>NC_056522.1:210748053-211054042 GCF_019175285.1 Sceloporus undulatus
ACCTTCCAAGATCAGATGGGATTTGGTGCCTTTAAGGTATTTAGGCCCTTATCTGACAATTTTTCCTGATTCTGTGTTTGTTACACTAACTTAGCTTTGATGCATCTTTGGTTTACCACAAATGAACTGCAGGATTGGCTCACATAAGCAGAGAAAAAGTGCTTTTTCCACTACAAGAACATTTCTTTTGTTTTTATTTGTCTTTCATTTACATAATGGTTCAACTGATTAGATATTCAGATTTAATAGCTGAGTACTGCAACACCCTGTAATTTATTTTGCCACTGTGGATAAACTCAACCTTACAGGCTACATAAAACCTGTTGTTTTATGGCTGTTTTTATGAAGGCTGGGTTGCTGCTTGTCAAGTTTCTACACATAGCCAAGGCAACTGCTGAATGAAACCAAGTTAATGGAAAACTCTACCATTATGGGAGACCAGGGCAGTGCTGGATCATCATGCAGATGAGATGTTAAAGAGGTTCATTCAGCAAACATTACCCCTTGAAGCGAAACTTTGCTAAACTGCAAAGATGGCATGTTTGTCATTCTCTGTTATAGGCAACATGTGGCTCAGCTCTGCCCACTCTCCATTATAGAGTGTATTTGAAAAACAGCAGTCCTATGATCTTGGTATGGAGTGCAGAAGGCTGTTATGTTAGTTTATGTAAGATGTGGATTTATGTGGCATTTATATTTTCCTAGAATATTCTGTACTCATTCCTCCCATCCACCTGTTTCCCTGTCTGTCTGGCTTTTCAAAACAACATTTTTCTGCCATCTCCTTTTGTTTACAGAGATCTGAGATCTATTGCACTCCAAAGGGGATTAAGGAGTTGGCATTATTTGGATTTCAGTTAAACAATGTGGCTACAGATGACCCTTTGATATCACCACTTGCCACGTATCTGAACTTGATGGATAGTCAGATCCTCTTTCCTATTGCAGGATGGCACAGATGATCAAAATACTCATGGATGAGAGAGCTCAAAGCTGAGTAGCTTGGCCATATCTGTTGGATCAACAATGTGGGGAAATAAACATTAAGTTCTTTCTGTTTAAATACTGTGCTTATTTCCTTTGTCTGCAGCTAAGTGATCCCCAAAGTCTTCAGCCTATTACATCTGTTCACAGGAAAAATGCAGTGTTCTTCCATTCCAGCTTTTTGGGTGTGTTTCTCATCCTTTCTGTTGTTGCAAAGTAGTTTGCCCGGATCAGTATTAAGCAGAATAAAGTTAAGTAGAGGAAGCCTGGGATAACAACTGGCTTGGCTTTGCATTTGAAACATTAAAACATAATCCCAAGGTAATGAAGTGGGCAAAGACATGATTTATAGGCAAGATCTTGAGTTGTTTGAAAGATTAATAGAGACAAACTATAAATCATGATTCCCAGTTGCAAAATACTATGTGGGAGTGGGGACAAATTAATGAGTCGAAGAGAAACTGAAGTATCTGTGTGCTCATGTTACTGAAAAACTTGAGAGAGAGCTCATGCTGGGTATAGCAATTTGGCATGCTTTGCCAAAGACAGTTTCAGAGACGTTCTGCTGCCTTTCACTGGATATGTTTTGCTTTGATATTAAGAGTCACGTACCGGTCCTGCAAAAACAACAGATGGGAGAAAAAACCCACTCGCTTTCCTATTTCTCTTGTGGTTTACTGTGAGAAATGTTCCCTTGCAACAATGAGGGTGTTGCTCACTCCAGCTCCAAACACCAAAGTTCAGGAGTCCTTTCACGTGACACAGTTATAGCACTATGATGCTGTTTGTAACTGCCTGACTCCTACAGAGTCCCAGTATTTGTAGTTTAGTGAGATGCTAGAAGAGCTGTCTGGCTGTGGATTTTAGATACCCTCAACTACAAATCCTAGGGGTGCTTTCTGCACCGGCATTTGGGACGTCCGGAGGACATCCCATTTTAAAAAAGGGGCGACTCTTTTATACGCCCCTGGGCCTAGTACGGACTCCGTCCGTACAAGATGGCGCCGGCCCTTCTACATGGCCGGCGCCATCTTTGCGTATCGGACGCTGAGCGTCCGTACGCGTCGCGTCGCTTGTGACGTAGCGAGTGCGCCCCTGGCGCCTCGCTACGTCGCAAACGCGATGGAAAAAGAAGCTCCATTTTGGAGCTTCTTTTTCGGTCCGCGCAGGAGTCGGGCCGTGTGAAGGCTCCGGCTCCCCCGCGGACCTACTGGCGGCGGAGGCAGAGCGCCGCAAAGCGGAGGTATATACCCCGCCACAGTTCCAGAGGATGTTGCCATGTTAGTTACAGCAGAATGGTGCTGCTATAACTGTAGTGTGAAAGGGCCCCAGATCTGAAAAGGCATGACAATGTTAGATGTTCCCTTTTATCCAAATGTACCTTTCCAGTGGCATGGTGGCCTCAGTCTTTTTCATTGGCTGCTGTCAGATATTTTTCAGTAACTAAGCCAGGAGGGGTAGAAAATAACAGTTCTAGGTATGAAACAAAGTTGAAAATCAACAGATGGGCAACACTTTCATTACAGCCCATTGCAAATTCACAAAATTTTCAGGATTTCTGGTTCTCCAGAAGTCTTTATTAAGTTCAGTGATGAAAGGTTGGTATCCACAATATTGATTTGACTAAAAGTTTTGATCTCTATTATTAAACTCAGCCCCAAAATGGATAACAATTACATGACATCTTGAAAAGTCTCCAGGGATGAATATGCTGGATGCCTTTCCCCCCAGAGGGAAGAACCTCAGACAATCAGACATTCCTGCTGTCAATATTTAAATTGGGGATTTTAGACATTTTAGGTAATCTGTTATTTTACCTATCACAGTATCCTTGTATGGGATGCTGTTAGCCATTCTGAGCTCTTGTCAAGAAGGGCAGAGTACAAATAAAGAAATTAAAAATAAGATTATCAGTGCTAAGCACACTCAGACCTTGTGTTGCTACAAGGAACAAAGCTTCTGCATGGTCCTGAGCCAGAATTGTTTTGAAGGTAAATGTTGCCCCTAAAATGGTGTGCAAGAGGAAGATAGGGAGGCATAAAAACCTCAGAGGCACCAGATTCCATCTGATCTTGGAAGCTAAGAAGGGTCAGGCGTGATTAGTATTTGAATTGAGGGATTGCCAAGGAATACTAGGTGCTATAGGCTGTATTTCAGAGGAAGGCAATGGCAAATGTTTCTGAATATCATGCTCACCAACATTTCACAAATGAAAACTGGCACATGTGTGACTGAGTGTCATCAAAATGGCAAGAGTTACTAATGCAGAAGAACAGACAAGCAAGGAGAGGCTGCAGCAGTTTGCTTGTACCTGAACCTTTTGGGAAGTGCAAGACTCTTTGATATTTTAAAAGCAGCTGAAAAAACGTGATGATGTAGAATTAATCAGGATTGTCCCAACCAGTTGGGAAGTTGGAGGATATGTTGCCCCACTCCAATCAGTGGTGGGCTATAAGCTTTCCACACTTTCTCTGAGAATTCCTAGTTCCATCAGCCTTCTGGTACCCTTCTCAAACCTATTTTGAAAGAAGGGGAAGAAATCAAGTGGCAAGGGAGGCATTTCCCTGAGATTCAGTCCTTGAACATCATGCCATTACACAAATCCTTTGACAGGTGATGAACATTGTAAAGTGTGGGATCATTTCATGCATTCTTTTTGGGACACCTACTGAAGATTCTGTTTACAATTTGGATCTCCCTTATCTTCAATGGTGGTGATAGCTCTTTATCCCAAAAGCCAAACGAGGAAAATCCCGATAATTTTCATCCCTTTCTCCCTCTTTGCATGTATAAGCCTTCAAATCACTTGTTAACATATGGTGACCTCATGAATTTCATAGAGTTTTCCAAGGAAAGGAATACCCCTATACTTTCAAACTGTCGCAATTTACAAGAACAGTCCTGACTAATCCTCTGCCATCCCACTTTTCCAGCTACATTTAAAATGTACCTGTTTTTCTCTCCTTCCCCCAATTGTTCCACTTGGTCCTTAGCTTATTTCAGCTTCTACAACCTGAGTTCAAAATCCAAAAGTAGTTTGAGTTTAATTCAACAGAGAAAGAAAGGCAGAATTTCACCTGTCCCAGTAGGTTCAAACAAAAGCAAACTGTAACCTCTCCTAGCTTGTGTGTTTTTCCTCATTATAAACATTTGCCATCTTTATCACACTCTTATATTTCATCCTGGAAATACTGAAGGCTATGGGGCAGAGGTAACCTTGGCCAATCAAAATTGTATCAAATATTCTCTATATTTTGGAGTTGAAACTTGCATTCTCAGAAGAAATTTTCTTTGAAAAACACTTAGGCTGCAATCCCTTGCACACTTATTTTATAGTAAGCTCCAATGAACTCCAATAGGCTTGCTTTTAATGAAAGATATATAAGTCTGTGCTGTAATTCACTTTAAAAACATGTTTGCTACCAACCTGATTTCCCCTGCCACCCCCGGCTGCTTCCTCCTTCCTAGATGAGTCACCAACATGACCCTCTCTTATGGTGAATCTTCACTCTAGAAACAAGACAATGGAACATTCTTTAACATTCGTATTTTGCTATACAATTATGTCACTGAATGTAATATAAATGAATATGCAAGGAATATTTTTAAAAAGTGCTCTTCCCCTGACTAATAATAATTGACGGCATTTGATATCCTTGAGTTATTCCATTTATAAGCTGTTCAATTTATAAACCTGTCTTACTCACTTTATAAACCTATTCTAAAGGCTCACGAAAGTCCCAGCGGGACTTATTAGGAAGTATTTTAGGACCATAGAGTTTGCTTTTTGATGTAAATAAAATCTTCTCCAGATGCTTCTAGCTGGTGTGAGAGTTTCCTACAAAAGGAATGGGGAATCTGTGGCCTTGTGGAAGTCACTGGACTGCAACTCCTATTATCCATCACCATTGGCCATGGACGCCTAGGTGATGGTGTAATGTTTTCAGAGGTCCATTGCTCCAGGTTTGTTAGAAAATTCAGGAATACGTAAGTATATATAGCTGATCTAAGGTTTCCTATTGTGCCCCTGGGAACGCTTGAACAGTTGCCCAGTGGCCTTGAACAGGTAAAGAATCACAGAACAATAAAGCCTGGATCTTTCAAGTATCTAAAGAGCCTAAAGTCTTTAACATCTGAGATATTGCAGTTCATCATCTGAAGAGCCACAGATATCACATCTCTGCTGTACTCTGTGTCCCTTGCAGATGAATAAGAGAAAGAATAATGGTTGTCAGCCTTGACAATGTCCCCTTATAGGAATGGCTGAGAAAACAGTGTAATTCTTGTAAGTTACTTCGCATTGACAATGGTGACATTTACATTACTTCCAAAGACACATATAAAATAGTTGTTTAAAGTATTGTATATACTCGACTATAATTCGACCTCAGATATAGGTTGATGACAGGGTTTGGGGGCCAAAGTTATGAATTTTAATGTTGCCCATGGATGAGCCAAGGGGAACAATCCAAAGAATTTATAAAATTTCAGCAGATATAAGTGTTTATGCTCACACTAAAGGATGGATGGATGAGAGAGTAGAAAGAGGTCAGTTCTTCCAGGACAGATTAGTGTATATTCTTGCTTTTCAGAGAGGATGGCTCCTTTCAAGAGAGAGAGAGAGTTAAAGTACAATGCTTACATTGACACATGGATAAGTCTGGTTTTGGGGGCCAAATTTTTAACTAAAAATGTTTGACTAAAATTTCTAGACATATATATATGTATATACAGTATGTTCTGTTTATTTTAGTGCATAGACATAGGCTTAGAAAAATGGGCATGGGGGCAGTTGAGGAACCATGCCCAACAGTTTACTGGTGCTATAATTTTGATTTCAGAGAGAGTAAGTATGAGTAGCTATGCTCATGCATGTGAGTAGAGATGCACATTGACTGCATGCTTCATCATATAACACATACACATAACCTCTGATTAGGAAGAAACTGCTTTTCTTTGGTCTCTCTTTTCCAGCTCACCAGAGTAGTGAAAGCACACACTTCCAAAATATACTTTCAGGTCCGTTTGGCAGTTGTGATGAAGGAGGACAACTTTTAGGGACTTTTATATCATATTTTTAAAAAGATGAGATTAGTCTCCCTCACAAATTGGGCAGCAAATCTGTTCAACCTGCATGGGAAATAGCAAGACAGTTTCCTGTTGAGGGACCTCAATAGCTCCTCCCCATAACTAAAATTCTATTTTTGGTGATTTTTTCTGAGTACTACTTCATATTAAAACATTCATGAAACTTTTCCTAAAAGTTCATTAAAGTTGCAAGCATTTAAATTTTTCAAGACACATAAACAAGAGCTGAACTGTGAGATCTGGCAGCCACAGAGGACAAAAAGAGAAGGATGATGTACATTTCTTCAAATAAAATTCTAGTCAGAAATCTACAGGTCAGGGTAATGCTTGCCTTTCTTCCTACCTTTATATTATGGATACAGAAGATTATTCAGAGATTCCTCCTAGAACCTTCTTAGCAGGATAAAAAAAAACCTTTCTCCTGCAGCTAAAAAGGAACCAACTGGGAAGAAACTAAACTCCGCAGCACTCCATTTAATTATCCTCAAAGCACTCTTTTTCTTTTTTATTTCTCATGTTTTCTAGAAGATTCCATTCAGTGTTTAGGCAGACACCTTTCCAAATGCATGACTGTATGAAAGGTCACCTGGCATCACAAGTAAGCAACCCTGTTGTTGTTGTTTTTAATTATAAATGAAATTATATCCATAGTTGTGTCTGAGTCAGAATAAAATTTGGCACTGACAAATCTCTCTTTCCCAGTTTTAAAGTCCTGTTGATTTTACGTTTTCTTTGTTTTTTAATCACTTGGCTGTAAGCATCCAGGTGCACAAAATATGGCTTCTAGGTAACAACAACATCTTGTTTTATATCAAGAATTCCAGAACAGCAGAAACAAATACTTAACACATTTCTTTATTCCCTGCAGTCAACAAAGCTGGAACTACAATCAACTCAGCTATCCTCCAATCTCCAATTCCACTCTCTTCTTGCCAATTCCATTTATTTATCTAAACACACGCCAACATGCAGTTCACGTACAACAACACTACATGTTCCCTTTGACTTAAAAATAAGAACAACAACAATAAAACTTCTTCCCATTGATGCAGCTGAGATATACAGTGGGACCTTGATATCCACTGGGGTTTGATTTCAGATCAGGACCCCCTGTGGATACCAGAATCCGTGGTCCCATTAAATACAATGGCATAGCAAAATGATGTCCCTTATATAAAATGGCAAAATCAAGGTTTGCTATTTGGAATATATATATATTTATATTTTCAAGCCGTGGATGGGTGAATTCATGAATTAAAAGATCTGTGAGTATGGAGGGCTGACTGTATACATGTCTAAGCTTATAGCAGCAGACAAGACTTGCACCCAGAGCTCAGGACATTTCTGTTTCTCAGAGGGGAAAAAGACAGCAGACATGTTAGGCAATGGGCTGCTTGAGAACACAATGCAAATGTTGAAAGGTTTTTTCTCCCCTTAATTTCAGCACAATGGGCAAATGAAAGGAAACCTTTAAATGTAGCCAAGGGTTTGTTACTAGTAAAGTACTGTTGGCCCTTCTTATACACTGATTTTTTTATACACAGATTCAAGCATACATGGTTTGAAAATACTCAAAAAAAGTACATCAAACCTTGATTTCCCATTTTTTAGAAGGGACACCATTTTGCTATGTCATTATATTTAATGGGATTTGACATCTATGTATTTTGTTATACATGGAGGATCTTGGAACCAAACCCCAGCATATAACAAGGGTCCACTGTACAATTTTAAGCATTTTACTTGCTCAGAGTTCTGTAAATATTTTGCAAGTCAACAAGGCATTGTAATGAAGAAAAGTTAATTAGAAAAATACCGATGAAGAAACAATACAAATAAAGTTAGTACCTAAGGAAGTCAGTTAGTATGTTAATATAAGCATAAAGAATTTA
Source organism: Sceloporus undulatus (assembly GCF_019175285.1). Taxonomy (NCBI): domain Eukaryota; kingdom Metazoa; phylum Chordata; class Lepidosauria; order Squamata; family Phrynosomatidae; genus Sceloporus; species Sceloporus undulatus. The sequence continues at coordinate 210,756,018 of NC_056522.1, forward strand.
TAGGATGGATTATGTTAAGATTTTATACAAGTTTTGCATTGTTTTGTATTTTTTAAAATGTGCAATAAAATTTAATTTAAAAAAAGAAAAGAAAAATACCGATGAGTACATAATGAAATACTGTATTTGTAATATAGCTGCAATTAAACCATATGAAATGAATGTATATTTATATTAGTGTTTTTAGTTTTTATGTGGCAATGTCCTCAATTTTTCTTTAATGTCCTACATTTTGTGCTGCCTTGTCTTTGTTTGTGGTTATGACATCTGGCCACCCAACTCAAGAGGTCCCATCCAGGTCAGGCAGAATCAGGAGGTGGGCCCAAAAGCCATCACAGATGACTGGTGGGGCCAGTAGCTGGATCACAAGAACAGGAGTCAGGGTGAGATTTTTATTTTATATATTTCAAGGATTTATATCCCACTTTTCATATTTGGCCCTGATTACAATTATACTATCCTACCCTGTTCAAGTATGAGCGAGGTGGATCACGATTAGACTTTCCAAAAGATGCCTAGTTTCCTGACCGATACAAAAGAAGCACACAACATCCTTCATTCCTTGTTTTTTGTTTCTATTGCACCGCTTGGTTCATGTGTCCATAGTGAAAAAACAGGCACAGGTGTCCATAATCACTAAACTGTTTGTGTGTGTCTCTTTTGTGTAACAATTTGGCCAGAGATTTCTTTCTTGTGGTGTGATGTGTAGCTTTTATAGCAGAGGTGGTCTGCCAGATATTGTTGGATAACAGTTCCCATTAGCCTCCACAATTGGCTAGGGCTGATGGGAATCATAATCCAACAATATCTAGAGGGCTGTGAATTGCCCATATCTGCTCTATTGTTACTGTGTGCCTTCATGCAGTTTCTGACTTATGACAGCCCCAACATCAACCTATCGTGAGGTTTCCTTAGCAAGATTTCTTCAGAGGGGGTTTGCCTTTGCCTTCCTCTGAGGCTGAGAGAGTGTGACTTGTCCAAGTTCACCCAGCAGGAGTTCAAACCCTGGTATCCAGAGTCACAGTCCTATGCCACAGTCCTGTGTTCAAACTACTACACCACACTGGCTCTACAGCCTTATAAAAAGTCAGCAATGAAAGACTGCTACACCTCTCCTATTTCAGCTGTCTGTAGACCTTTTCTCAAATTCCTATTAAAAACCATCCTTGTTTGGTTGCAAATAGTAAACTGAAGAGCATCAGATAGTCCTCTCTGACAGGAAAGCTTTGCTTTGCAGAAGTAAAGTGGGTGCCATTATGTGAGATCATCAATTACTCTTTCTCTACTGGAAACTAAAAATGGGAAGCGGTTAATAGCAGCAAAAGTGGCATGTGGAGTAAAAGCCACTCTAGGCCATTTACCAAGATAGGCTAAAAAAATAACAGCAGAATGGCAATCAGCAGGACCCTTATGTCAGCCCTTATAACCCCACTAGGTCAGTGACAGGTTGGATCAGGAAATATGTCAGACCATAACAGTGGTGTATATGTGGTTGCCATCTTGCCATGAAGCTGCCAAATAACACAAGACTTGATGGAAGCAAAAGGGCAGTAACCCAGAGACCTCTTTACTTCGGATCTCTCTTTCCTCCTAAAAGCCACAAAGTTTCAGCATCTTACTTGCAAGTTTTGTGTCCTATGTTCTCAATGCTGCAAAGCCTCCTGCAGGCAAACTTCAGCGCAACTGACTTGTACCTTAAAAGATACACCAGGAAAGAGCTATGGATTAAAATCCATTTAGCTAACTTGGGGGCAACCTTAAGAGGTTTTCCATAGGAAGCAAGGGTTAAAACCACTTGCTCCAAAAATCCTGCTGTCCAATATCTTAGGAGGCTTGGCTCAATGCTGTGCCTAACTTTTCCTAATTCCTTGCATGTAAATATCCCTCCTCTGCGGGGAAATCTCCACATGCACTCTCCTTGTGTGTAAATATCCCTCCTCTGCGGGAATCTCTACACTTGCGCTCCTCGTGTGTAAATATCCTCCTCTGCGGGGAAATCTCTACACTTGCTCCCTCGTGTGTAAAAATATCCCCCGCTGCGGGAAAATCTCTACACATTCATTGGAAGTATTCCTAAAATGGTGTACAAATATCCCTCCTCTGCGGGGAAATCTCTGTACACTTGTGGATTTGACATGGGGAGCTCCTCTGCGGCCCCCTTTTCGCATGCAGAGACTCCTGCTGTGCTGCAGACACAGACCAAGGGATGTCTCCAGCTAGGTCAGAGCGTTTGTCCCCCTGGTCCAAAGTTTCACCAGAGTAATCTCAATGGCTCCACTTTGGTGAGACAAACTAGATTCCAAAGAGGCTGAAGGCTTCCTTCCTAAAAAGGGGCCTCTGGGATGGGGATTTTACAAGAAGGGGGGGCGACCTTTCGTAAAGGGCTTACAAATCACAAGCAAAGAGACGTCTCCCTCTGCTGTACCTGCCTCTACCAGCACGGTCTTTTGGGGATGCAATTCTGATTTTAAACCTGATCCTGTATGACAAATGAGAATGGGGGAGATGGGGGAGACTAGCACCTATCCTGTTTTTCCCAACCCAAAATAGCAAAAAAATACAAATAAAATAAAAAATATAAAATAAAAAAAATAAAAACAAGGCGTCAGGAAAGCCTGCTCTGACTCCAGGCCCAAGGACAGCTAGCAGTCTCCAGTGGGTTGACCCAATCTCCGCAGCCAGAGCCCAACTGCAGAACAACTAACCAAAGAGATGAAATGGGGGTTCAGCCAGCCCACAATAGTCCCAAGCCCTTGTGGCCACGCACACAGAAACAACACACACACACTTCTCTTTGCGTCTGTTTGACCTATATTCCTTTTAGCCTTTACATCTGAAATCAGAATATTCCAAGTGATCAGTTTGGAATACTCAGAATTCAGGGACTGCCCGCATTCTCCACCAACTGTAAATAAGGAGACCTTGGTCTGGAGAATTTATCATTAGCTCAAACAGAGGAGCGGTCTCTATCCTATGTATACGAAGGTAGCCAAGGTAATAGGTCAACAGAGACAAGTTTTATGAAAACTGAATACTGTTTATTATTCATTCACACATAAGACAATCATACACTCACACAATCATCCAAGAACTCAGGAATATAGTAAGTTAGCATTGGATAGATAACATGAGGCTCTCTAATGGTTATATTCACCTGTATTGGCGGTGCTCCAGGTCCAGATTGATGAAGACTCAGCAACACAGAGGGGAAGGAAGGGAGGGGGAGTGGATTGGAACTATATCAGAACTCAGACTGACATGAAGCCTGTCTGAATTCTAACATGGAACATAGAGAAAAGATTTGAGGGACCTTAAATAGGCAAAATCTTGCCTCAGGCGAAGAGTTGTTTCCACATTTCAAAGCAAAGCCAATCTACATATTAAAGATTGCTTGATCTATAGAAGTCTTCAAGGTGAGAATGGTTCTGGCCTGGCAAAGCATCCTGGCCATAAATCTGCCTCAAAGGTGTAAATGACTCTTTTCTGTTGGCAACTCCTATCTGGGCCTCTTTGATCTATATTTCAATAGCCTACGTGACCTGTCCCTCTTGCAGTGATGGAGAACTCTACGTCAGGTATCCCATCAGGCACTCTGCATAGGGTCATCAGAAGAAAAGTCATACACATTTAGGATTTTAAGGCACCAATGCTGGTAACAGACTCAACTTGGCTCAACTTCTGTATTTCTCCCACATCACCAGTACAAATCACATCCTTCTTTGGGTTGTACAGTCCCTTAATATTTATCATTGACCAGCTGTATCAACTTTACTTGGAATTCTGTGGCAAAATGGAACAGTGAGTATTTTGAACTATAAGTCCATCATGTAGATACCATTTTCTGCATATCTTAAAGTAGGGTAACAGTCTGATCCACTCTACACATGTTTATAGCCATTTCACCATGAAGTAATTCCACAGCTTGGGGTGTGTTCCTGAGACTAAGTCCAGCCCCAAATCTGCAGTTTGTGGACAAGTGAGAACAGTTCTGTGTCACATGATCATTGGATTCAATGTCTGGTGTCCACATATAGGATGTAGCTCAACGAAGAAGAAGAAAAGCAATTGTGCTACAAATGCACAGTCCCACAGATGTGTTTTGTATACTAAAGCATAATGCCTAAGAAGCAGTAAAATGTCCTTTTTTAAGTAATGGCCCTGACATGATCTGGGTGAGGTTTCAAACTTGTGATATAATCTACACATGTAAATTTGTCTCTATCTGAATTTACTTTTAGAATGGTTTAGTTGTAGCCCCAAATTTGTAATAGACTGTAAAATGGTTTGAAGGCATTTGTTCCTCTTCATCAAAGTCTCTCCAAATGGAATGTTGCCATCTAAACAGGACTACATTTCCTGCTAATTGTTTAAGATTTGTGGTGTCATCTTTGGAAGGCACAAGAGACCAACTCTAGACAATATTTAAAACACTCATTGCCTGCCTTCAAATAGTAATCTGAAGACCACCAGACAGTGTTTTCTGACAGGAAAGTCTTGCTGTTGGCAAAAGAAGCCAACATGATTCACGAATGCTGTCACATCTCATGCAGTAAGACCTAACATATGTACTTTGGAAATCAAAGAGGGTAAGCAAGGTGGACTCTTCCACTTCAATAAAAACTTCTGTGTTCCGGAGAGAACGCTGTTTACTATGGTTGCCTTGCTTTGTGCAAATTGCACCTCTTGCCATACCACAGTCAACAGAAACCCACTCAGAAGAAAAGGTGCCCTAAGATTCTCTATTAACATTTTAAAGTTCCAATGATGCAGCTTTTCTTGCTGTAGAAAACAGTAATGGGTTGACTTTGCATTGCGGCTCATTTAAACTTTGTGAATGAACCTCTCAGCACAGCCTAACACTTCCTCTGTACTATGGGCAATTACAGCTGCAAGTGATGCATGCACTGTGGTCAGCATACATCATAGTCCATTGATTTAGCTAAAATGGGTATCATCTTCTTTAATCAACAGGCTATGCACTTTCCCTGTTAATCCATTTATGATTAATGCAAGGTTCTTTCATGACTTCCCACTGCACATAAGCTCCTCAGTTATTTGGTTTTGAAAGCACTCCTACACTAAAGTCAGGGCTGGGGAGGCCGTGGCTGTCCAGATACTGCTGAGCTGCAATTTACATCAGCCTTAGATAGTAAAACCAACTGTTTCCCAGTCCTGATGTAAGATATCACCCGGACAAGAAGGAGCAGGGCAACACCTTCACAGAGCAACTAAGTAAGTAGATAGATTTGCAGAAGCTGTGGCCCTCCATAGTCAATCCTGTCATTTCTTACTTTGGGCTGCTGGAGACTGGAATCCATCAACAGCTGGACAGCAACAGCTTCTTCAGCCTCTTAAACTTTGCTATTCCTTTCTGTATTTCAGAATGGCCAAACTATCCATAGAGTATGTGCAAAGTTGTTCCTAGGAGTCATGATCTGCACTGAGAAGTTACAGGTATCATACCTGGGAATCGTATCCTAGAAATCTTATGTGGTAAAGTGTCATTTCCCATTCAGCCCACTCATTAAGGTAGCCAAAAGCTCAAAATCATTCAGGTACAGATTGGGACTAGGCCCACCTGAGTGACCAATGAGGTTTGGCTGTCACCATCTGGATTTTGCAGGATTTGTTTGATGGAACAGATTTCATTAAGGAACTGCAAGTTAATTAATTGTACTGGCAGCCTCAATCATTGTGTTGCTTTTTTACTTTTCCAAGAGAGGGTAAGACGTTGGAGATTATCAGATGGGGGACGGAAGCAAAGCCTGTCCTTAACCTGTCCGTGACAGCGATCACATCAAAGACATTTATACATTTGTGCTGATCCTGTCATTAAATTTCAGTGAAGTGCAACTGCATTAACACATTCTTCTGTTAATACAAAATGAAGGGCAAGAATGGGACAATTTCGCTTCAATGACAGGACAATGGCAGGATAAGCACAACGTCATGTGAAAGTCTTTCATGCAATCACAGTTCAATGATGGGACACAGCCAGGATAAGCACAATGTCATATGAAAATCTTTTCGTGATTGCTCTATAAGGACAGGAAAAGCATGGGACAAGGACGTCCTGTCTCCCATTTGATAATCTCCATTGACTTTATACCAACTAGTGTTTCAGGAGATTATGATAATTACAATGTATGCCCTTTTCACATTTTAATCCTTGAATGTATTCCAGGGTTGGACTAGCACTCTGGAAGACCAGGGTTTGAATAACCACTTAGCCATTGAAACCCACTGGGTGACTGTGGGTCACTCACACTCCCTCAGTTTCAGAGACAAACCCATTCTGAACAAATCTTGCCAAGAAAATCCTTTGATAGGCTTACCCTAAGGTCATAGGTCAAAAATGACTTGAGGGTACACAACAACAATATACCTCCAAACTAGTGAGACTGTTGGATCTTGCTGGATCTTAGCTGTCTCCTCCAACCCCAAAATACTTCTGTGACATCTGAACTAACAGGGCACTGTAATCTAGCCTTCTCCAACTTGCTGCCCTTTCAACTATAGCTTTCATCAGGTAACATAGTCAATGGTGAAGGATTATGTGCATTGCAATCAATAAGATCTGGAAGGTATCAAGCTGCTTTAGCTGTTTATGCTTATCTTCAGTTAAGTACATCTCTTTCACCAGTGCAGTGTAGCAGCTAAAGTGCTAGCCTAGGATTTGGAGAATCTGGGTTCTAGGCCCACTGAGACATAAAACTCACTCAGTGCCTTTGGACAGGCTTACCTCACAGGACTATTGTGTGAATACAGTAAGGAGGAGGAATGTCATATACTCCACCTGGTATATGGGTATAACCATCAGGATAGAAATGCCCCTACGAAATACAGCTAAATACAGCTTGGTGAATACAATGAAGAATCATGGCCAAGCCTTCCCTATATATTCTATGCATTGCAGGGTGTTGGACTGGATGGCCCTTATGGTCTCTTCCAACTCTATGATTCTATTCTGAAGTCAATTGTAGTAAGAATAGCAAATGCTCATAAAGAGCTGGACTACAGTTTTAAATGGCACAACATTTGAGAATCCTTTACAGCTTTTCAAGACCATTGTACATTTAGGCTGAGAGCCTATTTGTCATAATGAAATTTATGTGAAGTGGAGCTAGCTTTAATGCCCTATTATTGAGGCAGAAATCAAACACATTGCCATGTTAATCTGGATCAGTATATAAAGGGATCTTGTAGTACCCTTGAGATGAACTGAGAGAAAAAAGTTGGCCGTTTAAGAATTGTAGACTACTTCATCAGATGCACCTGATGAAGTAGACTTAGGGGCTGTGCACACCGACGGGAAAGGCCAACCTGGGGGTGGAGTCGGGGCATGGTGTCCATATGATGCATGCCCTGGCTCTGCCTCCAGGGCATGGCACCGCCACGCACTGCACCGCATAGTGTATAGTGTCATGGCACTCTTCTGGCACTGCTTCCACACGATGCAGCACCAAAGGAGCACCGTAAACCTGTGTTGCCATGACTATCATGCCCTTTGCAGGATGCAAAAAGGAGCTGCTTTTTGTGGCTCCTTTTTGCACCCTGCAAAGGCCAGATTGGGGCCATGGCATGCAGTTGCTGCAGCCCTGATCTGGCTGTAGGGGCTATAGCCTGCCCCTTTGGGGTGGTCTGCACACCCCTATGATCTATGAAATACTACTGCTACTGTTACAGTCAAAGCAAAATGTGCTGGAATCACTACTTTCCTTTCTGGTGAGCTTCACTACTGCATGGTAGAGACAGATTTGTGATAGAACAAAGGAATGATTTATGATATTTTTTATGTGACTGAGTATTTTAGGCACACCTTCATTTATGCTTCCTTGCTTCATTTTAAATTCTCATTAATATCACTCAAGTGGTGCTATATTTGTGACATAAGCAATTGCTCTAATACATAGAGGCATTTACAAAATATGTCAAAAGATCATCTTACAGTCTAATGCTGCTGGTGGTGGGGAGGAATGATTGATTGATTGATTGATTGATTGATTGATTATATGACATGGGGGGCAGACTTCAGGGGTATCAGATTGTGTGTGTGTATGTGTGTGTGTCCATTCAAAAATCTGCCAACCAAGCCCTGGTACAAAAGTGTTAGATATGAATCCTTTGTTGAACAGTGAGTCAACAGTTATGTAATTTCCATTGATTCAGTGTGTTGGCTCTAATTGAGACTAGAAGCATGTCTCCCAAAACATTCTGAGCCTAGGAGCTGGTTTTCAACATCCAAATTCAAAATCTCAACAAACTTTTCTCCCCAAGTTACTCCAAGCTCTCCCTAATTCATCAGCAGCAGGAAGTACTGTTTGAAAAGAACTGTAGTGTGGTTGACTTCTACATTGAACTAGCATGAACTGCAATCCAAGGCAGTAATCTTATTGTTGAATTGCCATCCTGGATTGTGATTTTGTTGCTGAACTGCCCATACACATACTAAAATGGGCATATCACCTCACCCGCCACCCACCTATGCAGAAGTAGAGATGGGTTTTTCTTGAAAGATTTTTATGGTTGTTTTCAAGCTCTGAAGCTAGTCTCTTATGACATCACCAGCCTTTCAAGAACAGCTTGCCACAGAAGAGGTGGAGCAGATGGCCAAGGCCCAATGCAAAAGCCATCCATAAACAGTCAAGGGGAAGAATAAAGTCAGACCAGATCTCCCAGGGAGTCCCTGCCCTAGTGACATTTGCAGACAGTGTGGACGAAAAGGTCATAGGAGGTAGAATTACTCAAGCAAAGGGAAGAAGTGTCAGGGAAACTAGAAGCTGTCAATGTAGTAGGGTCATCACCACCATTACTACCACATCCTAAGTATCAGCCATTATGTAAATGGAAACAGTGGTGGTTAGAGAACCTAGAATTAGATTCTGAAATAAGCTTCATTCATAGTGAGCACCTGTCTTTGAAGGGGTACAGCTATGATTATATTGTTGGCCATTAATAACCAGCCACTTCCAGCAGCAGAAGCAAGTCTGGCCCTGCCATTGGGCAGAGTGAGGTGGATACTTCAGGCTATTGTATCAAGAAAGGGCAACACATTTTTAGTTCTTTAATTTCACCTTACTGCATTTTTACTCTCAAGTGGTAGGATTTCTGTAAAGCATACACATTTGTGGCTGAAGTGCCAAAAAACGGAGGTAGATTGGGATGCTTTGCACTATAACTTGGAGGTAGAGGTAGCATGTGCCACTTTACCTCAGGCACCATGTATCTTGGGCCAGCCCAAGTCAAGAGGAATTGAGCACCTAGTTAATGTGGAAATCTTGGAAGTCATAAGTCCAAAACACACTGTAGAAATAATACAGTTTGAGACCACTTTAACTGCCCTGGCTCAGTGCTAGGGAGTTCCGGGAATTATAGTTCATTGTGACATGAAAGCTCTCTGACAGAGAAGGCTAAAATGTCTCACAAAACTACAGTTCCCAGAATTTCCTAGCATTGAATCACGGCAGTTAAAGCGGCCTCAAACTGGATTATTTCTGCAATGTGTTTTGAACCTTAGTGAACTTTAACATGTACCTTGGGCATAAATGTTATTGGAATGGGTTTCATTTGAGGATGCTACCGACATGTCCAGTCACATGCCTAGGCTAACTGCAAAAGCCTTCTACAAGCAGCAATGTTGGGACTCTGGCAAGAGCTATTGTAGGCTTGTGTCTGTCTGTGTAGCAGTAAATGATAGAAAGGGAAGTCAGAATGGAAAGAGGAGGCAGGCGCTGGCTTCCCACTATCATGTTTAGCCCTACTAACAGCTAGAATGTAGTAGCCTATAGATTACCTGCAAAAACAGGGTGGCAACTGCCAGGGGTTGGCATGGCACCATTGGCTCTGGGAAGACTCATTGTCTAGGAAGACCATACATCCATTGTCACATGCTGTGTACTCCCAATTCACCAAATCTGCGTGGACTGGGATACAAGTATCCTGAGGTGTGTGTGTACATCTATCCTGTGGGAAACATGTCCAAGGAAATCCTTAATAAAAGGATGGTTCCTCTACCCGCTGCATATGGAAAATATCCTAAAACTAGTCAAGGAGACCTTTACTTTTGCACTGTACACATGCCAGCCTGTGGGAAGTTGCCTCACATTCTGCGATCATATTGTCAGTAAGAGTGTTTCGAGTCCCTCTCCCTTCTCCAAAAGTACCTAAATGTGATTAAAATTTGGAAGACTGAATAAACTGGAAGAAGTACAAAGTTTTTTTCCATCTCAGTGGGTTCTGCTGGAGAGTCATAAAAGAGTCCTCATGCACCCTTATAGCCTCTAATAAAAAAAAAATTCACATGTGAGGCACAGCGTCTATCGCTGTCTGGGAGAACAGATTCCTGTTTCATTGTACAATTCTTGGCAATATATTGAAATCTGTGATTCTACAAAGGCACTATACAGTATAATTTATGAAGGACCAGGGGAAATTTTTGCCCTCCCAAACCTTTGCTGACAATAACCTCCTCCAGTGCCCCCCAATTTTGCCCCCATTTGTTTACCAAACTTTGCTTTTGGAGAGGAGGGTCCTAAAACAGGCCCAGGAGAAAAATTACAGCTACTGTAAATGGCAAGTGTCTGTCACTAGCACATGCCATCTGGGTGTGAATCTTTCCAGGTATATGGTGCTATAGACTTTTCTGTGGGGAAGGGGGCACACCTCTGCACTGGATCATACTTATGGTTGCTTTTGTCTTGTTTTATAAGAAGTATCAATAAAAGTTTTATAAAAAAAATTAAAATACAAATGGTTGCTTTTGGTGGTCAGAAATTAAAAGGCAGAAGGACCAAGTATTCAGCAACAGACCTGAAAAATTTGGCTATGTAGAGGCTCTCAAAAGTGACCAAGCCAACTTATCACCTGCAGAATTTACCTTGTACAAAACTGTTGTGATGCTTTGTGTTAGCAACTTAGGAAGAAGAATCCAAAAAGTTGCCTGTAGAGATGCAGCCAAGGACCATTTGGGATTGAACAGAGATTCATTAATCATTTTCTCCTAGAAAACAAAAGTAGTTGCAGGCAGATGCTGTACAGAAACAAGGAAGAAAATGATACAGCCCCGAAAGATGAGGACTACACACATACATGCACACACAAATACAGAGAAAGAGAGAGACTGAGTTGTTCATAGTGCATGACAGAGAGCTGGCCTGCAGACATTTGTTCGGATTCAGGAAAAATTGCCCATTGACTTGCTTTGTTTATCAGGAGTCACAAGGTTGTAACACCAGGATAGAGAAGAGTCCTTGAATGCCTTCCTGAGACTCATGCAGCTGGCCACTTGAGACATTAAAAGACACTTGACAGGGTAGTGGGCAGATTTGTTTATTTGCTTGGCATGGCAAAGATGTTAAACAATGGGTGCATTCATGTATCTCATCTCATAAGTAAAAAGAAAGCAGCAGGAAAAAGGAGGAAAAATACCCTGCTTAGGAAAGTGTTTCAGCCTGCCTGATTATTTCGACTGAGCTGAAAGGCCCACTTCTGAAAACACTCTCTGGGGCTGCATCTGCACTGCAGGAATAATCCAGCTTGACACCACTTTAACTGTTGTGGCTCAATGCTATGCAATTCTGGGATTTGTAGTTTTGTGAGACATAGGCTTCTCTATCAAAGAGCTCTGATGCCACAACAAACTACAAACCCCATGATTCAGTAGTATAACTGTTAAAGCAGTGTCAAACTGCATTAATTTTTCAGTGCAGATGCAGCCTAGGACTCAGTATTCCCTGGTAGCACATCTAATGCCCGGACAGGTCACACTTTCTAAACAACAACTCCCAGCACCCTCCAGTCAGCTTGGCAGATGCCACTGCTCACAGTGGGGTTCTGGGAGTTGTAGTCTCCCCCAAATTCTTTGTGTGGGACACATGACTCAAAATATGTGATGACAGCCTCTGAAAAATAAAAAGACTGAGGTGGCTACTTAGGTACTTATCAAGCATGTTGTGTTGTATTTCTGCAGATTACTTCTGCACATTGAACTCAGTTTGGAGCAACTGAAGTATGGTGACTTCATTACAAAGTGTTACATTTCAGCTCACCAAACTATTTGCAGCAATGGGAAGATGGACTGCTACTGCTCCCTCACAGCCTTTCTGGGTCTGGTGGAACTATGGGCCAAGCAGCAAAGGGAGATGACTCTCTTTACTGCCTGGCCAGCCAAGCCACCAGACCTGGAAGGTCTTTTCACCTGCGGCTGTTGGTGGGAGTGGCTGGTGCTACCATGACACAGCCTTTCTGGATCTGGTGGAGCTGTTGGCCAGGAGGGGAAAAGAGGAGACTCACTTTCTGCCCAGCCAGCAGAGCTGCCATACCCAAAGGCAGTCCCTTCCCACCAGCATCCTGGGTAGCACCTCTTTTCAAGGTGTCACCCGGTGTGGTCTGTATCCCCACACCCGCTAGTGATATCCCTGGTCACTAACAGGATTCTGGCCCTGGTGAGACAAAGTGTTGTTGGTGCTGCATGCCTTCTAGTTGCTTTTGATTTATGGAGACCCACTATCATGGGGTTTTCTTGGCAAGATTTGTTCAGAAGAGATTTGCCACTGCCTTCCCCTCAGGCTGAGAGCATGTGACATGCCCAAGGTCACCCAGTGGGTTTCATGGCCAAGTGGGGCATCAAGCTCTGGACTCAAGAGTCATAGTAGATCACTGTGCTACACTGTTATTCCACTTTTCCTGCTCGGGCTGCCTCCTGTAGCATTCTGCAGTTTGTAGTTTAGGAGGCCTAAGTGCTCTCTGACTGAGAATTCTAGATGCCCCTCCCTGAACTGCAAATCCCAGAATGCCACGTGAGGCAGCCAGAGCAGGAAAAGTGGAATAGCAGCACTATAAGAGTATAGTGCAGTAATCTCCATAGTCTAACACTCAAACTACTACACCACCATGGCTTTCTATACTCTTTCTTACTAACCTAAAATGAACACTAGATACCCAAATGGAATTCCTATGTATGTATGTATGTATGTATGTATATCACAGGAAAAATTAAAAGGAAGAAAAGGAAAGAATCTTCACAGTCATTAGAAGTATACCTCAGTTGTGGAAAGTGAGAAAGGAAGAGGAGAGGAAAAGATTAGTCACAGAGCAGTGTGGGAAATCTCCCGGGACTTGTGTTGAGGCTCCTACCAAGTTTTAATTTTGAGAGAGAATCCATACTGATTGTTTGCGTCTCCACAGGAGCTACTAAATGAAATGTTGGGGAACTCTAATGGAATACAAAGACAATAATGAGAAAATTAAATTGGTCATTATTGAGAATAAGGTAGAGGGGGGAAAGATTTTAAAATGGACAGGGATTAACATTAGACAAATCTCAACTTTCACAGAAAAACAAAGTCAAGCAGCACCAAGCCAGTATAAGAGCTCTGTAAAAAGAGAACAAGGGGGAAAGAGAAGTGAGAAACGATTGCTGAGAACCTCAGAAAGTGTCACAGATATCTAGAGAACTAATAGTTGGAAATGCCCAGAAGAGAAAATGGAATGACTGCAGAATTCCAGAAAATCAAATTTAATTTACTTCTTTATTGCTTTTATATTCCACCTAATTGAATAGTTCATGAGAGTGATCAAAATTTAGCAGCAATTCAGTGTGTATGTGAGATAACAAAATACGTTGAAATGTCCTCTCTCTCCTTGGTGTGGAAAAGTACACCAACTGCATCTGGTATGTAAGACTGTTTGTTAAACAGTTAAAATATAAATATTTTAAACAATTATTCTTTTTGTATAGCTTGGGTGGTTTTTAATATATTGTGCAAAAATGAAGTTGAACCCCATTGACAACATGCCAGCTTTTGTTCATGCTAGGTGGCGAGAATTTATTTTTCTTCCCTTATGGAAATATGTGAGTTTATTCTATGCATATTTTCCCCTACTGTACACATTTTGTGTGAATTTTCCCCATTGATTGAAGGGTATTTACCTCTCTGTGATTCAGTTTTATGAATTTTGGGCTGTTTGCTTTTGTAAAATCATTTTGTGCATACCGCAAGTCATGCAACGTTGTTGTTGTTTAGAGGTAGAGTTCACTTTGTTTCGGAGAGCCAGCGTGATCGTTGGACTCCAACTCTGGAGACCAGGGTTTGACTCCCAAACCTTCTCCAAACAAAGCTTGCCAAGAAAATCCCATGATTGCAATGAGGCAGAAATAAATTAAAGGATCGCCACAAGTTGGAAATGACTTAAAGGCACACAACAACAACAGCAACAAGTGTATGTTTGCTTGGACAGATATCAGTCTTTAAGCTGTGGGCTTCTTGCCTCAGACAGCTGCATGCTTTCTAACAAACCTTGGCTATGATCTTGAGTGCAATCCTACACACTCTTTGCTGGGAGTGGTACCCAGTGAATGCAATGATGTTTACTGCTGAGTATGTTCTGCCTAACATTGCACTACAAACAATTCAGTTTTTGTTATGAGAACCACAAATGAGCAAGTAGAACCCTCCCTGGAAAATTGAATTGATAATTCAATTTGTTATCCTCACCATTCTACAGCTTTTATGCCCAAATGATATAAACATACATTGTCCACAATAATGATGCATTAAAAATAACTCAGGAACATTTTTATTTTAAACGGTATATTAGGTGGGGATGTAGCATGTTTTAGTGGTTTGAGCATTGGACTATGATTCTGGAAGCCAGGTTTGAAGTTTGGCTCAACCATGGAAACTCACAGGGTGATCTTGGGCAAGTCACACTCTCTCAGCCTCAGAGTATGGCAATGGCAACCCCTCCTCTGAAGAAACTTGTCAGGAAAACCCCATGGTAGGCTCGCCTTAGGGTTACCATAAGTCAGAAATGACTTGAAGGCACCACAAAAATGAATACTGTATGAGAGAACTATCCAGAAAATTGACATTCTTTATTAGGATGTGGAAGTGCAAAGAAAATATATGTATTTTCTAGAGAGTGTTTTGGAGAGTATGTTTGAAAAGGACTTTGAGGTATAAATCTTGGCTTAGTTTCCTGTCCCTGTGCTTGATTATCCAGATGAGTGTTTGAGGCGTATTGCAATATGAATCATGAACGATTGCCAAGGATGTGCTAGATACTGCATATCTAAGCATAACACCAAATTTGGAATTCATGAGCAGTAATTAATGTGGCTTAAAGAGTTTTATGCTGTTATTTGTCCCAGAACCTTTAAACATAAGGTGATTCTTCCCGTTTACAACCTTCTCAGAGCAATGCATTCTGATGAGAAATGAAATGTTAGATAATGTTTGTTGTAACACATTGCTCACTATCACTCCAAATAATGCTGCCCAGGCCAAAGTGTGGCCCATAGATTGTATTCAGGCCTTGGGATCACTAAATGTGGCCCTTGGAACCCCACAGCATCCCCCCGACCCCTCAGAATTTTTTTGGGGGGGGGGGATGGTACATTGTCAGGTGACATATTTGCCTCAACCTCAAACAAAATCTTCCAGAATTGCTTCAAATGTAGCAGTCTGCTTCTGCTAACCCCCAAAAGCTTCCCAAATCTCTCCAAAACATCAAAGGAAGGGGAGGAAAGCTGAAAATCAGCCAAAATGGCAGCCAGAAGTGATGTTATAGCACTTTGGGCATGTCAAAACCTGCTGGTGTGGGCACAGAGACAAAAATAAAATCTGCCCTCCAGACTTTATTTAGAGCAGGAATGGGGAAGCTGTACCATCTGGACATTGCTATGATCCTCAACCACTGGCCATGCTAGTGGGGCTATTGGAAATTGGAGGCCAACAACATTTGGTGGGCATGAGTTTCTGTCACTCCTGTGGAACTCAATCTGCATTATTTTATATGGGAAAGTGAATGACTTTTATTAAGAAGGACAAGAAAGAGTCTAGCAGTACCTTAAAGAGGTGGTGGCTGATGGTTTCTATGAGTTAATTCACACTGCAGAAATAAAGCAGTTTGATACTATTTTAACTGTCACAGCTCCATCCTGTGGAATCCTGGGGTTTGTTATTTGGTGAAGTATTCAGCCTGCTCTTTCAGAGAGCTCTGCTACCTCACCAAACTACAAATCCCAAGATTCTGTAGCATAGAGTCATGGCAGTTAAAGTGGTGTCAGACTATTTTATTATTCAGTGTGGATACACTCCATGACAATGGATTCACTCTGTTTGTTGTTGTTGTTGTTGTTGTTGTTGTTGTTTGGTCTGGCTTTTAAAGGGGCTATTCAAGGCACTGAACCCTATGTCCCAATGGTGGCAAATTTTTGTTGGGGGGGGGGTTGAGCAAGTATGGCCCTCCAAACTCTCCTAGGGGGCTAATGCAGCCCCTTAGCTTTCCTCGATTGCCCACCACTGAACTACACCATGGTGGCCTCAGCGTGAAAGCTAACAAAACTCATTTCAGCATCACTGATGTTTCTTTTTTAAAGCTTCCATTCTGGGGTACAGGACACCTCTGCCACTCATGTGCCATGGTCCCAATCCAGGCTATAGCCATGCATGCTTATAAATTAGTGTGAAAAATCACAGGGGGAAAAGACTTAAACTGCATAGTATATAACACATAGTTTAGCCCAATGTGGTGCTAACACCTAAAGATCTAGCCTTGAGTAGAAGAGATCTATTGAATCAATGGAACGTATACAGTCTGCACTTACCAAATTTTCATTGATTCAATGTGGTGATTCTAGTGGGGTCTAGCATTTGGATTTGGGATGGAAAATAAGTATCAGTTGCTTTTCAACTCTAGGAAAAAATTAGATATCTAACATGGTATGTGGGAGGAAGGGGACAGAATATGCATCCAACCATTCAATATTAACACATTTTCTATTAAGTCTACCAGATGATTTAATTAAATAATTTTGCATTTTATTCACTTAAGAACATCTAAGTGAAAATAGTAAAATTGCCATACACTACTAAAGAAAAGTCTACCTTGTCTATTACAGTACCATGTTTAAATCAAATTATCTTCAAACAAGTAAACCAACCAACTAGCCCTTAACTTATATGTAGTCCTACTGATTATCACCAAGGATTAATCAGCCGAACTTGACTAAAGCCAATCGATCAATCTAATGTCTGAAGTTCCACTCTTTTTTTAAAAAATGGATCATTAAATAGTATATTAAACAGAATAAATTGTGTATTAAATGTGCCTGGAATAAGAGAACCCATTTTAGATTTTATTCCACTATGATGAGAAGCTGAAGCAATTGATTCAACCATCAAGAGAGCTCAGTCTGAACTGAACTATTTACCCTGAACATATACTCCGTCCCCCATTGCAATTAAAGCGGTGTCAACCTGGATTATATATGCGGTGTGGACACAACCTTGTGGTATGATTCTTTAAAGCCCTATGTACCCCTGTGACTTGTGATTGGAGCAAGGTGAGTGACCCTCCCTCTCCTCTCAGACAGGTTACACCTGTCTACATTAGTCCACTACATATGGCCTTCTTCTGTGTGGTCCATCATAGTCTCTAAAACTGACCAAGACTGGCTGCATGCATTTGTTGTTGTTGTGTGCCTTAAAACCCTTTCTGACTTAAGGCAAACTTATCATAGGGCTTTCTTAGCAAGATTTTTTTCAGAGGAGGTTTGGCATTGCCTTCCCCTGAGGCTGAGAGAATGTGACTCACCCATGGTAACCCATGGCTGAACAGGGATTCAAACCCTGGTCTCCAGAGTCTTAGTTCAACACTTAAACCACTATGCCATGCTGGCTCTGCTCATACCATACCATAGCAATAGGCAGGCATCAGTATAGAATATTTAGCAAGTGACAATGCATTGTGTAGTATGTAATCCAGCCACAGAGGCAATTGGCTGCGTGTAACCTCAACCTATTGTGTGAATGTGAGTTTTAATGTTATTTTACTGCCACTTACAAATATAAGGTTGTGGAGTCATGGCAAAATTAAATGGCCCAAGAAAAATGCTTGGTTCTTTCTCGTTGGTGGCATTCAGAATGCACACATCTGAAACTACCCCTTGGTAAATAGTGATCTGCATCCCCTCACAACAGTTTTACTGTTGTGAAAAAGTTTCAGCAACACAGGTAGTAATCAACTACCTGTGAAATAACTTGCATATTTTGAATATGATTCTATGCTGCATTTTATAATTTTTTGTCCAAGTTAAAGATATCCAACCTACTTCCTATTACTGCCCTCAGGTTCATGTTGCTCTTTTCATTTCCATTGTGTTACTCAATCTGTAGACATCAAATAAGTTAATGTTTGGTGTGTCATCTGCAAAAAAATAAAAGTCTCTTAGTAGAATCTCTGAACCATTATGTAATTTATTGAACTTAATTAACACAAGCCAATATTTTTACATAAGTAATTAAATGAGTTGAAAGTGTTGCATGACTTTCCCATCTGTTGGAAGCAACAACTAAATTGCAGTACAAATTAAAACACATACTGTATGTATTCAGTGTTTGACTACATACCATTTTTTACTATGTGCCTATTTACATATAAATTATGGAAATTAAATGTCTTGAAGTATATTTTCCATAGCCTGGACCATTAATTTTATTTGCAAGTGTAGAAATGCTGAATTGAAGAAATAAGTTGGTAAACAATAGAGTTTCAATAGCTATTTGACCATCCTTTATTCTACCTTGACATCTGATGAGCTATGTATCCCAGAAATTATTGTTGCTTTTTAAAAGTGCATTTGTGAATAGATCCTCCTACTAATGCAAATAACATATTTACCACATGTGCTGCTTTTTAGCAGGAAAACTAGTTTTTGGCAAAGAACCAGCAAATCATGAGGATTAACTTCAGCCAATCCAGCCATGTATGAAAAAGTTATTCCCTTCATTTCAGTAAAAATAGACATTGGTTGGATTTATAATCCCATATCTTTTGGGATTCACATTTATAATAATTAATGATTGAATGTGATCCCCAAAAATCTACTTTTTCAGCCAGGCAGTGCCCCAGCTAAAGGTTTTCTGAGATGCTGCAGGTTGAAGAGCTGGAGAACGATACCTGCAGTGCTCTCCCAGTCGCAGGGTGTATTGAGAGAACCAGTTGTGGCAGGACTCCTGTTTCTCCCCAGCTGCCTATCTCAAAGTGCCTCATGACCAGAACAGTGCTGCAGTCATCATTGCACAGCTCCTTGATCTTGGAAACACTCCCTGCATCTTGGAAACCCTTTAGTTGGAGCACTGCTTGGATTAAGATATAGGTTTTGTGGGGGTGACATTGGTAAAAGTAGCTACATTGTTGTTGCTATGTCTGACAATGCAGGATCTTTGGCAATATAGTTGCACTTCTTTAATGATTAACATATTTATTATGGCACAAGCTTATTGTATGGATTACAAAAAGCATCCCACAACTTTTTATTGTTCTTGTTGCAACATATTAACATATCTGCTCATTGGGAAATCTTTCACTATCTTCATCTAGTTTAGAAATGGGCAACATAAGATCCTGCTACAGTTGTGCAGTGTAGATGCAGCCTGGGGCAGTGTACCGGGAGTCATCCTAAAGCAGAACGAAGTAATAATGTAATCAGTCTGAAGCCCTATTATGCATTGACAAAGAAGAACATGCTAGCTTTGCCCTTTCCAGCATCATCACTTTCTTCAAGCTAAAGCAACATGTCTGAAAGAAGACAACAATGTTTGTCTATAATGAAATGAACCAAAATTTGCAAAAAATCAGGGCTTTCCTCCTCAGAGTCATTATTGTTGTGAGAGCAAAGAAATGGTAGGTCTTCCTTCCTCCCTCCCTGCCTACTGAATACATGAATGCATGAATAGCTTAGATTAGTGGATAAAGAGTTGCACTTGAGGATGGAGTACAAGTCCTGTCTTTACCTGGCACTCATTGGCTTGAATCCTAATAACAAACTAAAGTAGACTCACTGAAGCTATTGTTCAATGCATGTCCCACTGATTCAGGGAATCTATTCTATTTGGGACTAGCAATTGGATTCAGACCATTGTGCAAACTACTACCCTTTAGACTAGTAGTGAAGAACTTTGATTATCCTGAAGTAATTCTACTGCCACTCACTTCGTCCTTGACCACTGCTTGTAATGACTAAGGTTGTTGGGAGCTGGAGTCCAACAATATCTGGAAGGCCACTGATCTTGAGCCTTGCCTTAATCTCAGCTGTAGTAGAGCTGTTTCTCAAACAGTAGCAGATGTATACCTGATGCTGCCTGAGTATGCAACTAATATACACAAAGGGCGCAATGAGGCATCCTGTTTCCTCACTCTGCACTTCTTCTGAAACCTCTAGTATCTTTAGTAAAATTGCTTTAGCCCCTACTATTGCCTCGCATCTTCCGCTTGCCTTGAGAATTTTAGCAGCAATGTTCTCAGATAGGTCTGCCTTGTTTTCTAATTTCTTTTTAAAAATATCCCCCAATATATTATAGCAGACCTATCTTTTTAGATTCTAAGAATTGGGAATATTTACTTTTACTTTTTACTCGAAACTGGGCACTTCCACTTGGGTGATGAGAAACCCAATGATTGCCTGATCAGTTATGGGTACCTCTCACCTTTGCTTCCATCAAGTTCCCACTTGTCATTTGGATTGGTACTGCCAATAACTAAAAATCTTCAGTCAGATTTTGAGGAGTCTAGCACAATGTCCCAGTGAGATATAATTTATATTTACTTATCAAAATATTTATATCATGCCCTCTATCCAAAGATTTCAGGGTGGTATACAGTTATGATTGACACACACACACACACATATATTCCCCTTTATTATTTTAGATAAAAATGGACATAACACAAATCTACTTATCAGATTTGTTCTGAGGATAGTAACATGGAAGCTATGAAAGACCTAAAAAAGATCCCAAAATGTAAAGATATGTATCTGAGCATGAAAGTTAGGAGCGTGCAAGCCAACGTATTTCCTATTACAATGTATGGATGCGAGAGCTACACAGTTAAGAAAGTGGATAGGAAGAAAATCAATTCATTCAAAATGTGGTGGTGGAGAAGAGTGCTTAGGATACCATGGACAGCCAAGAAGTCAAATGCATCCCAGAACAGATCAAACCAGACATCTCTCTGGAAGCCAAGATAACTAAACTAAGACTGTTGTGCTTTGGCCACATCATGAGAAGGCACAACTTATTGGGGAAAATGATAATGCTAAGAAAGGTGGAGGGAAACAGAGAGGAAGGCCGCAAGCTAGATGGATGGGCTCTATTAAAGAAGTCAAGAGTATGAATTTGCAGGAAGTAAGCAGAGTAGTGGAGGACAGGGAATCTTGGAGAGGTCTCATCTACAGGACTGCCATGGGTGCAGATAACAACAACAACAACAACAACAACAACAACAACAAACATTTTAATATATCAGTTTGAAAAACAGGAACAGCGATCATGGAAAAAAAAGAAGTATGAAAGGGTGAGCTGGGACAAAGTGCCCACATTCAATAACGGAGAAGTTCTTGAAATGTTCTGATAGCTGAACAGAAGAAGAAATTTTGATAGCATTGCTTGTCACATCACAGTGATGGAGTGGCACACAAAGTAACACTTTTCAAGATTCTCTTCTCCTTCCATCTGTTTTAATCGAAAACCATTAGCACATATTCCTACATTGCCATCAAAGCACTCACTTTTGCCATGTCTAGATTTAGCTCGAGAAAAACTGCGGCAGATTTTATTTTGCTCATGCTGAGTGACTGATGACTCACTGTATTTTCTAGAAGGCATGGAGAGTGAAGAGCTATGCCTGCAGTTATTAAATAAGATCCAACTGATCAGGAGCCAGTTGGAGGAGAGCAATGCCGGGAGGGAATTAGGTTTGAATCAGATGATAGATAGGACACCACAGTTGGATTTGAAGCTGCTGTGGGAACAATAAATAAATAATCCACTGGGGAACTGGATGGCTTAAAGAGACATTCCAGAGAGGGAAATAATAACCTAGCCTCTACTCTGAATCAACTGCCACAAAACCATATTTACCATGCGTGACCAAGGCAAGACTGTGAAGTTTATCGCACCGGGGTTAAAACGTTCCCCAGTGCGTTCTTATGTGCCTGCGCGCAGGCGCTCATGGAACGTTACAGGAATGCAATGGGGCCAAGAACTCCATTTTACTGCACACTGGAATGCCGCCTTTGCCGCCGGGCATTCCAATTGCGTTCCCTTTGAGTTCCAGAGGGCACCATTTCTGTGAACTGTTTTAAAGCGTTCTCAGAAATGGCGTCCCCTGGAACTCAACGGGAATGCAATTGGAATGCCCAGCAGCAAAGGCGGTGTTCCAGTGTGCAGTAAAATGGAGTTCTTGGCCCCATTGCATTCCCGTCACATTTCGTGCGCGCCTGCGCACGGGCACGTTAGAACGCACTGGGGAACGTTTTAACCCCAGTGTGATAAACTTCTAACTTTTAATTTCTGAAACACATTAACAAACTCTGAAAAGCTCAGAGAGCAAAATCTTTTCTACTTTATTTATTTATTTCAACTACTTTTTTTCTCCCCAAAGACAAGTATGGCTGTGGTAATATCACCCATGGCATGTACTGTGGCTTGCACAGCATCTAACTGAAAAACATGTTATCAGGCTTTGAACCTCTATTCTATAGTACTTTAAAATGGGGGGAGAAGTACAGAGAGCCAGTGTGGTATGGTTTGAGCACTGGACTATAACTCTGGAGACCAGGGTTGAAATCCCTGTTCCCCCATGGAAACCCACTGGGTGATCTTGGGCAAGTCAACTCAGCCTCAGAGGAAGGCAAAGGCAAACTCTTTCTGAACAAATCTTGCCAAGAAAATCCCATGATAGTTTTGCCTTAGGGTCACCATAAGCTGGAAATGACTTGGAAGGCACACAACAATAAACACAAAGAGATGAAGGCCTAGTCTTCAGTGATGTGACAAACATGTACTCTTTCACACTGTAAGTTGGAGCTTAAGATAACAGAATGCTTCTCAAAGGGTTGAAGGCTCCTCTGAAGAGCTCTAACACTGATTTCTTTCTGACAATCTGACTTTCTATGTTATGGAGCTTTCTTTTTCTTTTTTCCTTCCAAGGGAGGTTAGGCTCCCCCCCCACACACATTGGTATATGTTTGTTGTTAATTGGCATAAAATTGACTTTGACTTACACTGACTTGATAAATGAGAGACCTCCAAGTCACCCTATCATCAATAGCCCTGTCAGGTCTAGCAGAATCAATGCCATGACTTCTTTGATTGAGTCTATCCATCTGGAATGCAGCCTTCCTCTTTCCCCTCTCTGTTGTACCTTGTTGTCTTTTCTAGTGAGTCATGGCTTCTCGTGATGTGTCCAAAGTATGACAATCTCAGTTTAGTCATCTTGGCTTCTAGGGAGAATTCGGCTTGATTTGCTCCTGTGGTTAACTGTCATCAACTTCTACTTATGGTAACCCTGAGAGGCCTTCAAGTAACTCTATCTTCACTAGCCTTGCTCAGGTCTTACAGGCTCAGGGCAGCTGTGGCTTCCTCGATTGAGTCTCTCCATCTGGATTGTGCTCTAACTCTTTTCCTAATTAGTCCTCAAGGCTGTAGAAGTGAAAGGCATGAATGAGAACTAACTGGGTAGAGCTGCTTTAAAGCAGATCATGGGGTGGCTCTCAGGCACTGGATACAACACCAATAGTTACTGGCCTTTACCTTGCTCTTAGTATCCTGCACCTGAAACCCCTGCCTGATGTTTCCTTGGATTTCTTGACCCCTGGAACATTGGACCCTTCCATTTGCTGGATGTCTGAAATTGTTTTGGACTTTGGAAATCACTTTCATAGAGACAAGCAGGAAGCCAGCAGACTGCATTGGAGAAGAGCTTGCTCCCCCAGAGGCAAGCAGTTTTGTAGGCTGCCACACAGTTTACTCTGTTGGCTGGTGACAGAGCCTGGGAGGGGGGCTACGACAGCTTGTATCCAGGTCATTAACTCCTGCTTCCCTGGAATCAACATGGATAGCTGGTAGCTACCATGCAACCTGCTGCAGGCCACAAACAGCTGCTGGCTGAGAGGAACCAGCTGGCCCAGCAGGTCACTGACCTAAGTGCTCTGCTACAGGCAGTGGCTGCTTTTGTGTAAGCACCTGTACTCCCACACCAAAAGTGCTCTTTAGCTTTGGGGGAGGCAGTGAATGAGCTTGTGGGTGGAGGAGTTCCCAACTGGCTGACATAAGGTGGCATTTGTCATCAACCTGCTCTCTGGTAGAGCACACTCTAGAAAAAGCACCACCATCACTCCTACAGAGGAAAGCACCACCCTGATGAGGATTTTGTTTTTAGTGCATTAATTAGTACGTTAGTGTATTGCAGTGTTGTGTTTTATTGTTTTATTCTTGATCTAGATTCTTGATCTAGATTGCTATGCTCTACCCCCTCCAAATAACTAGAGGTCTCTGTCACACTGGCATCTCCTGGAAAACCTGCCTTGCAGGCATGGGCCATGACAGACCTCATCAACCTTATGACTGCCCCATTGACCAGATTCCAGTAGCTCAGATCTACTCTCTGTCAGAACTAGAACTGGCAGCTTTATCACTAATAACATGAAGAGGGGTTTTATATGACCCTCCCCGCCTTTCCAGACACTGCTCCTGTACTCTTGCTCAAAGAGAAGTCAGATGGCTTAAGGCTTTGCAAAAGCTACTGGTTGTTGAACTTGGCCATCATCTAGACCGATATCTCATTGCTGAGATTCTGGAGCAATTGCAAGGCACTACAATCTTCACTAAGCTCAGTTTGGTGTGTGTGTGTGTGCTAGAATCTGGTGTGTGTCTGGCAGGGGAATGAATGGAAGAGGACATTTTGTATGTGCTATGCGCACTTTAAGTATACCATGATGCCTTTCGGTTTGACCAATGTGCCTGCGTCTTCCAACATTTCATCAACAATGTGTTCTGTGACCTCCTTGACTACTTTATCATCATCTACCTAGATCCTGATTAACTCCTCCATTTCTGACCGTGAGAGGCACATGTGCACTGTGCTACAGAGACTGTGGAAGCATCAACTTTTTGCCAAGCTTGCTAAGTTTAAGTTTGACCAGTCTACAATAGACTTCCTGGGCCACCACACCTCAGCCGATGGTATTGTCAAACGAGAAATTTTTTGTCCTGGCAGCCTTCTCATAACCCCAAGGATATGCAGTGGCTATTGCTGTTTATAAATTATTGATTCATCCCACAGTTTGCCTAGATGACAGTGCCCCTGATCTATACCAATGGGCAGATGCACTTTTCAGGATGCTAGAGTACAAGCGGTCCAGTGCAGATTCTTGGCCAGCCACGGTCTTGCCCCGAGAGTTTTGCAGCAGCCCAAATTTCTGGGGACTACTTGTAGGAGCTATGGGACCAGCACCAGCAGGACCACTATGCACAGTGCCAATGAGAGGACTTGGAAGTCTTCACCAGGTATACTCCTTGCCAATGGGCGGTGCACTAAAGCCTACTGTGCTTGTGGGACTGTTATTGTATACCCCCTGGGCTGCTGCAGGGGATCTTTAGGCAGTTTCAAGACTCTCTATCTGATGACCAGGGGCTTTTGGAGGTCTCATCTCCAGGCCAAGGTGGAGCAATATTTGACCTCCTGCCCAGTCTGCTGCTGGTCTAAGGATGTCTCAGGCAAACCAGCAGAGAAGCCCCTCTCTTTGCCAACTCCTGAGTACCCACTGTGTTGCTGAACTTTATCATGGACCTGTCCTCATCCCAGGGATGACAACCATTGTGGTAGTGGCAAACACTCTTATTAAGATGGTGAATTTGATTCCCTGCACAGGCCGGCCCACAGCCTGGCAAATGGCAGATCTCTTCCTGAGTGAGGTGTTTCACCTACATGGCTTACTGGAATTGAGCATCATTGTGAAACATCCAGAAAGGTGACCCTGCCAGGATATATAGTCTACATTGTGTGAGTTTCTCTTTTTCTTGCTGTTGGGAAGGGAAAATACCAGTGCCCTGCCCAAGAACGTAAAGGCCCATCTGGAGTTAAGGGAACAAAATAATATCTAGCAGTCTGGACATGGGGACCATCTATACCTGGGGCTGTGTTAGCATTCAGGCTAAGTGATGTGAGAATACTTTCTTTGCTTATATTTTCTGTTTCTGCATTCTTTATTCCTATTTGCCATCAGCAAAGGCTTTAATTGGCACTCTCAGTGGCTTATTTTTACTCCAGTGTACCCTTTGAAGCTAAATTGAGCAGGTGAGGTTCTCCAAATCACTAGAGATTATTTCTATTTTTATTATAGTAATTATTTCTAAATTAGGTCCTTTCTTTCTTCCTCTTTCCCTCTCTTACAAATTTGTGTCCTCTCCCCCCCCCTCCACCTAGTAATGTATAAGTAGCCACCCTACTTATGAGCCCCACCTGCCAGTCTGAAGCCAGAATCTTTTTGGTACACTATGCTAGCACAACACTCCATTACTCTAGCAGAGCACACTTTTTGCCAGTTTGAACTGTGGCCACAAGGAGAAGCAGGCAAAGTTGTCTCCATCATCATTGGAGAAGGCAGCTACCAAATCAGAGCAATTTATTTGTCCAATACTTGGTTTCTGAGTAGGTCCATAGAGTGAGTGTGTTCTGGGAAGGCAGCTTTGGAAATCTATGTCACATGATGCAGTGGTAGCTGCTGATTTCCATGTCAGTGGAGTAGTGAATCCATTCTTGGTTTACTGAAAGGACCCCCCCCAGAAAAAGGTTACTACCTTGGATAGTGTCTCAGCATTGAGATTCAAGCTGATATGGGAGCCATCATCTGCCATTCCCATGCAGTGCGGATGAGAAAAGTGACACCTGTAACTTTACACTACTTTTGAAGATATGGGAATTTTCACAATTTCTGCCAGTGTGTTTACACCTTCCACTAATATTGTCAGAGCAGTTGTAAATTCTTCAGATTCAGAGAATCCTGCAAGTTGCGTTAAGATCTGCTGGTAAATTAAACCTTTGGAGGAAACCTCCACAAACAGTCTGTTATTGTTCCCCAAATTTGAGCTGAAGGAAACTCAGGTGCATGATACTTACAAACAGCATGATCTTGAAGTAGCTGGTGTGATATAGAAATTAATGGGTTTTTTGTTCCCCAAGGAAGCTCATTTTTCTCTCTGCTGTCTCTTGCACAGCTGCTGGAGGAGACAGCTGGGCAACAGACTTGAATTGTCAGATGCAACTAAATCAGTCAGACTGTTGTCCCCACCCTCCCAAATTGCTATTTTCTTCTTTTTTCTTTTATAAATTATTATTTTTAACAGTCAGAAGGCAAGTAGATAATATTCAGGACAACCCCCCCCCCCCCCCAGTACATATACCCGTTTTTCCTCCTGGGTACACACTTGGAACAGTTATTTTCTCTGCTTTAAAAATTACATCAGCTTCTTTTAAAGCACTGGAGATATATTCTGAAATCTATGACAATTAACTAAATGAGAAAATAGAGTGCTTGTAATTAAGATAATCAAGCTCCAAGAAACCCACCCTGCTAATACTAATAGCCCTACAGCTTTAAGCTGTACATTAATTAAACCCTGGATAGCTGCTACAGTCACTCTCAGGCAATTTTCAGAGATGGGAATAGGAGTGATCTGAGATGTGGAGACAGAAGTGTTTCCAAAGCACATCAAGCTGTCACTGGCTGCCAATAAGACTCCTAGTGTACTTTGACCACAAGGCCCTGATCCTGCAAGAGCAATTAGTATACGTACATTTACTTCCAGTCTGCTGTTCTGCTTGGAAATATCTATGCCACAGTGCCAGAAGCAGCTTATTGGTATGGGGACGAGGTTTGGACACACTCATAGGAAGCGTAGGGCTGTCTTTACTATTAGACAAGGGGTGCTGGCTCTTTGATTTGGGGGGATAAGTTACAGTTTGCAACATCAGTTTTGTGTAAATATATTTTGCATCAAGAAGCATGTAAAATGTCACAGTTTTTAAAAATACCCTTTGACCCAAGTACAAAATATTACTTGCAGAGCAACCTTAAAATCACTCACTGGAAATAAAAAAGAGTGTTTTCAGAGTGTAACTGGTCTTCTGTTATAATTTTGTTATTTATGTATTGTCCCTTTTCTTTCTATCTTTTTTCAGGCCCCGAAGAAGGCCATTAAATATTACTAGGCTGAACATGTTGGGCTAATTGCAAAATTAAAACCATCTTTTTCAATACCCTAAGACTTAGATTATTCCACTACACTCTTATAGCATTGCTATTCCACTTTTACTGTTCTGGCTGCCTCCTGTTACATTTTGGGGTTTGTACTTCAGTGAGGCCTAAGAGCTCTCTGTCTATCTGAATATTCTAAATGCCCCTCCCTAAACTGAAAATCCCAGAATACAACAGGAGGCAGCCAGAGCAGTAAAGTGGAATAGCAGCACTATGAGAATGTAGTGGGATATTGGGTGTTACCAGTCCTCTTTGCTTTGATCAGAGTGATAAAATGCAATAGAACAGTGGTTCTTAAACTTTTTTTTAACCAGAGACCACTTTTAAACATATTTTGTTGCTGTGGACCCCCAAGACTTAACTCAAGATTTAAAACATTATTATTATTATTATTATTATTATTAGCATTTTTTCATTTCTCTACACTTCAGCACTCTCTAATCAGTTTACAATCTGTAAGCCAATTGCCCCCAACAAGCTGGGTAATAATAATAATAATAATAATAATAATAATAATAATTCCTGAATATGGAACCATTAAACCATCAACAATTACACCATCCGTTAAACCTTCTTCAAAAGTGCTGGAGGGGAAAGGAACACTTTTCTCCTGCTTCTTTTCACCAGTTTGTGGTTGGAGCAGGTTGAACAGCAATGTGCAGACCCAGCCAGCCAGCCTTTGCCTTGACTCTAGTGGCATCACCAAGGGGAGTGCGATGGTGTGGACTACACTGGGTGGGGTAGTACACCCTGGAGCGAATGAGCGGCTGCCTTCTGGGTCCTGTGCGGCCATTGCCACACAGCACTTGGAAGGCCAGGGTGGTGGGCAGCTGAGAGGGCTGAGCACACCCCTACCTCATTGCCGCAGTGTCACTGTACATGCTGCAGCAACGTGTGGGGGGTGCCCTTCTGGCCTGCCTCCAAAAGCCCTGCTTCTGGAAGCTCCGCCTCCCTTGTTAACACGTGCAAAAAGTGTAAATATTCTCTCTTATTCAGTAAAATACCCAAACAATTGTCAAAAGGATTAAAAAACAGGAAGAAGAGTTTATCGGATTATAAACCAAGAAATGAGTAAGAGGCTGAACAGACCGGAGTTTAACACTGGCCTCGGGGCAGAGTGGGGTCTGGTGGCCACATGATGAATGCCCCAACTCCACCCTCAAGCTGCAGATGAGGAAAGGGGTGGCGGGATGATGCTCCAAAGGGGAGGTCTGTTTAGAGTTCTTGGTAACTCAGACCAGGGCTTAGCAAAAAAATGACAGCTCTTCAACTCCTTTTATATCATGGGTGGAACTATTATACTTATTACTATATTTAGAGTCCAACATACATTATATGTATTTAATACCAAAAGAGGTAGGGAAAGAAAATCAGTAAGCCAAAGAGAATACATCATCCACGGACATAAATATCCCAACCAGTTGTCCCTCACAGAAACAGCATTATGGAACTTTCTATAGCTAGCACCTGCTATCTGTTAGACACATAGAATTTTTTCTAGTTTCAATTAAAGGTTCCCTTGAATATTGACAATTTTATATTAAGACATAATTTTAATCTTTACGTCATCACCCTGTACCGGGTGACACCCTGGCCAGGGACGCCATTGCTTAGCTCCTGTCATGGGGCTGCTCTTCTGCAGGGAAGAGGTGGCTGACCAGCCTTCAAGCCTGTGAGGACACTGTGGCCCCTGAAGGTCTGCAGACTACAGGTTAAGAATCACTGCAGTAGAAGATTCTCCTCATGTAACTTCATTTGTAAAGCAGAAAAACACTGAGGTTTTTCTTTCCAGTTTTATCTCCTGCACAATAAAAAATATGGGGGGGGGCGGGGGGGGGGGAGGAGAAAGTAAGCTATTTCCCCCCAGATATTATTAAAGTGGGATATATGCTGTGCTATTTTCCCTGCCCTGTTATGCATCATTACCATTTAACCTAGAAGGCTGGTCATATCCCAAGCTTACAAGTAAGCCCCTTGTGGGAGTCAAGTTCTGGGACAAAATGTGCAAAGACTGTACAGAAAATAATGTAGCCATTGGGGTAAGGTAAAAAGAAATTTAATAAAGCAGGGTAAAAGTTGCAAGCTGCAGTTACCAGTACGTTTGCGGTTTTCCATAACTTGCTTGGAATAGTAATATTATGCATTTTTATTACATGTCCAGAAAAAAAAGAAAAGAAAGCATGTTGCGTGGCATAGTGATTTGAGTGCTGGACTCAGGAGACTAGAGTTCGAATCCCCACTCAGCCATGAAACCCACCAGGTGACCTTGGGCAAGTCACATGTTCTCAGTCTCAGGGAAGGCAATAGCAAACTTCCTCTGAACAAATCTTGCCAAGAAAATCCCATGGTAGATTCACCTTAGGGTCGCCATAAGTCAGAAACAAATTGAAGACACACAACAAACAACAACAACAACAACAACAACAACAACAGCAAATGTTCCATTTTATGAGGGACAGTTAGGACTTTATCACACCAGGTTGCAAAGACACCACAACTGTGTTAGTGCAGGAAAAGCAAACATACCAGTCATTTTCATGCAGTTCTTCAAAAGTGCCATAATGGTGCTGCTATAGTCCTGGACACTGTCTTCTGCACACCCGTCTTCATTACCCCTTCCTGCCCTTCTCAGCATATCTTTTGGTTTGTATTTTTCCCCATTTCACAGACAATTGAAATAAATAAATTGAGGATGCAAAGAGCAAGTCAATAGGTACAAAGTGAGGCAGAAGCTGAGGCACAGGCATGGTTTGTACATTTCTCCTCACTTTCCTCCATATTTTGTCCTGCGAATCTGACAGAAGTCACCCTGTGAAATTTTCATGGATCTGTAATTTTTTTTACCTTCAGTTAAAAAACCACCTCTGAGGATTCCTTGCCTAAGGAGACCCTATGAAAAACTTATGGGGTTGCCATAAATTGACCAGTAACTTGAAGGCACACACACACACACACACACACACACACACACACACACACAGCTGGCCTGTGACACAAAGGGCTCCTGATCTCCACCTTGTTGTTGTGTGAACACTCATGAGAGACCATAAGGCAGCAGCCGGAGCCCCAGCAGAAGATTCAGCACTTGCACTATGTGACATTTCTCCTTCACCATTTAGTGATGCCACAACCCTGTCAGTATAAAAGTAATTGAAAGTTACCATTACACTGCATGAGGAATGAACTAGCAAACACCAGTTGATCCAGGTGGAATGATGTTGCTATGTAATATCTGCAAATAATGAACATCCCAAGTGTGTGATGTGAAGCATCAGTTTGTCACATAAAGTGTGGAGATACACTGAAGTTTAGTGCCACCATGATGTAGTGGCTTGAGTGTTGAAGACCAGGGTTTAAATACTCACTGAGCCATGGAAACCTACTGGGTAACTTTGATCTAATTACACTCTCTTGGACTCAGAGAAAGGCAAAGACAACCCTCCCACTGAACAAAGTTTGCTAACAAAACCTTGTGTTAGGGTTGTCATAAGTTGGAAATGACTTGAAGGCAGTAACAACATACTTTAAAGTGACAACAGTTTCAGGAGCCACTAGTGCAATGGTTTTAGGGAAATTTTATGTGTATTGTTTTATTACTTTGGATTTTGCAATGGCCATTGGACAAAAACAATAAAGATTGATTGATTGATTGATTCACTAGTGCAGTGGTGTCACTAGGATGCACTAGGTGTCACTAGGATGTGGGAGATGTAGACTGCACCAGGTGACACCCTGGTGTGTGTGTGACACCACTGCTCTGCAAATATCTGCTTTTTTGCAGAAATGGGCTGGGCATTCACCTGTGTCCCTTTAAAATGCTGAAGAGATGGTGTTAGTGGGGTGAAGCTCAGAGAAAGGAGAGGCCCCAGTTTTTTTTAAATCAACATTTTAAATTTCTATTTTTTATTTTTTTTATTCTGTTTACATTTTCCTTAAAAACATCACATTTTACCAAATGAAACTATGCATATGATATGCTGTGTGTATGATATTATAATTTAAAGGTATAATTTTAATTTTGTGAGTTGTTTATGTCACAACGATTACCATTACATTCAGTGAAATACAGGAATTATGTTTTATGAGTAAAATTGGTACAAAAACATTACTAAGGATTCTGTATGGTGTGGTCTGGGAGGAGGTCAAGGTGTGTGTCGGGGTGACACCATGAGTTACTGCATCGGATGACACCAACCCTAGTGACGCCACAGCTCTAGTGTCTATAATTCTTAGACCATACCCTTCATATACTATAAATTTCAACATCCCAGGATTAAGTCTGCATCTAAAACTGCCCAAGATCTCCTTAAAAACCTACAGTGAATGAATAATTTGTGTAGTTCCAATGACCAATTGCTATTTTGGCAATGATAAGGACTAATTAGTTAAAATCAGTTATCAATTCAATCTGAAATTTGCTAATGGAAAGAGGCAATTCTATTCAATTTATTTTTTAACCAAAGTTATTAACTAATGTTGGGATTTAATCAATGCATTTTTAGAATTATTAATTAATTAAATAAATACAAAGAATGCTAATGACCTGGAACATTTTACATTTTCCAACTGGTTATTTAACCAAAGCCTAGTTCTCTCACGAGTTTTTCAAAACTACTTCTTGCCTTTTGTTAGTCCCTATGCATTGGGGAATTATAAACATCTAATGAAGAAGCCAGTGGCATTTTCAAAGCTTACATGAGTTTTATGCATTCTGCTTAGCCCAATAAAATATTTCTGTTTTGTGGGTTTTGGATGTTATAGTATGGGCAACATGGCTACCCTTGGAAATGTTTTGGGGTTACAGGAGCCAAACCATTTAATTAGTTTCTGATTCTGACATATGATAATTTATATCATATCATATAGTAACTCCATTGTATGAAGTACTATATCATTCTGTTTTTTGACATATAATTTAGTTAATAACATTAAAAGATTTTAAGCCAACAAATAATGAGAGCATCTTAGAAAGGTGTGGCCTTCTTTGCATCCAGATAGCCCTTGTGTGATCTGCTCCAAACACTCCATAGTAGCTTCTCCTTCGGATACTGAATTTTAAAGCTCTTAACTCAAGGACTTTGCTGGGCTTTATGTAGAATCCATCAGATTAGAGAAAGTGTGTGGGTGAGAGATAGAAGAGGAGATAAGATTATAAGGGAATGTGAAAGGGAAAGCATAAGTAGGGGGCTTTGATGGGCTAGATGAGAAATGGGTAGCTCAAAATCTATGAAACTGTTTCCTCCTCTCTCAAGCTCAAACTATGGACAAGTATAGCAAGCAGCAGATATGTCATGGATGGCATTTTCCAGCTTTATTTTGTGCAAGTAGTTCACTTAATTTTAAATGGCAATTTAACACAAACGTAATACTGTAGTTAATTTCCCCTTTCTAATGTGAGTGCACTTGAATTAGTCTTTAAAGTTTAGTAACAATTCAACAAATAAATGCATTAACTGTTATAGCCTTGCTTTTACCATCCAAATGTTTCTCCTAAGGTTCAAATGAAGCTTACTGTCTTGTTAGTTAGTTATTGCATTACAACAGTATGATGGCATAGCAAGACAACAGCAGCAGAAATATCTTGTGCTGTGCTATCATGACATTTTCCCTTCATGATGCCATGAAGGCAAGGAGGCAAAGAAAAGAAAAAAGAAAGACAGGCAGAAAGAAAGAAAGGACCAGTCATGAAGCTAAGGGGCAGGATGGGGTGGAGGCTACAACACCTGTACTGTACTGTGGAGTCTGTTTATTGTGAGATTACTGCAGAAATGAAGCAAAATGCAGTACAATTTGTATCCATACCATGAATGTCTGGAGCAGATTAACACACCATAAAAGTGAAGTGCAGTAAGGCCCTTAGAGTCTTACTGCATGAGAAAACAAAGCAGAAACAGAGCCAGAGAGTAGCAGATTTAGCCGTGTCTTAGTGTAGAGCTGCAGTGGTGGGAGATGGTTGTAAAAGCACATCTTTTTTCTAGTTGGAAAAATCTATTTGTCAAATAGATTTTACAATTTACAATTTTTACAATTGTTTCCTGCAGGAAGAGAACTGATTCACTATGATGTGATGCAGTAAGGCATAGAGAAAGCTGCTACTCTCTGGCTCTGTTTTCACTTTGCTGCCTTGTGTGATAAGGCTCTTAACCTCATTACTTCTAGTCCTGCTGTCTAGGGGCTAGTCTTCACATAAGTGTATTAGGCAAATTGCTGCAGATTTTCATCTGTTCACATCAACACTTAATTGTCTTCAATTTCCTATGGAAATTTGCATCTATTTGCCTTCCTTCTGCCAAAAATACACAACTATGCGAATACATGCAAATCTGTGTGGTGCAGATGGACAGCCACATGTTGGGTAATGCACTTCCTTGCAAATACTCCTGGATATGTCGGTAAAAAAACATGAATCCTCTTTATGTAGGTTTTCACACATAACTTTTCAAAATGCCTAAATTCCTCAAAATCTCATGTGGCCGGAACACAGTTTATTTGATTAGAATGAAGAGTATTTTAATAGCTCTAGGTTCAGTAGAAAACAATCTTTCACCTTTTCCCATATGCAATCCCTTAAAGCAGTGGTTCCCAAACTTTGATTCTTCAGCCATGTTGGACTTCAGCTTCCAGAATTCCTGGCTGTTGACCAAGCTGACTGGGATTCTGGGAATTAAAGTTCAAAATAACTGGAGGACCAAAGTTTGGGAAGCACTGCCTTAAAGGGTTTGAATAAAACTTTGGTGTCCTCTTTCACTTTTCTCTTTTTTGACACAGGACATCTATCTTCTGAGATGTACCAGATTTTTACCATCATACAGAAGTCCTGTAGCGATATCTCCATCCATCAGGAAGTAGCCAAAGGCGAAGAACCTTTATTCTGCAGGATTTTTGGACCACCACTCCCATAACCCCTTACCACTGGCATTGCTGGGTGGGCCTTCTAGGAGATCAAATCCAGAACCTAAACCCATAAACTAAAAAGTACTTGCCTACAGACAACATTTAGCCTCACCAATACAAAGACATTGTGAAAACATTCTATCCATCCCTGCTTAACAGATTTTCTGTAATAAGGAGGGTGAGGGACTGGAAGAAGTGATGAGAAAGGCTAGGGGTATGATAAATGGAAGACAATGATGTTTGGACCCCCTGTAACATTGTCTGAATTGAGGCAGCCCACTGCAAAATACAAGCCTCACCAGGGAAGCAGAACAACAAAAGCAATCCACAAACATTACAAAGGGACAAAAATCACCAAAATAATGGTAAAGATACAGGAAATTAGAAGCACAAGAATAAACACAATCAGAAACAGAATATACTTACAGATTATGCAGGCTCCAAATGATCACAAATGGGTGCAATTTGCTTATTACTCGTGTTGCAAACCTGCCACCTGGTGAGGCTAGGAAGGGGTATACAGATCCCAAGGACCTATTTAACCTGCAGCGATTCCCCCCCCCCCCCCCCCTTGTTGTTACAAGAAGCCTTCCTGTTGTGAATTGATTGTTGGAGAAATAAGATGGAAAAGGTAAAAAGGAAGGGAATCACATCTTTTGTTGGTTTGTTTGTTTCCTCTGGGAAGAAACTAAAGAAGAATATATAGAAGAAAAATGCTCAAAAGATTCTGATCACAGGAAACCTGGATTGCTTCTATTAAGGTCCCAGGTTCATGAGAGAAGGGTTGTGGAGAGGCCAAGGATCTTACTTGGATAATATTTTTTTGCTGAGTGGGATACAATGATACAAAGATTCACTGAAGAAAGACTTTATGTGCAGCCATAATGTAGGTACAACATCTAGCCTACAGTGTCCAAGAATGTAATGTAATGCACAGAATGTTAGATTCTAAATAGTCTCATGCATGGCCCAATATGGATGGGCAAAGTTCAGCCCAGCAGATGTTGAACTGAAATGCCCAGAAGTCCTAGCCAGCATAGCCAGTGGCGGTGGAGTGTGGGAGCTGTGGTTTCACAAGCTGAGGAGGGCTGCTCTTTATCCAACACTGGGCTAGACACTGCTGTGCCCCACACTGTAATCTACATACCTGCTAAAATAATGGGCATCTAAGGCTATACAGCCTTCCGGATTGAGGACAAATTGATACAGGAAATCTGTGACAACAGAGAAATTTGGGACGAAGGTTTAAATGCACAGTATTATTCAACCAATCAGAGCTTCATTCCTCCTTTCCCAATTCCCAGATCCAGAAGGAGGTCACTTTTTTCTCTTCCTCTGCGGCTTTATTCAAACTGACTGCTTTTGGTTTTCAATAAACCAAAGAATGCCAAATAGATATCAAACCTTGACATACATATAATAACTGTGTTCTGCCTTGTGTTTCTCAACCTTTTGCCTTCCAGATATTTTAGAACTTCCCTTTTAGAGACCAGGCAACCTGATCAGCGATTCTGTGATTTGAAAGTCCAAAATGTCTGAAGCACAAAAAGGCTGAGAATCACTTCTCTATGCGATAATGAACGGATTGATAACAAACACATTTTAAAGGGTGTTAGATGGTTGGTTCTGTGTATGCGTTATTCAGCTGACCAGCAATGTAATGTCCTGGATCACAGGCAATTCTTACTAAAAGCTATAGAACTTGCCTGCAAGTATTGCCATACAATTCTTTTGTACGTACTGTAAAATGAAGCACTGTGTGGGTATGTGCCTCCAAGCTGCCTGTCAACTTATGGTGACTCCATCAATTTCATAGGGTTTTCTTAGGTGGTATGTCATTGGCTTCCTCTGAAATATAGCTAAACCTGAGTATTTCATTTTACCATGAAAGAAGAATGCCACTCTTTGGTTTATTTTCCATTTTCTCATCTTGCTTGAATAGGTGCTGACTAGAACGAGACAGATGAACTGTGTAGAAAGACACCCAGGCAATGCAATGATGCTTGCAGGTGATCTTGGCATCAGTGGATGCAAATAATAATATTGGGAAAATATTATATCTTGTCTGTCCTCATGCCGGTCATGTCATGCATGCAATAACTGAAAAACACATTTCCAGAAACCAGCCTCCCAAAATTCCAAGAGTCTATCCATCTCCCCAACATAACAGGCTGAGATGATCTTCTTTATAATAAATGTATGATGAAAATGCCTCCCATTTATAATACCTTATTTATTTGTGTCCTGCTGTCAGCAGACAGCAACATCCAACATCACCTTTGAATGGGTTAGTCTCATCTAAAGTCCTTTAAGTGTTTCTTGATAGGTATCATTGCCCTTAAGCATGATACTTATAGCTGCTTTCTGAAACCTTCTCAATCTATCAATACATACAATTTCCAATTTCAGCATGGCCAGACAGAGAAGGAGTGTTTCTTGTTTTACGAGAACTGCTAACATAATATGGGAAGTTCTCTGTTATATGAAACATCAACTCAGATGTAATTGGATTAGACATGTGTTCTCTATAGCTGAATTGAGGACAATCCAATAGTAGGTCTCATTTCCTTACATTAAGTCTAGCAAAAATTCAATACTATAGATTTGATAATATAGAGCTTGATCTACACAAGAAAAACTATGCAATCCATTTCTGAGGAAAACGCTGCAGAAATGATGACTAAACGCAGCAGGTTTTTTCCCCCCCCCCCTTAATTTATTTTTCCAATTTTAAAAAATGACCAGCAAACACTCTGTCTTCATCCAATGTGGCTTTAGCTTAGCTTTGTGCTATCTAGTTTACATTTCAGTAAGGAGTGACAAAAAGTAAACTGTACAGGACATATTCATTTTTTAATCTTTTTAAAACATTTATATATAATATAATATATATGTATAAAAACTTGATTAGCAGCTTGGCTGGCACCCCCGTGACCCCAGATAATACTTTTCAATTAGAAGAAAGCACTTTTAGACAATTACGCTAGATAAAACAGTATATACAATTTTGACAAATAAATACATAAATACAGCCATTCGTAGATAATGTTACACCAAAACTTCAGATAATGTCAACAAGTTTTCTTATGAAAGGACCTTTTTTTCCTTTGCAAATTGGCCTTTTCTACACGTTATCTATAAAGGTTTAATCCCAATAAAGGATCAAATTTGTCTGCTGACTCTTAATGACTTTGGGATCCTCAAAATTTGCCTACTAGGAATTGCTATGATGAAATAGTTCTTCAGAAGATCAGACTTCTGAGAGCTTCCTGGCAATATGTGCTTTGGCAGTTTATGTCTCAACAAAAAGCAAACATGATTTTTGTTCCGATAGTAGTTACAATGACCAGAAAGAGTGGTTCATTCAAATAATTTCCCCTGTTGTGATCAAACAAATGTCTCTTAAAAACAGAAGAACTTGTTTTCCTCTACACAGATTCAAAGCAAATACTATTAATTTTCTACCATCTTATTTTGACTGAACGTTTCCAAATAAAGGAACTTCTGTAGAAGTGTAATATCCATAGTAATGTCTAGTTTCCTTTGACAATTTTGTATTTCCCCCTGTTTGCTCAGAATAATTAAGTAATAATAATTAAAAAAGTATAAAAACCAGTTAAGCTGTGAAATGTTTTCTACATTCAAAAATCAGGGCACTCATCATGCTTAAGGCTCTTGAAACACTGACCGATAGAAAGTTTGCCGCAACTCCATGCACAACCGAATGTTACACTGCAAGCTGACTACGGGTATATGCAGTGGGACAGAGAAGAAATTGACTTAAAATATATACAGAACATTACTTGCCAAGATGAATATTTACACATCTGTCAAAGAAAAAAGAATATGTGTGTGTGATAGAGAGAGAGAGAGCCAACGTGTAGTGGTTTGAGCATTGGACTCCAACTCTGGAGACCAGGGTCTGATTCCCTCCTTAGTCAGGAAAACTCACTGGGTAACCTTGGAGGAGTCACAGACTCTTAGTCCCAGAAAAATATGTGATAGGGTCACCTTAGGGGCGTCATATGTTGGAAACAACTTGAAGGCACACAACGTGTGTGTGTGTGTGTGTGTGTGTGTATTAGACAGAGGGAAAGAGAGAGGAGAGAGGGAGAGAATGAGTATGAAAGAGAATGCCCAGTAATGCAATACTAGGAAAAATGTTTTTTAACAAAGGCTGAGCCGAGTCAGATGTTGTTTGTTTGGTGCTATAAGTTCCCCCCCATGGGGCTATGCATTGGTACCAATGTTAGATATTTATGACTCTACCATGTTTGCCATATGTTGAGTATTGCTTAGATTCTCTTGTACTTCTCAACACTTGATGACATTATTCAGTGTGATCAGGTTCCCCCCTGAATCTATATCGTTTACCCAGATTCTAGACTTTCTTATCATAACTGAAAGGGAAATGTACACAGATCTGTTAGAAAACCAGCTAATGATATCATGTAAAAACAAAGGCTGCATCCACACTGTAGAAATAATTCAGTTTGACCCTGCTTTAACGGCCATGGCTTCATGCTCTGGAATTCTGCGAATGGTAGTTTTGTGAGACATTTAGCCTTCTGGTCTAAAACATACTGCAGGAATAATCCAGTTTGAGACTGCTTTAGCTACTCTAGCTCAGTGCTGGGAATTATGTAGTTTGCTGTGGCACCAGAGCTCTCCTGGGGCTTTCCTGAGCATCTTGATATTTCTCTTCTGTATCTCAGTGAGCTTGGGCTGGGTTCAATCCTGATAAATCATACTATCTGAGTTAGGAAGTAGAGGGAGTTATGATCTGGTCAAAAATTGCTTCGAGGAGTTAGTGTACATATTACCATGGAGTGAATCCTAGTTCATTTTTGGAGGATGCCATTGTGTCTGTACAGCACAGGATTAGAGAGTTGCCCTGTCATCAAGGACATGGTTCACCTAACATCTAGATTAACTTGGATTTGTAGTTTTATCAGGCACCAGCACTCTTTGGAAGAGAAGGACAACTGGATCAATCTCAGCCCAAGGCAATAAAACTCAATAATACAAATCCTAGGATTCCATAGGATGGAGTACTGCATTTAAAGTGGTGTCAAACTGCATTATTTCTAGTGTAGATGCATACTGTGCAACCAATGGATGGAACATGGGGATGACAGTGTTCCAAGCTAGGATTAGGGACGTAACCTGTGAAGAAATGATTTATTGAGTTTTATTGCCTTGGGCTGATATTTGTTTCTTTCCTGAATCATCCAACTAAACAGTGGTTGGGTGCCCAGTGGTTTGATTCATTCCTTTACAAAATATAAAGCATACACCTTAGTTGTGATGGGCTATTTGAAACGTATATTAACAGCATAATCTTATATACATTTACTCAGAAATAAGCTGTGCTTAGTTCAATACAGTTTACTGTCAGTTAAAAAGGTAATGAACTGTATAGCTTGCTCTGTATTTAAAACAGACTTTCTAAAATAAGTTAACTTTAAAATCAGGATGGTGGATTTTACAGTCTTTGTACTATCATCATGACAAAAATTAATAGAATATCTCTCTTTTGTCTTGGGAGGAGCTTTTGTCAGCTAATGCTGGTTAAGTGACGGATAAGTTTGCTGACTTTGCCGTAAAGCTAATGCATGTAGACATCCCTCAGTGTCTCAAGTGGTATAAAAACTCTCTGCATGATGCTTGACCTGTGATGGGACTCATTGAGGCCTCACAGGATATTGCACTATAATACTATAAAGGATATTCATGAGCTTACAACTTGATCCAATTTCATTGCTTTGAACATGACTTGACTATAGCTGTCTTATTCTATCAAACTGGAGATGGGTATTAGAAGAAGCCATTTGCATCAGTATGCTAAAGAACACCAACATATCCTTCTGCAGGCATTTTGCACCATGAGATCCTTCTTGGACAAGTAGCTTCCTTTTGAATAAACTGTGCCCAAAGAGCATTGCATAAGACATTTAGCAATTCACTTCTTACCAAGTTAATAGTGAAACTTTGATTTGAATAATTTGTGTTTCTACATAGACAGTAAGTGTCATTAGCTACCTAGTTTAAACAAAAATGACTGAAATTACTGCAAATTTCAGTAATGTGCTAAGATGACGTAACTGTGAATGACAGACAGACAGATGAAAAGATAGATATGTTGAAATATATATCTATGTATGCACTATTGCATGATATAAGTAAAAAAAAACATTAAAAGTAATAGGACATGAATACTTCAAGCAGGACATATAAAGCATAGCATTCATAGATGCTCTGGAAGATGTATTGTCCATTTTCTGCCATATAATTGTAAACAGTAACTCTTTCTGAAGTAAATGGGGATTATTAAAACACAATGTCAGGTCAGATGGCTTGTTTTTATTCCCTATTGGGTAGTTTGGAAATTCAGATTAATCCCCCAAATTATTTTCATTTTTAATATCATTTGTGTGTGACCAGAACTGGTAAAATATTTATTTTTTATTTTCATGGTGTGTTATTTTTTTTATTCTTGACTGGCATCTCAAGTGTTCTGTTTTCATGATACTTTTCAGTTACTGTTTTCACCAGCTTGAATTGGATGAAAAGCAAAGACATGTCTGTTTGGGCAGCAGGGGTGGGAGGGCTTGTCAGTGCAATCTTGACAGAATTGCTGTTCTTGGTGGTATCAGACAAGCTACCCCTGGACCTTTGGGGAAAATAATGAAAAGAACGCCTCACCTCCAGGGATTGTTGTTTTCAAGGAACTCAGTTTTATTGCCCAACTGAACAGGTTTCATCAATTCTGACAGCAATAATCACCTCTTAGAACCTTTCGCATTCCAGATGTTTTGGATGACAACAACACTCCCCCCCCCAGTCTTTTAGCAATGGCCTTGTTGGCTAAGACTAATGGGAGTGGAATAAAATAAAATAAATAAAATATTTAAAAATTGGCGGGCCAAAGTTTACAATCTCTGCATTACTCAGCTGGGATAGAAAGAAATGCCTAGATTCCATAGACTACAAAGGATAATTCATGATGCTCTGACACTTGCTTCCTTCTCCCCTGTAGTCAGGTGATTTGATGCTGTCTGATATGATATCAGCTTTTAGGGCGTGGCTGTGGCAGATGCAGTGTACCTTGATTTTAATAAGGCCTTTGACAAGGTCCTCCATGATATTCTTGTAAACAGACTAATAAAAGGTGGACTGGACAATTCTACTTTGTAACTGGTTGACCAGCCAAATCCAAAGGATGCTCACCAAAGGCTCCCCTTCATTCTGGACAAAAGTAACTAATGGGGTTCCACAGGGTTCTGTCCTGGGCCCAGTGCTATTCAACATCTTTATCAATTACTTGTAGGAAGGAATAGAGGGTATGCTTATCAAATTTGCAGATGACACCACATTAGAAGGCGTAGCTAATACCCCAGATGAGATGATCAAAATTCAAAATGACTTTAACAGATTTGAGAGCTGGTCTGGCTTGACAAAACTGCATGTGAAAGCATTCTAGGAGTCTTAGTAGCCCACAAGCTGAACACGAACCAGCAGTGTGATGTGGCAGCTAAAAAAGCTAACGTGATTCTAGGCTGCATTAATAGGAGTAGAAGTGTAGAGTTTGAGGGAAGTACTAGTACCATTCTATTCTGCCTAGATTCTGCCTAGAATATTGTGTCCAGTTCTGGGCACCACAATTCAAGAGGGATATTG
Organism: Sceloporus undulatus; assembly: GCF_019175285.1. NCBI lineage: Eukaryota > Metazoa > Chordata > Lepidosauria > Squamata > Phrynosomatidae > Sceloporus > Sceloporus undulatus. The sequence goes on from NC_056522.1 coordinate 210,798,697, forward strand.
ACAAGCTGGAGTGTTTCCCATGGAGGGTGATCAAAGTGGGGGGGAAAGTCTGGAAACCATGCCCTATGAGGAGTGGCTTAGGGAACTGAGTATGTTTAGCCTGGGGAAGAGAAGATTAAGGGGTGACATGATAGCTATGCTTAAATATTTGAAAGGATGTCATACTGAGGGTGGAGCAAGCTTGTTTTTTGCTGCTCCAGAGACTAAAGGTTAGAGAATTGTCCCTTCCTCGTCTCTTCTTATCAGTGGGATGGGTTAATTGGCACGTTTCATGTTTTGCAGTACAGTCCATTGTCAAAATCTTGGCAGGTTTTGCAACTGTCATGTTTTGCTTAGTTTTTTAAAAAATGTTGGCTATAGCCTAGGTTACTGACTTTATCAAAATCTGCATTACTTTATTCCAAAGTGTTTCTCATACTGTGATGGACACTGGCTTCCAATGTTATTACAAATTAGTGCCATCAGGAATAGCAAACATGGAGCAGTAAACAGAAAAACGGGATTCTTTTCAACCCTCCCTTTTTTTCATTGGCACTTGATTTTGCTCATGGGCATTGTAATGGTCAAAGCCTAATTATGCTTATATCTACAAACCACAGTTCTGTAATTCCAGTGTGCAGCCTTTTCATAATTGAAATTTCCCTTGGGCTCTTTAAAGAACAAACTTAAAAATAATGAACTAAAGTGTATTTAACACTGTCTTAGTTGAAGTGTTGACTGTGGGCTTTCTTATCTTTTTACCCAGTTATTACCAATGTTGTTCAATTAGTCCATTGGTTTATATAATAACATTACATATTTCTTCTGAATCATGTGGAAATCCTCCTGACATTTTAATACTGTCTGTACAAATGTAATAAAATTGTACAGTTGGTTTTGATGAATAAATTGCTCATTAAAAACTGACATTTCATTTCAAAAAAAGGAAATTGATACCATTTATTATTTTTACAAATTTGAATACATGTGATTTTTTTTCTTTTTGTGATTCAGTGTGCTTTTCTGATACAAGCTTTCTGCTTTATCTTTTAACACTGAATTAATATATGGCCTTATTTTGAAGTCTTATTTTGAATCTGAAGCAAGGAAACAGGAAAAAGAAAAAAGAAAGAAAACAGTATGCATCACTACATTCAGGGATTATAAGTTTTAATCTCTAACACTATATGTATCATTCTATACATATCTGTTCAGAATTAAGTCCAACTGTGTTCCAAATGACTTAATCCCAGGTATGTGGTCCTAGGATTACAGTCTACAGCAAGATGTATGAGATGAAAGGCCAGAATCAAAAGCACAAGGATATTCTTGATTTTTTTTTCTAGCAAGGACATTATATTATTTCAGAAGCTGCACAATAGAATACGGGGAGAGGAATGCCTGGAAGGGAAGCTGGGAGAGCTGGGTTGGGAGTGTGTGTTAGTGGAGGGAAATCTACAATGGGACTTTCTGGAATCCTGCCATGACATCTGAAGCAATTTCTTTCTATTTGGCTGAGAACTTGCATCAGGAGATATATGTGGACCATGTAGCAATGTCTCCATAACTACGTCTCCCAAAGTTAGCATTAGCAGGGAGGTCCAGGTTTAATGACATCCTTGCAGCACATCCAGAGACAGGGAAATGGTAGGATGTGTCCCTCCTCATCCTATTTCACTCTGACATGGCAAAGGATTTGTAAGGGGAGGGTGGCACTGCTTAACAAGGGGAGATAGTTTTGGCTGTTGTGTGGTTGGATCAGAAGAGTGACCAAAAATATGAGTTGTGAAGGTGTAGGTCCTACTCAGGCTGTTGTAATTCACCAACAGGATGCCAGCCTGTACAGTGGGTCCTTGATATCTGCTGAAGTTTTGTTCCAGGACCCCCCATGGATAACAATATCTGTGGATGCCCAAGTCCCTTTAAATGCAATGGCATAGTAAAATGGTGCCCCTTATATAAAATAGCAAAATCAAGGTTTGCTCTCTCTCTCTCTCTCTCTTGCAAAAAGCAAACCTTGATTTTGCTATTTTATGTAATATCCATGGCTTGAAACAGCCATAGCTTGGAAATATATATATTTCAAGCCATGGATGGTTGAATCCATGGAGAAAGAACCCATGGATCATGGATAAGGATATCAGCCTGTATTTTAAATGGGTCTTTGGTGATCACTGAGAAAACACCATCCTCTGTGGAAAAGAAGCACATAATAACATTCTTTAGCTTGGAACATTCAAATTCATTTCAGTTAGCATGAAGATTATTTTTTTTTAAAGTGAGGATTCTCATGATTTTAACAAGAACCTGAAAGACATGTGAAACAACCCCTAGGACCCTCAAATTACCCACCCAGGCTAAGAAGACAGTTCTTATTCCAGAGACATCATGGAAATGGATTGGTGACCCTCTGATAGTCATCTGCCTTCTTGTGCATACTGTTGCAACACTGAACAAGACCGATGATATAGAGAAGACTATTATGAAGAGCCTGCAGTTTGTAAACCGAGGTTGAGGCTGCAAAGATCAACCAACCAAAACATATCAAAGATGTTCCCCTGCTGGAAGTTAATTTCGCATTGCTGAGTTATATCTGTTTACTCTCTACTCAGATGAAAAACAAGAACAAATTTTCCACCAAAAGAAGTATTTACATCTGTAAAAAGTCCTAACATCTGAGATGCTTCTTACTTGACATGTCATTCCAAATCCTGTGCATCTCCTCAGGTGATATCTGATGCACTGTGATAACACGTCGATATCTACACAGGCTGTATGCCATCTTCCAGTGATTAAAGCCACTGTTTTGGAAAGGGTGGATGCCAAGCTTCCGTAGACAGAGTCCCACGTACACATCTTCAAGATGCAGAAGTCTGGTGTGGAGAGATGTTTTGTAAATCATCTCCGCTACATCAGCTGAAAAAATGTAGCCAGTGCCTGAGCAAAATGGTGGATAGTTACTGTCAGGGTACAAGTCCCTAGGCATATACCATTTGCTACGGGCGTCCCTGATTGGGCCTCCATTGATGACATAGCCAGTGAAGTACCGCCTTCTTGGCTTGGTGTTGGGTTTTAGCAATTTGTGAATAAGATTGTCCATATTTACAAAAATATCACTGTCTGTTTTCATGATATACTTGGCTTTTGAACAAAAGGTAGCCACCCACCGCATTCCCATTAATGTTTTCAGAGTCAGGTTATGATAGGAGTCAATGAAATCCTCCACAATAATGTCATGGAAAATTTGACTTTCTTGCTCTACCATCTGGTTTAACACGGGGTCCGTGTTTTTCCCCAAAAGAAAAAGAGTGGAGATCTTAATGCCTTTGAAGTTATTCTCGTCTCCCCATGTCTCTCGAATGGCTTGCCTGGCATCAAATTCTTTATGTGTTGTGCTGATAAGAATGACCAGAAAGGGAGCATTCTTCTCGCATTTCTCTGGCTCATTTATGAGGAAATCAAAGGAATGAGGGTTTATTGGTCGAGTCCTGATATTTCCAAAGGAGACGTTTTTTCTAGCCATTGAGATGCTGTCGTATGTTTTGTGAACTGTGTAGGACGAAGTGGGACGTGTGATGCTTAAGTACCAAAGAGCACTTGCCCAGCACACGACTGTCAGGACATACAAACATGAGACCTTTGAAGGCATTGTTCTTGGTGCTCTTCTATTCAGCAGAATGAATGAATAACCTCCTTACCATTACCACCACTTCGCTCCACAGAGGCAGCATGTTATTTTTCAAACCTTAAAGTTCGAAACAGAAAAGCACCTTGGCACTTGTTCATGGAGGTCACTGAAAAGATTTTAAGCCCAAATTGAATTTCTTCATCTGTGTGGCATTGGCCTCCATTTCCTGGGGTGATGTGTGATTTCTGAAAAACATCAATAGAGAAGGTTTGCTATGGATCATGTTGCATTATTTCTATATCACAATAGTCTAACGGCAAACCATATTTGAATTTATAACTGATTTCTATGGATAATGTTGCTTTATTTTGATATCAAGATAGTTTAATGGCAAACCACATTTGAAATGATAACTGGTAACGGTTTTGTGAACAGCAAGCTTATTACTGCAAGGCTTCAGGAATCTCAGACCAAGTATCTAGAAGCTTTACCCTTCTGTACTACCAAGCACTACAATTGCTTATATAAAGACCTATATTTTACTGCTACCTGCCATTCCTCAAAAGGGTAATCCAGCTCAGCTGGAACAGATACACGAACTAAGGTCTTAATGTTAGTTATGTTAAACGACATTTTAAAAAATCAGAACGGAAAATATCATTTCCCATAAAACAATTTATGGGACCTTTCCTCAACAAACAATAAATGTGGTGGGGGTCCCAACACTTTGGCTTACTACATTGTCTCCCCCTCCTTGCCACCTCTTCTGCTATAAATGAAGGAGAAGGGATTCCCCTCCCCATTTTCTCCACCTTCCTTTGCATGTTTAGGCCATTTTAAACCTCACTTTTTTGACTATCATGTACAGCTATGTTTTGAACTCCATTTGTGGTCATAAACCTTCTTCTCTTTGTATTCACTACATTTCACTTTTACTGATGCTACTTGGGAGTACTCTTGTTCATTTGGTCACATCATCATTATGTATATATATTAACCGTACCATTTTGGGGCTCCACAAGTATTATATTAATTGATGGGAGTTGTAGGGGGCAGGATGCCGGTTGTTCCTCAAGTGTAATAGGAGTCTCTTTTGGGATTGTTTGGAACTTGGGATGAGATGTATTTGTTTTGGGGTTTATAGCCACAGTTTGATGGCTGGAGAGCCTAGCTGCTCTTTTGCTCTTTCACTGCTATCATTGCAACCCAATAAATTTTTGTTTCCTGAATATTTTCCATATATATGTACTTTAAAAAAAATCTGTTAGTAGATTAGCGGGTGAGATAAAACTCTTTTATCCCCTCCCAAGTCAAAAACAGGGATCTTGGTGTAGGGAAGGAGTAGAGATGTGAAGGCCATTGGAAAAATTAGTGAAAAAACATATTTGTCCATGTTTTCCCTGAATCTTGCTAAAAGAAAACATTGCATAATTGGTTTTTTGCTCCCCCCCCGGTTTCCCCCCCATTTTTCCCAGAAAAAAAAAATCCAAGAAAAAATTGAAAAAGGAGGAAAATCAATTATGGAATATTTTATTTTAGCATGATTCTGGAAAAACACGGAGAAAAATGTTTTTCTCCTCTAATTTTTCTGAAGGCCTTCACATCTCTCAGAGGGAGTAAGCCAGGGATAGGATCTTTGACCTCCACTTCAACAAGGTTTTTAGAGCTGTTATGCAACACAAATTTCAACAACAATGTAGGATTACGTATAATAGACATCACATTCCAATGTATACCATAGTTAATATCATTTTTTTTAAAAAAAAGCTTTTTAATGTACCTGTAACATAGTAGCACTTTTTCACTAACCTTCCTATTTTTATGGATAGGAGTCACATATGAACTGGAGCAAATAGAGGTCCTTCTGACCCAACAGCCCTTTTATTTTGTCTAAATTTGGCAAAGTGTTGATCTAGTTTGGATTTAATTGTGTCCTTTTCACTGTAAGCTGCTTCGGTGCTGTGGCAGAACTGAGGAATAAAAATACGTATTTTAAAAAATATTTGTAACAATATACATTTGGCCCTCTGTAATCATTCATGGCTTGAAAATATTTTTTAAAAATCCAAAAAGCAAACCTTGATTTCCCATTTTACATAAAGGTCACCATTTTGCTATGCCATTGTATATAATGGGACTTGAGCATTGATAGATTTTGGTATCCACTGGGGATCCTGGAACCAAGTCCCAGCAGATAACAAGGACCCACTGTATTTGTATGTGCTTTGTTTAATTTTTAAAAAGGAAAGAAAATGACAAAGATTCCTAGAACCAACTTTTGTGGCACTTTTAGTCTCTGGACTCCCATTCTTAGGAGGGTGTTCTCACTTAAGATTTGAAACGAATTAAAATACAACGTTTTTAATAGATCCGATTCAAAATAACCCTGGTCTTATTCCGCGTTCCAAATCGCTTTTATTCTTCGTTCCCATCTGGTTTTTTAAATCGAAGTTTTTACCTGCAAGCGTTCCTACTTGGCATGAAATCGGTGTTTAAATAAATCAATTCTTCTCCTCCATACCTTATTTGGAGCTGTCAATCAATAGTACGTCAGAATGACGTAACGTTAATCCAGAATATTTGGAAGCGATTTATCTTTTGGCATCGTTTCCATTTCATTGACAGCCAGGGAGAATCCCTTCAGAGAGCCCAGAGATCAATGGGAGAGGCTTCTGGCAAAGCGAAGCTAGTAGGAAACCCAAGCTCTTTCCAGAGGAACTATGGGATAGGTTTTCCAGACAGCCAGGGAGAATCCCTTCAGAGAGCCCACAGATGAATGGGGGAGGCTTCTGGCAAAGCAGGGAGGGAGCATTCTTCCCAAAGATTCTCTTTCCAGGGTTGGAGGAGAAGGCAGATTCCGTTTGAGAAAGAGAGGGAGAAAGGCTCTATCCCCCCCCCCATTGATCAGAGCCCTTCCCTGTCTGGGCGAGATCAGATGCCTCCTCACGAGGAGCCTTCCCTTCCCTGCCTGGGCGAGATCAGAGCCCAAGCGGGCAGGGAATGCCTCTTTGAGAGGAGCCTTCCCTTCCTGCCTCTCCTCCGTTAGAAATGGGCTCTCCCCACACAGAGGGGAGGTTGCAATCCACCGGGAAAAGCCTTGTAGTCCTTTGCAGATGCAGGCGCTTGAGCAGCCGAGACTTCAGGCGCTTAAAGCGCTGAAGAGATTAAGCGCCTGTAAACCATTAAAATAAAAAATAAAAATAATCCTTATCTCTTATTGAAAGACCACAGCGAACAAAGGGGTGAGGAAAGCAAAAATGGCGACAGCCACGACGGATGGGGACAGAAAGGGCAACTCCCCCAAGGACAGCCCCCACCGCAGTCCGCTCCTCCCATCAATCCAACCCAATTCAAAGGCTGTCGTTCCTATTTAAATACTCCGGTTCCTAACTCGAATCAATGGAAAAACGTAGGTCGGACCCTAGTGTTTTTTTAACACGTGTTAAATGAGGAAAATTCGATTTAAATTTTTATCCCGCTCTATGATTCGATTTGTAGTGGGGACGATTGCGGGTTGCTCTAGAACCGTTCTAGGTTTAAATCGGATCCTAATATGAACGCCACTCCTTGGATTCGATTCAGAACGCGGGGTTTCCCCTAGTGGGAACATCCCCTTAGATATAACTAATGTTTAAAGTGAATCCTGACTTTAAAAATCCAGTCATACAGAATTTGCCACTTGATGAATTGTTGTTGCTATTTTTGTTTTTATAACTGAGTTGTAAATTTAGAGTTTGGGCTTTGCTTTCATGCAGGCAAACTATGTAAGCGGGGCCATGAACATTGGTATGCGTAGTGTCTTTATATGCTGCAAAAAAGATGTCGACACTTTTTAAAATTATCACAATTATTATGATAAAAATGAGAGTTCTCTGTCTTGGAATGTTTAGAGACGAGGGAATTATTTTTGAGATAACTGTTTGTTTTTTTACAGAATGTTTTGAATTTCTCTTTCTAGTTAAATAAGAGTAACTGTTATAATGGGTGTATGAATGGGATGGACTTTTTAGCACAATTCATGCTAGAACTTAAGGCTCTTCTTTGTAGAAGATGCGTCTATGTTTTAGCACAAGGCACTTTATTTTCAAGAGCTGTGGAGGCCTTCCAGGAAATCTTCAAACACCCTTTGAATATAAATAAATCTGCTTATATATGACGTTTCAAATTCCTCTCTTGCATGGGTGGGAATTTTCATTTGCATGAAAATAGGGAGCCTTATTGTTAAAAATAAAGAGTGTGGAAATTGCTGAGCTTTGAGAAAACTTTAGAAAAGCCTGGTTGAAATAATGTTGTTGTCAGATCCAATTTTGCCTCTCTCTCTCTCTATATATATATTCATTCACATTAATAATTTTTATTTTATTCTTTTAAAAAATGTATGTTGCCTCAGTCTAGCTAAATGACAAGTATAATATACTGAAACAGATTCACACATAGTTACTCTTTTATCCTTCATGAACAAGGATGGAATAAACTAGTGCCCTGATGTGACCTTTGGTTGCAAAATCCACATAGAACTAGATCTACAATGTAGGCAGTTTGTGACGCTGGCCACAATCCTGCCTCAGAGCATAAAGGTCCACCAAACATACCTCCATCTCACCTTGATGCAGATGACTGTCAGATGCCACAGTGTGCTTACATTGCCATTTAGTAGCTAGGATGTGTTTTTGACCAAGCAATGTCTGGCTGTGTTTCTGGTACCAAAAACACAAAGAAAATGTCGCACTTTGGATCTCCTAGAGGATGACATTGCTGAGGATGCAGAAATGTAGTCAGATGCTGCTTGAGATATCTCCTGCCATCTTTTAACAACTAAATGGCCATGGAAAGATATGCTTCATTAGCTAAGTGGGTAACTCCTCCCAAACAACCTTAAAGTGACATACTTACACCTCTTTTTTTGTCCCAATGTATTACATTGGCAGCAACAAAAAAGTAATCTGGTTTTAGCATTCTTCTCTCAGGTCTTTTCATATTTCACACTTACAGGATTTAGATAACACTTTAATGGCTGTGGCTCCATCCTATGGAATCTTGGGATTTGTAAGATCCTTAGCGTCTCTAACCAGATTGCATCTCCCAGGATTTCATAGGATGCAGCTATGGCAATTAAATTAGTAACAAAGGGCTGTAAGTGTGTAGTACAAAAGAGAGCTAAGTCTATAAGCTGAGTCCTCTGTTAGGCAAGGTGAGTGAGGTCACCTCTGGCAGCAAATGGTGAGGTTGGTGGCAATCCCTAGTCGTTCCTTGCTGTTGCAAAATAGAGCTGTGAGTCCCAGGATGCCTCTCCTGAATCCCCTGAGCTGACCTCAGGCATAAGGGTTGTTTCCATCACCAAGTGTTTATGTAAAACTCCATTCTGAATTTCATCAGCTTCTGTAAAGTGGAATTGTGGTGTGGGTGGGGCAAAGAGTGCATTGTGTAGTTTGCACATATTATCAGAAAGGAAGGCCTGAGCAGTTCACATTACCAGAAACTTTATCTAATGGATTTAATATACCTAGACACCAGAGCTGAGTGCATTATGACCCTTGCAGCTGGTTCTGACACATATTTATTTAGAAGCAAGGCCACAGAGTGCAAAGAAGCTTGCTCCTAAGTATGAGTAAGTGCATTAATAGAAGCATAGTTTCTAAGTTGCGGGAACTATATTCTGTGCTGGTCAGACCTCATCTGGAGTACTGCTTTCAGTTCTGGGCACTTCATTTTAGAAATGATATAGATAAACTGAGCAGGTTCAGAGAAGGGCAGCAAGGATGATAACAGGTATGGAGAAGAAAAGCTGAAGGAGCTGCACATGTTCTAGTCCCTGGGGCATAAGAAAATGGGCCTCTCCTCTTTGTGGCAGTCCTAGAGGTATTTAGATTTTAGTTGACATTAGAAGGAACCAATTGCCTAGATAAGTGGTGGGGTCTCCTTCTTTGAACTTCTTCAGAAAGAGAATAGACAGCTACCTTCTGGGAATGCTCTAGCTGGACTGCACTGCACTGAAAAGGGCTTGAACTTGCTGGCCCATGAAGCTCCTTCCATTGCAGATGCAGTCAGTTGCTATGCTCCCTCTGACTGGCATCCTCTTGCATAACATAGTCATTCTTGCTAGAACTATAGGTACTTTTTCATTCAGGATGCATTCAATACTGGACTTGTTGTGATTACCTTTTTTGTGTTGGGACATCCTCCCTTCTCCTTTCATATTTCTTTGTCTTTTCTGGATGTGTTCAAATGTCATCTGATTCTTACTATTTCTTTCTTTATTTCCATATCTATGAGTGCTGCCTTCCTCCCCCTTTCGCTCTTCCTTCCACCCCCATTACATTTATATGTCAGTCTTCAGAATATCTGTCCCAGTTGTACAACATTATTTAGTCAACATAAAAGCTAAAAGTCCACCAAAATCCATTACACAAAACAAACACTAATGTAATCAGGAACAAGAAGTTTAACAAAGTATTTCCAAACATAGTTTTGTAATTCCAAGCCTTAATAGCATTGCCATCAGATTCAATTAGAGACATAGGCCTACCTATTATTAAAGCTACTTTAATGTGAACATGAAAGAGGAAAGGAAGATGTAACAAAAAAGCAATATAGGAATGCAGGTTGAGTTCCCTTTATCTAGAAATCCCAAATCCAAAATACTCTAAAAATCAGCACTATTTTCATGGGTGGCTGAGATAGTGACACCTTTGCTTTCTGGTGGTTCAGTGTACACAAATGTTGTTTCATGCACAAAATTATTTAAAATATTGTATAAATTTCCCTTCGGGCTATGTGTATAAAGCATATATGAACATAAATGAATTTTGCTTTTACACATGGGCCCCATCCCCAAATTATATATGTTTATGCAAATACAGGTATTCCAAAATAAAATAAAAAATCTGAAATCCGAAATACCTCTGGTATGAAGCATTTTGGATAAAGAAGCTCGAAAATAAAAAAAAATTCTGAAATTCAAAACACCTCTGCTCTGAAGCATTTTGGATGAGGGAGACTCAGTTTGTACAGGAAGCTGCTTAATACTAGACCACTCCGTTGATCCATCAAGCTCTACACTGTTCACATGCAATGGCTGTGGCTCTCAAGGATTTCCTGAATAAGTATTTTCTCAGCTATACCTCAAAATGTTTGTGGTTGAAACTGAGACCTTCCACATGCCAAGCAGTTACAGGTCTACCCTTAACATACTAGCTAACGTTCTTACAGTGGAACATTCACACCTTTGCGCTGTTCCTCTCACAGTGTTTCAAAAACCATTTTAAAAACTCTCAAATTCCATGGTGTATAAATAGGTCATCCATGATTACATCAATCACGTTCTGTTGGAGCAGTAACTTATAAAATTGTGTCCCAGTGGGCTTATAAATGGATGCAAATAACATGTTTCACCTTCAGTTACCATAGCCACTCTGATTAGTTTTCAGCATTCCTGTGGTACACTTGCCTGCATGCTCTCTCAGAAAGCTTCCTGTCCTCCATCATGTCTTGACTGATGGATTGAATTTATATCCTGCCCTTTTCCTGAGATGGGACTGAAGGCGGCTTACAACAATTTGAAAAAAAATGAAGCTAAAACATTAAAAAACAAATTAAGCTAAAGTTGAATCAGTTGTAATGTTTCTCACCTAACGAAATGCAGCAACCCAGAGGGACCCTCTCTTTTTGAGTCATCAGCTCCTTCCATTTCAGACAAGAATGTCTTTCAATACCATTTAACAAACTCTCTATTACTGGCAACAATAGGGATGGCCTGGATCCTATAGGTGACAAATCCCAGCCTAAGTCTTACTTATATACACTGAGAAATATTGTGGAAGGAGGTCCATGTAGCTCCTCATGGAATGCCCCTTGCTCCATCTGCAAGGGTTTGCAGTGACATTGCCTGACCACTACATAGCTGCAGAGATCTACCCAGGAGTGTTTTGGCTGCATTGACACACCCAGGAAGGAAGGAGGAACAACTTTTTGATGGGGTCTGAGGCTGATCCACTTTTCTTGAGTATGATTGTGATCAGAAAACCACCTCTTCAACTGCCTTTATTCATCCAGAGAGGAAGGGGAGATGGAAGAACAATCTGCCTCCCACCCCCACTCCCACCAACTTGCACTAAACCAGAATCCTTATTGGATCTGGGCCAATATTTTTCACTCTGTTGGTCAAATGATCTCATTATCATTCTCAGTTTTTCAGACAAGCTGTTTTCTCAGCCCCTCATCTTAATCTATATTGTATTCTTTGCTCTGAGAGTCATAAAAATGCTTGTGTGTGGCAGGCTTCAGTTGTGACTTTCTGAAAGGATGACAATGGCCTTGATGTTACAGAAGTCTATCTTCACAGAAACATGGTTTTCAATTAATCTGTGTCAGGATGACAAGGGCTGATACTAATATGCAGACAAGAACACGTGAAATCATATTTAGACTGGCTGGGGTATTAACTCACTGAACTGGATAATGAACCAGCGTCCCATAAATCAGCAAGTTATCATGAGCAACAAACAATGTGAGCCTTTTGACACTCACTAGACAAAATTTCCTATACATTTCCTAGACTAGGGGGTTTCAAGCTCATCCTTCAAAGTATCTTCATGCATCTTTTTGGTTTAGTGTCACTTCATTGCCAAATTTGGATCAATCTAAAGAGCAAAGACATACAACTGAGCACTAAAGTCAGAATCGTTCAGGCCATTGTATTCCCAATTACCATATAAGGATGTGAGAGCTGGATAGTGAAGGAAGCAGACAGAAAGAAAATAAAGTCATATGAAATGTGGTGCTGGAGAAGAGTACTGAGAATACCATGGACAGCCAAGAAAACAAACAAATGGGTTCTTGAACAGATCAGACCAGGGCTCTCCTTGGAAGCAAAAAAGATCAAGTTGAGACTATCGTATTTTAGCCACATAATGAGAAGGCACGGATCCTAGAAAAAACAATGATGTTAGGAAGGGTAGAAGAAAGAGAGGAAGACCACAAAGCAGATGGATAGACTCAGTCAGGAGGGTTGTGGGCAAGGACTTGCAGGATCTGGGCAAGGCAGTGGAGGATAAGGATTCTTGGAGATGTCTCATCCACAAGGTTAACATGAGTTGGAACTGACTCAAGGGAATCTAACAACAAACAACAAATGATAGAGCTGTGGCTGTAACACAAAAAGGAGTGAAATCTACCACGTAGACAAAGGTCTATGCAAAAGTCTACATGGGGTGTTCCTATAATGGAGAGGAATTTTTTTTTACACTACCTGAGGTTGGGGTCTAATCTGCATTGCAGAAATAATGCATTTTAACACCACTTTAACTGTCATCCTGTGGAATCATGGGATTTGTAGTTTGTTGTGGCACCAGAGCTTTCTCAGAGAAGGCAAAACATCTCACAAAACTACAAATCGCAGAATTGAGCCATGGCAGTTAAAGCAGTGTCAAGCTGCATTAATTCTACAGTGCAGATTAGACCTGGGATTCATGGGACTTTATTCTCTGACAGTTCATCACTTTCAATCACTTGAAAGTAAAGTTGGTATCTGTTGGTTTCCTTTACCTGATCCAGCATTGAACCTTACCTTCTCCAGTGGCAACATAAAATTACCTAGTTACTGTCTACTCTCCAGAAACTAAGAAGCATGAGCTTTGAACTCGGTGGAGTTCTGAGTTTAGATGAAGTCCTAACTCCTATTCCATAACTGTTAGTGAAATCATTCCTCCTAACTTCAATTCCTGGGGAAAACATAGGAACAGAAGATCCCTTTGACCAAATCCCTTTGAATTATTTACACTAACTGGATGTGTTTCTGTAGGATCCAGAAAGGGCTCTTGTCCCATCTGTACTTGGGATGCCACAAATTGAACATGGCTTCCAAGTGAGCCATGTACTTTAAAATGTAATCAGTGGTTGGCTCCCCTTGAGCATGATATGTCTGCTTTATGTTTTGGAGAGACAGATGACATCATAGTTGGGACTGAATCATTTCAGTAAATATTAAATAGAGCCAGCATGGTGTAGTAGTCTGAATGATGGTTTGGACCAGAGTCAGGGTTCAATCCCCTGTTCATCCATGGAAACCCATGGGGTGATCCTGGGCAAGTCATACTCTCTCAGCCTCAGAGGAAAGCAATGGTAACCCTCCTCTGAGAAAGTCTGGCTAAGAAAACCCCATGTTAGTTCACAGAAATGACTTGAAGGCACAGAACAGCTGCAGTTGTATGAAGTGTTGCTGGGTGGTTGAGACAAAGATTCATTAAAAAAAAATTAAAAAAAGAAGAAGATGACACAATTTCCCCATTTGTAATACTAAGTGAATCCTTCAAGCTCTTACCATGCATAGAGGTTCAGCTCAGCATATCTGAATCTAGCTTTCATATTACGTTCCTGGATTTAATGGTTACACTGACAGCAGTTGTAAATTCTGTTAATCAGCCAGCTGCGCATTTAAGTAGATGCATATTTTTGGCCTAGAGCATGTAATTTTTAATGAACATACTGTTATTTCTGGTACAGAGGCCTAGTAACCAACTTCTGTAATGAATGAGGAATTATAGTACAGTTAAAGCACACATATACATATTTTATTCTACATTGGTTTGCAGGACTTTTATATTTCACTGTGGAAACAGAGGAAGAATTGCTAGTGAAAATATGTGTGCAACACTTTTTTCTGCCCATGTGGGTGGCTGTGGTTTACTTTACAGGGGACGGTTTCCTATTGACAGTCCTCAATTGCAAGGATCCTCTACCTCTGCTCCTCCAGATGTTCAAGACTTCATCTTCAAAAATTCTTGATCATTAGCCATATTGGCTGAGACTTCTGGAAACTGAAGGAGGAACACAATTTGAGAACCACTCCCTGGTTGGGAGGCACATTTTAAGTCCAAGTCCAGTTCAAAGACCAAGACCTGGGGCCTTGAAGTTTCTCATTTACAGTTTATATTTGAATGGCAGTCTAAATGGGCATACTGGTCACCTGGGAGCTGGTCATAGAGTTGACAGATTTCAGGGCCTGGCCCTGAGTCTCCTGTTTCATGGGTCATCTTTAAGCAGAAGATGAGGGTGCAAATTCTCTAGTCTTGGTGGGCTGAGCTCTGGGCAAGAGAAAAGGGCTGAGTTCAAATCTTCAGCTCAGCTAGTTGAGCACTAGCCTGCTACAATTTCCAAGGCTTAAATGTTTTTATTTGCTGCAACTTCTAAACACTCCCCAGAAGTATTTACATAGGGGCAAAACAGGTGGGCAGGAAAAAGTGGCTTTTCTGAAGCCACATTGAAACCCCACCAACTGCACCGCTGGTTCCCAAGGTAGCTGGAGTGCTCATGTCATGACCACATGATATGGCTTCCAGCCAGGAAGAAGCAGAAAAAACGGCTTTTTTTTTTGAGATGGCTTTTCTCTGCATAAGGTGCCTAGAGGGCACTTTCCTGGATTCAAGGCACATATCATCTAAACACCACACCTTCAAGTCAGTCTGAAAGCATCTCTTTTTGCCTGTCTGTTTAGCCCCTTAGTTAGCTTCCACCTTCCCTTCCAGTGATTGTTGTGCCAGGGCTTCCACTCTGCTCTGCATTCATTTTCTAGCTAGGAGCAAACTGGCTCCACTAAATGTTTCTCATCTTTTCTCCCCAAGTAAATGAGAAGGAACAGTCCCCTCATTTCACCTTGATCTGAGAACAGCCCCGTTCGTTAAGATTTCTGTCCTAATTTCCAAATAGGAAAAATAGGATCTATTTTTCATATGTCTCTGTGTTTGAATGACAAGCTCTATGAAACTTGTATTTAATAATGTTAATGGCATCACCAAGACCATTCCCAGTTCTCAGGTTTTGGTCCAGAAACCTCATGGTTTGGGATGATCCTCACATGGCAACCCAACTTGATCAGTTTTTCTCACTCTGAGAATACATACAGTATTTGCATTTAGAATATTTCTAGATTTGTGCATATACGTAAATGAAACTGAGCATGGTTTAGTGATTTGAGCATTGAACTATAACTCTGTAGACCAGGGTTCAAATCCCTGCTCGGCCACAGAAACCCACATCATACTTTCAGTCTCAGAAAATCGCATGATGGGTTCACCTTAGGGTTGCCATAAGTCAGAAAGGAGTTGAAGACACACAACAACAACTACAAACATATCAATTAGCATGTACACATTTTACGCAAAAGTCTCTTATTTTTTTCTTTTTTGGGATGTGATGTTCTTCTTCATCTAGGACAGTGCCTAAGTGGACAGCTATGGTTCCATGCACCCTTTGCATTTTAGGTATGTGACCCACTCCATCAGGAGAAAACAGGCTTATCCATGCTGAACTACTCCAGGCTGAAATATTGTTCAGTCTGTGGGAAAATGGAGAGAAAGGGATAGGCTCCTTCTATCTTCCTCTTTCAAAAGGGGAATAGATTACATATACATGTCTTCCTATTGAGGTGAGTATACTGAAGCAGGTGACACAATGCCTCAAATTCAAATGGCAGAAGACTTCAGGTGAATTCAGGCAAACTCTACTTTAGGACAGTGATGCCAGAGAAGATACTATACTTGTCTAATACCATTTTACCCTCAGAATCCTGCCCAGCAGATCTTTTCTAGGTGGCACAAGGCCTGCTCAAGTATGAGCCAACCCTGGGAGGCATGCCGTGAGTTCTTTGTGAGTTTCTGCAAGAATACACTTGCTTGTATTTGTTTTGCTGTGAGTGCTGCCTGTTATGCAGGACAGTCTAATTCCTGCTTTCTGGGACGAGTTTCAGTGGTTTCATTTGGCAACAGAAGCTGACTTGGTTCCCATGGCATAGAATGCTTTCAATCAGCTTGGACTGATGTGCCAGCTGCAACCCCACCTGGACAGAAATAAGCTGGCCAGGCTTATCCATGCTGAACTATTCCAGGTTGAAATATTAAAGTATGGAGCTCCTTGTGAAGCTTGTTTTTTTGGCAGCTGCAACTAATACAGCCAAAGAGTCCCATCCTGTCTGTGCTGAAAAGCCAGGTTCTCAAACTGTTCTACTTGATCTATCATTGAATCCTAGAATCAGAGTTAGAAGAGACCCCAAGGAACATCCAGTCCAACCCCATGTCATGTAGGAATACACAACTAAAGCATTCCTGAGAGATGCTCATTCAACCTATGTTTAAAGACCTCCAAGGTAGGAGAGTCCACCACATAAGAGTCCTCTAGGCAGCCCACTACATTGTTGAACTTCTCTCACTGTAAATCCCTTTTCTAGGTACTTCTAGGCATACTGCATTTTAGCTGCAACAGGGAAATTCTAAAGGAAAGCGAAACAAAGGACTGGAACCTAAGTCTTTGAGGTTTCTACCTCCAAAAAAGGTAAAACATTTTTATGGGGGGTGCATTTGGTGAGTTTTACATAGGAGCTTATTGCATGCACAAATAAGCTAACCTCCTTTGGTTTCAAATCAGGATCCGGGATGCCCCCAGATGTTATCAGACCTAAACTGATCTAGCCGCGATGCCGTGACCCAGATACATTCTGGGTTGAAACCTTGCCCAGCCAGCACTTTTTTGAAGTCGGGGAGTTTCCGACATCAAAAAATGGCTGGCTGAGCAAGGCTTTGGCTCGAGATTATCTGGGCAGTGGCATTGCGGCTAAATCAGTGGCAATTTAGTTATGATAACATCTGGGGGCATCCTGGATCCTGTTTTGAAGCTGGAAGAGGTAAGCCAGCTTATTTGTGCATCCAATAAGCTCCTTATACAGCACCTAAAGTTTTTTTCTAGATGCAACAATACAGAGGCTTCTTGAGAAATTTAATGTTCGCTGCGTAAGAAACAGGGGAGGGGGTAGCCTCATCCAGGACAGAAACAGCCTGGGTCTCAATTGAAGTTTTTTTTCCCCTGTTGGTAATAGAGTTTAAATTTCATTGCTTGAATTTTATGACTCTTTGGCCCAAGACAGATGGGTGGAAAGCGCCGTCCTTGGGCCAAAATTAGGATTCGGGAGCCCGCAGCAACCGCATGCTCCCAAACCCTAATATGGAACGGCGGTGCCATCATGGTGGCCTCCAGTCTACATAAGGGCCATCATGATGACGCAAGCGTGGCGCCGTGTCCGTACGTCAGGGCACTGTGCTTGCATCATTGCCGTGCCACACTGCGCTAATGGTGCATTGATGGTGGCGCCTGCATGCGCCAAAAGAACTGGCTTTTAGTGGTTTCTTTTTCAGTGCGGAGGAAGCCCACGCAGTTTGGTTGCTGCGGGCTTCCTCGGGAGCAAAAACGGGTGGCACCAGACTGTCCTTTTTGTCTCCAGGATCCCACATGGATGTAGTCAATGCATCCCTCCACTATGGCCATGAAAAGACTTATGCAGGCTTAGTTTAGACTGATGTCAGCATATGCCACCACCAGGATACCAGTCAAATAGTCAGATATTTTATTTCACTGAAAAGGAATTCAGTCCACTTTGCACATTGTTAGGACTGAAACTCTTTAATGGATTGTGACATGATTGATTAATCACAGATTTTAAAAAGGAAGAGAATGTAAAATTGAGTTTAATCAGAGCTGTCTTCTACAGAAAATGTTCAATGCTGATGACCTTTATTGTAAGCTATCCTGGTACAAATTTTTGCTTGAGAGAATGTTTAAGAAGATGATATTCAAAGCATACATGATTTTTCTTTTGTCCTTTGGTCTAGAGAGCCAATTAACTTCATTAACTATCCTCCATAACCACCTGGATTGAGATGACACTATGATCAGTGATGTCTATGATCAATTATTTTCAAAGTAGATGTTAATGGACCAAAATATTAAATTCTCTGACTTTTCAATTCATTGTTCTTGTTGCATTCATCATACTGAATGCAGCCAAAGTTCTTCTATTAATATAAATGTCTATAATAATTTCCTGATAATTATTCCTTTATATTTGGTAGTTTTCACTGTCTATCAGTTTATTTAGGGATTGTTTTTCATGGGGGTTTTGGGGCTTCAGAGAAGATTTCTCTGAAGATGGTAGCCACAGCTGCTGGTGAAAAGTCAGGAATAAACTCTTCTAGAAAATGGCCTCACAGCTCCCCAAAACCCACAAAAAACTATGGATGCGGGCTGTGAAAGCCTTTGACTTCATATTTAGGGATTATTCATAAAATTTCTCTGTGTCAATCCTATTCAGATCTGGGAAAGTGAAGGCCCAAACAGACAGGTCAAAATAAAGCTGTTTCAGGTCAATTTGGAGGTATGCTGTATGCATTCTAAGAGGCTGGAAGCCACACCAAAGCCATACTCTAGTCCTAAGGACTGCAGTGCTGCTTTGGTGCAGCTTCTGATCTCTTAAGATGCATGTGTCATTTAAATAGCATACCTCTAAAGTGACCCAAAGCAGCTTTATTTTGGCCTATCTGTTTGGGCCCTGACTTTCCTCCCATTACTAACAAGCAGATTGAAAACTAATATATTGCCATTACTCATCTTCTCCCTTTTTCAAAGTAACTTTCTACACTGCTTGTTACTTTTCATTATGGGGTAAATTTAGGATTGATAACAGAATGGCATAAAATGGGAAAATGTCCATGCTGTCTGAATTTCAAAGTGTCTCAAAGACCTATCCCTTCTGGAAGGCTTACCCAGTTGACTTTAAACTATGAATTTTAAATTGAAATATGTTGGATAATTAATGTGTCCTGTGTTTATGTGTTTTAATCAGTGTTGTACCTCACCTTGAACCTTGGGGAAAAGTGGGTAAGAAATAAAATTGATTATTATTATTATTATTATTATTATTAGTTCTGTCCAGGCATTATGTCTCAACAGGAAACCTCAATATATGTAGGGGATACAGAGCTGTCTACTGCAGTCCCATCCCAGTGTCCCCTTAAATGGTACTTCTTGTGCTCCTGACCTTTCTCACTTTCATCTGGAATATTTGAAGGGTGTGGAGTCTATGAATGTGTAGTTGAACATATATGGAATCTTCCATGTAATAAGGAATAAGTGAGATTCTAAACTGCATGGAGTCTTCAACTTACAGTCAAGGAAATACAATGTAGAAACTCCCTCATACCTTCCAGAGCAGTGATGGAAGTTCAGGGACAAGGGGGTTGTGGTCAGTACAAGGAGATTTCTCATATCTAACTGAGGGCTGAACATTGTTGTTTGCCCCGAGCTGTGAATCTACTGAAGGAGGGGGAATGAAGGATTTACCACCTCCATAAGAATTCCCCCCCCCCATCCAAGAAACTTTCCTTCAGTTCTCAAATTTAAAGCAATGCAGAGAACAAATCATCCAACACAAAGCTATTAACATCTAAAAATCTGGTATTTCCTATGTCCACATTCTCTTGGTCACACTGTCTGCTCCTTTTCTTTTGATGCCTAAACTGAATTTCTAAAAGCTCAACTTCAGTTTTAAATTACTGCAATGCTATAATTTTTTGAGACTGAAGGGATATTTTACGGGAGGAGGCAGAATTTTTATTTGAGGACAAACCTATCATTTTGACCCTTCCCTATAGCTATGTCCCAGCTGGCTCCAAATGCAATCAGGCAATTCAGGATGGATGTGTGGCTACCGCTAGAGGAGAAAAACTGAACAGTTTTCAGAATTATTAAATAAGATGGGTACAAAGTGAAGGAGGGCCTTGCCCTTGGAGGGGGGCATGGTCCTGTCCGGTGTTTGTTACCCTCTCCAAAGGCAAAGGGATGCTTCCATACTGGGGGAGCACTTAGCATGCATTGCAATTAAAAATGTGAAACATTGACAAGATGGCTCATACTTGGGCATGTTATGAATCAAAATATGATGTACTGAGGAACAAGGGAATTGTGTTGTCTATCATTATTATTGTCATAGGCAATAACCAGTAGGATGCTTGTTTCCACAGGCACAAATTAACCTAGCAAACACAATAGGAACAAACATGCTATCCAGGAGGAAAATTATATATAATTTTCTCAGATATAAATGAGAAAACATATGATGTTTTACATTTGTGACACAACAAAACTATAAATTTGAGGGAGGATGCCACAGCTGCATAGATTTTCTTTTTATTACTATTATTCATTAGTTTCCATAATAACTTTCTTCAAATGGAACAAGTCATTTCATATGAGTCTGTGCAGATTCTCAATATGAACTTTCCTGCTCTTACCGTGACCACTACAAGCCATGATTCTGTGTGCCTAATAAGGTTACTAGTCTAAATATATTGTAAAAATACAAATATCCCATGTTCTTGCTCTATTTCATATTTTATTGCCAGTATCATTATACATAACTTGTAGCACTTCTTTTTAAATGGAGACCCTAACATTTCTAAAGGGCAGTAACCTGTGGTCAAATGGACAGGCTCAGGTGTTTTATCTTTTCACATCTGCACCATTAGGTTTATTCTTCAGTGTCCAATCTCTCCTCCCATCCAACTGATTCCTGTGTGCTCTGCCTTTCCCTTCTGTGGTTTGTTTCATCTGCAAGGTAGAGTAGCGGGAGCTTTCCCCCACATTCTCATTAGATGGCTGTCACATTGAGCTTGTATTTCTTCTCCCAGCCCCATTAAGGGAGGAAGAGAGGCATAGCCAGGGCAATTCCTGCCCCACAATTTAATTGGAGGCTGTAGAAAGTTCTACCTGTAATCTTTGGATCCCTAGGGGAATGACAGAGGTGCAACTGAGCATGCAAGTCTTCCTCCCACAAATCTCCCCAAACAAAGTGATGTAACCATGGATCAACAGAATTGCAAATGTCTACAGAAGAAGGGAGAAAATATATATGTTTGCTTGTGCTGGCATACCAGGAAATTACACAGAACTTATATTTCTTACAGTAAGAGCTCCTTGTAATTGTAAATATTGCTTAGCTGGGTTATCAGGAAAAAACAGCATGCAACATAATCAGGTTTATGGATTTAGTGCTGTGCAACATATGCCACATGTACAAGATTACAGCTCTGCATATTGTATTGGTTAATTAAAAATCAATAATAAAATATCACCAGCACATATTAAATCCACAACTTTATCTAAATCATGCATTTAAATTGTAGAAATAATCCATCATATGACAACTCCTAGCCCCTCTGAATTCAGTATGGATGGTTCCACAGGAAAGTACCAGTATTCTGCATTAATTCCCCCCCCCCAAAAGAATTTTTGAAGTGGTATTATGCCTGATTCATATATTATGCTGGATTGAAACCAAACACTCTAGTTACAGTCCACAAATTCTTGTACACAGTAATGTGCTGCTGTGCATAAAGATGTTGACAGAACTCTTCAGAGACATAAAAGGAGTAATAGCTTCCTATTGCACATCTACTATTTGGCACATCTTTGGAAGACCATAACAAAGATGCTATGCTGTTTCCTTGAATCAGATCCATGAAGTCAGACTCAGGACGAACCAGGAAAAATGATTTTTTTAAACCAGTGTGAAATAAATTCTTCATTTAGTTTCTTGCTCATGCATATTTGAAAGCCTTCTATAATTAACATGTGTCCACATCTCCTAACTAGATGGCCAATGGGAGTATGTGCATGAAAACAGGAGGAGGAAATATGGATACAAAACTCAACTTCATTGTGTCCAAAAGATGGCCAATGTAGTCAATGCTGGATGTGCCAATTATATATTATTGAGGTATTTTTCAGCTGAAGAGTTGCTGGTACTTTTATACTACCCGATATAGACCTGCATCATATTGGTTGGTCTCAACTAATGTAGACCCACTGAATTCATTGGTAAATGGTGAGTCAACATGTACATAATAAATCCCATTGATTTAATGGGTCTACTCTAGTTGAGACTAAAACAAAGATTGAGGTCACAGAGTGAAGAACCATTGGCTGACAAGATCTGTAATATACCTGATCCCACCCAGAACACAATAACTATCTCCATATGCTGCCCTTCTCCGTATGTGAACCTGATCTGGGGGCGGGAAATGAATGAAGTGGGATTCTTTGGATTGTTATTGAGACCTCTTAAGAAACTCCCGTTCTGTGTTAGAGAAACACTGCCTCTCCTTTTGAGTCTGCCCACATTGTGCCTGTCATTCTAACTACTCAGTTCTGTGATATCAACAGCAGCAGAAGTGACATAAAATTCATCAGAGCAAATGGTAAGCCACCTGACATGGTAGTCCTACCATTAGGTGGAGTGATTATCAGTTGGTTAAGGGCGTGATAAGGCAGCTATACCACATGGCTCTATCAGTGGGAAGAGAAAAGTAGTCATCTTGGGCAGCTGACTTTAGGCACCATGAGCAGAGATGTGGTTTTTAGTTGCTTAGTTTATTGTTGCTGTTGCTGTTGTTGTTGTTGTTGTTATTATTATTATTATTATTATTTTCTCTCAAGGAGAAGTGGCTTATGGAATTTTCTGGTTTAGATGCAGTAGTGGCTAATAGCTCTGGGTTTTAGCCTTAAAGGAGTTATCCAGTATGCTGAAGCCCACATAAATCAAAATAGGTTTAGCACCTTGGAGAACTCCTTTAAGACTAAACCTCAGAGCAGATTCACTGTCTTGTTGACATGTGAGCCACCAGTCCCCACTTCCCAGATCAAGCATAGCTGGGGCAGCTTCAGGCACTTGATGGGGTGCTGATAATTGTGGAACCTGGTGGCCATGTATCCTATTTACAGAGGCCAATCGTATTCTGTCAAAAGATCTATAGTAAGGTAGAAGGGCTTAGACATTCCCCATTTGAAGTTAGCACAAGGTTCATAACTATTAGTAATACTCTTTTAGTCCAGTGCCAAAAAGCTTCAGGGTGCAGAAGATCTTCATTAAGACAGAGAAGGTGGGGTGGGGGGTGGGGGAATACTTGGCAGGGAAACTGCCAAAATGGACACTTCTGAGTTTTGCCCACTGGATAAAGAAAGGAGAGGGATGGCTTAGTGAGGTTTTGAGCATCAAGAAACAAGAAGATATACAGTATTTGGGATTTTTAGGCAAATAGTTGGACTAGGACTCCAGGAAACCAGGGTTCAAATCAGTCATGGAAATCCTCTGCATGGCCTTGGGGAAACTACACTTTCCCAAACTCAAAAGAAAGCAATGGCATATCTCTTCTGAACAAATCTCGCCCAGAAAACCCTGCGATAGGTTTGTGTTATTGTCACAATAAGTTAGGAATGATTTCAAGGCAGACAACAACAACAACCTTATTCTCATGGCATGTTTGCACTTTCCTTTTGATGTTGAACAGCCATGATCTTGAAAAAGCAGCCATAAAATAGGGAATATACAACATTTGTTATTTAGTGCAATTATTCCTTCTGATAGCCATGTAGGCTATAACAGGATACAACTGTCTCAAGATTATATCATATTGGGTGCAGGTGGGGGTTGCAGGACTAGGTTAGTTCAGTCAGTCAGAATGCAGTGCCAACCATGTCAAAGAGTGGCATCTGGAGAAGGAGTTTCTATCTTAGTGGGGTGTTGAATCTGCTCTCAACTTTCAAGGAGCCATGCAATGAGGCATGAGGGACAGGACTCAGCACCCTTTCAATTTCAGACTAAATCCCAGAGCAGATTCACCACCCACTGACATTGTTGCTGATGCAGAGGTTGCAGAATCACTCTCTAAAGAGGCCCACATTTCTTTTACCATTGCATTTTGGCCTTGTTCTTTAATTCAGCTGGAAAAGAATGTAGGGACATAAAATGGATAGATGATAATTTTGCCAAGGATGCATTTGAAAACACTGGGAACCGATGGAGAATTAACCAGGTGACCTATGAAAAAAGGGAAGCAATAGGGAGTATGTGGATTGTCTATCCATTACCACTGAGCCTCCCTTTCCAAATTGCTTTCCTAGCCTTCTCTTCCCTCTCAGCACTCTCCTTGCCGTCATGGAGATTCTGGGACCACCTGCTATCTGAGTTACATTTCACCTCAGATGGCAAGTGACGGATTCAGATGTGGCATCCTTGCTGTTTAGTTTGCACTTCTCAGAAATACAGAAAGAGAGAGAACAAAAACACTAAAATAGACCCAAAGACAGGAAAACAACTTATGAGACATTGAATAAGAAAAAACATTCAATAAAGGAAGTCAAAACAGCCAAGGATCTTGGCATTTTTGTTCCACATGAGGTCTGAAAAACCATTTGACTAGAAGCATGGATGCCCTGAATGACTGGGAGCTCCTGTCATCAGCTGAAAGCTTTGGATGAAGGACAGTTTTTAAAAAATCTTTTAACAGCAACAACTACTGGCCAAGATGTAGCCTAGCAACAGTTGTTGAGGAGTTGCAAACCATTTAAATTCGTCCAAGATGTTCTATGTGGATCTACCTTTGAAAATGGTAAAGAAATATCAACCAGCTCCCAACAGGGAAATTAAGATCCACTGGTGGGTCTGATCATGATTCATGCGGGAATCATGGGGGTCTCCAGATATTGTTGGGCTGCAATTTTTAGAAACACTAGATGGCACAGACAATGGTGAGTGATGTTGGCAGCTGCAGTCCAACAACACTTGGAGGACCACCCTTTGCCCATTCCTATTTAAAGCCAGCATATAATGTGAGTTGGAAGGGACATCATGGGCCATGGAGTCCAACCCCCTGCTCAATGCAGGATTTCCAGCTACAGCATCCCCAGAAGGTAGCTGTCCAACCTATTTCTGAAAGAGACCCTATCATCAGTCTAGGTAATTGGCTCCATTGCCAAACATTTCTTACCTCCAGGATGCCCCTTCTATCTAAATGCCTGAACAGACAGGCCAAAATAAAGCTGCTTTGGGTCACTTTGGAGGTATGCTGTTTAAATGACACACACATCTTAAGAGGCCAGAAGCTGCGCCAAAGCAGCGCTCCAGTCCTTAGGACTGGAGCGTGGCTTTGGCGTGGCTTCCAGCCTCTTAGGACACATGCAGCATTTAAACAGCTTATCTCCAAAGTGACCCGAAGCAGCTTTATTTTGGCATGTCTGTTTGGGCCCTGAGATACCTCTTCAGATACAGCCACCAAATAAGGTGGATCTCATCACTGCTTATTTTAAAGGAGAAGTCCCACTTTCAAAGAAAAAATGTCACATTTTTTGCTGCATTGCCAGGAAATTCATTAGCAGCACTGGCCCCTCATCTCCCAGATGTTGCTGTATATTTGATACCATTTTATCACTTTTGATGGGTTTTGTGTTGGCTTTATTATGTGTTGCCACTATGGTTTTATCTTGCTTTATTATCTGATTTGTTCTATGCTAATTTTTGTGACCTTGAATTTTACATTTTTAATTTGTATGCCACCCATAGAATGTTGGTTACTGAGCAGTTTTAAAATGCAGCAATTAATTAATTAATTCTCCTTGGTTTGGAACTGTAGCATATGGATTTAACTGGAAGCCTATTATTCTGCTAAAAATACAGAAATATCTATCCTAGAAAAAACATGTAAAGGTTTACAAGATCAGGAAATGCAGATCCTTACATTCCTGTCTGTGCAATCCTGCTGGCACCGAAAAACACCTGACATCTCAGACAGTAATGGCAATATTATCTAAAACTTGAAGCCCACTTCATGATCACTGTTAGGACATGCCATGACATTGTAGGCTAGGAAGAGAATATGAATTGTAGGCAGATTGATTTTACTTTGTATATAGATCAACTATTGAGGCATATACAGTATGCCTCTTCAGATCAAGGCATGGGGGTGTTTTTATATTTGCGGTAGAGCAAGTACTACAATTCTACTTGTTTCTGCACTTGTTCATTCTTAACATTGAGTGCATCTACAATGTGGAAATAATGCAGTTTGACACTACTTCAATTGCCAAGGTTCCATCCTACAGAATCCTGGGATTTGCAGTTTTGTGAGGCATCAGCACTCTTTGGTAGAAGGTTGAAGACCGTGTAAAATTACAAATCCCAGGATTCCAGAGGATGGAGCTACAACACTTAAAGTGGTATCAAGCTGCATTACGTCTACAGTACAGCTGCATCCACACCTACTATTCCTGCTACTACTATACAAAAACTACTACTGGCTAAAGCTGGTACTGTAATTTATTTTCTCTGTGCTGTTGAAACACCACTTCCAGCTTTCTGTATCTTTGTTGTAAACAAACCTATTTTCTCATTTCTGAGTTCAGTGCATATGTACTTTGTAAGACTGCTATCATCTGCTGCTTTGTTTAATGTCTAGGGAGGGAAAGGGAGAACAAGACAGAGAGGGTTTAGGGCAAAGTAAGAAAAGCAAAGGAGTTAATTTTTTGCTTTCCATGATGAACAGTGGAAGAAATTCCATAGCCATTTAAGAAGAGTCATGGACATGCCATGTGCAATCTTCTTATATAAGGTACTAATTTAGCCCTTTTGAAACAGGTGCACATATTGGAATTAGCTTCTAAGGCATCTGCAACTTTACTTCAACCCACTCAGACAACAATGTTGCTTTAAAAATACAGAGAAGGGGAGGAGGAGAAGGACAATGATGAAGGCAATAACAACAACTATTACTAATTCTAGTACTACTAGTCATATAAAAGCTAAATTCTTCCTGGATTGCCTTCTGCTGCCTACATAATGATTGTTAACCCCCCATAAAACATAAAAGAGGGAAAGTATCTGACTCTCATAAAAACATCACCTATCTTGTCTAGCATTCTGTTCTCCAAACAGATGTTCACGAAAAGCTAAGCAACAACATGTAAGGACAACTGCACACTTCTATTGCTGCTCCCTAACACAGTAAATTTTCTCCTAAAAGACTTGTGCCAATCCTTTCTTCTGTTTGGTGGCCCTTTTTCTTCTGCATTGCAGGACAAGGCTATAGCAAGAGGTGGATTACAGGATCAGACTGGGATGTGACACAAATCCATAGACACAGAAGAGGGGAATAGCTCTATTTGTGCATCAAAAATGACATCTTAGTATTAAGTTACTACCATATAAGCTACTATACGTGCTTCATGTAGGCTGCCTCTTATGTTTTGAAGTTGTCTGTCCTGTCTCTGTTATTGAAAGCACAGACATTTTTACTAGTGGTAACCTACAGGCCATTAGTAATCTTTCAAATCCTAGAATCAGACTGTTACAATCCTGGCAAAGATATACAGCTAGAAGAATCTTTTGAATAGACATGCAAGCACATATACCCCAACATAGCCATTTATTAAAGAAAATGGATAGGACACTGGTAAGCCATATTCAGCAGTCCTGCTGTGCTGCATTTTTCAGGGATTTGGTAGCTTCTACTAAAGGCTCTGTTGTTCAGAGAGCCTGGGAGACAATATATTTTGAGATGTTATTAATACTCATCCAAAGAACTACCCAGCAAGGCTGAGTTATTTAGTGGTTTTTCTCCTGAGACACCATGCTGTTAATCAAATATAATATGAGAAGCTAAGCCATATTGGCAAGACAACTATTGTCTGGAGATCCAAATGCATATTTTAATTTTTTTTTGTAGGAGAGAAAGAAAAGCTGAGGAGAGGGAGGAGTGCAGAAAGGTAATACTCACAGAGCAGGAAAAAAAGAAAAGTCTGTGATTGAGTATATGGTCTGGTCGACAGATCCTCAGGTGTGACGGTGAGAAGCTTGTTTGAAGTTTTATCTGAGTAGCCTGGGGCCAAGTGGTTGTTTCTGCTTCATTTGTCTGCAAAAAGGAAACAGTGACTTACTCTGAAAGATTGTTGTGAGCAAACAGTGCAGCTACAAGTACAGAGAAATAAATCCCATTGAAAACAATACACATGAGAGATGGCACAGACTAGACTTTTCCTCTGGGGGAGGCTTCCAATCACCACGAAGCAAAGTCAGCAAACTGTGGAGAATAGCTATCTGGGAAGCATTACCACATTTTTTTTTAAAAAAAAATCCTCCTCCTTAACACCGGAAAAATGAAAAGTGTTTGAAATATGTTCACTGAAAAATCAAGTAAAGGAAATGGCATAGCCTTGGTATTAAAAAAAGAAGATGACAACTCTGGTTGCATTTATAACCTTTATAGTGTGGAAGATGCTTTGAGCTTTCTGACAAAACAGCAGGCACCTTAACAAATCAAATCAATTATGCCCGTTGTCTCCATTGATTGATGGTTCATTGGTTTCAAAAAAGGTGCCTTCGGAAAGCATGTTGTGTATTATAATGCCTAATAATACAATGGTTTTTCCCCAAAGGTCTGTGGTAGATTCTCTCACTCTCTTTCTCTCTGCATCCTAGCAATCAAGAATCATTGCCTGAATTGTTATCCCTGACAGATGGAATAAATTTGGGGCTTCCTCATATGAAGGCCAAAGCAAAGAAGAATTTGGTATACCGTATTTTCCGACGTATAAGATGACTGGGCGTATAAGACGACCCCCAACTTTTCCAGTTAAAATATAGAGTTTGGGATATACTCGCTGTATAAAACTACCCCCTTCCAACGCACACCAAATAAAAATTTAAAAAACATCAGATTTGATTTCAATATGGTAATTTTAATTCAAATGCTTATGACATGCAGGTACTTAACAGGAAACCTTGTTGTATACAAAGCCTGCTTGGACTGGTCAGCTCTCCCTGCCTGCCCAGCCCTCCCTGTCTCCAAGACTATCAGAGCGGCAGCTGCTTTCATACGATCGCTGCATATGGCGGGGATGCGTCCATGGCCGTTTTTGAGCTCCCCCCACTATATGCGGCGACCGCAGATTCTACAGTCTGGCTCGGAAATTTCAGCACCTGCCCTATAAGATGACACCCGGCATATGAGACGACCCCCAACTTTTGAGAAGATTTTCCTGAGTTAAAAAGTAGTCTTATACGCCAGAAAATACAGTAATTATTTACTGCCAAACAGATAAATCTAGGGATAATCTTCAGCTGCAACTCCTTTCTCAATTTGCTCCAAGATCTGCCCACTTTGTCCAAGAATTGTCTCTAAACTCCCCTCCCCATTCTCCTTTAAGGAAGCGTCTCTATATTTCAACAACCATTACATTTGAGTATGGGTTCATTTGCATCAGCTAGGCCAGAAAATTACATTTTAAATAAAAACTAAAAACACCTTACAGGACTACCTGAGCACAGAATGTCCCAGGCTTTCTCCTTGACCTAATGCCTTAAACTGTTTCCTGAAAGATGGTATACAAATCTAATCCCAACCAAGTCTATAACAGAAAAATTCTATACAGTATCTGTCAAACTGCTGGCAGTTACTCACTGGATTTTAATTCCTACCAGTATGCCATTTCTCACCCTTTCTACTTCAAAATCGTCACAGACCATTCTCATACCAACCTCTTCCACACTGCCAAGTCTTATAATCCATCAATAAAACTTTTTCTCACTACAAGCCACAGAAGCTAATGTCTTCCACCCAATATTTGATTTTAATGGGAGAAAGCAATTCCTTCTCCATCCAGCTTTAACACAGAGCCCAGACTAGATTTCTGTTGATATTTTTCTCTCACTCCTCCCAGCTCTGGCAGCTTCCCCCACAGATCGACTCTAAATTCCCCTGCTGATATTCCCTGTTAGGAAGTGCCTCTAATTTAATAACAGTCACTGATCTCCTACATTGCCTACTTAATTTCAACTGTGTAACTAAAGAACATCTCCTGGCCTGACCTCCCAAACCTACCTTAACAACTAGCAACAACACCAGGCTATGGAAGTCTGTTTGGCTGGTGATGTTTCCATTGCCTTCTCGCCAGCAAATAGTCTGTGACAAGGAATTGTGACATGATTCTTGCTCCTGATTGTCATAACCTCGTTCTATGTGGGATTGGCCTGAAAATGTCATCTTCCTGCACCCAGTTGCCAACTGAACAGACTTCCACCACTTGATGTGGCTGCTGTTAAGGTAGATTGGAGGGGGGCATTTACAATTATGGCAATAGTTCTACAATTTTGTATAGTCTTACTCAATACAGAGCAGTTATAGATTCATAACTCAAGGTTATGAATCCATAATTTCAATACAGAGGGCCAGCCAGCAAGTACAGTAGGTATGAAGGAAAAAAGACTGGAGAATTTGAGCATTAAAATGTATTTTCTGTGTGACTCCATCCACCATTCACAAGCAAGCAGCCAACCACACAGGATGGAGCACAGGTAATTCCCTGAAGTAGCAGGATATATGTATTCAGCACTCAGAGTGGCACAGGTAGTTCCTCACACTGAACTTAGGAACTTTGTGCCTACGCTGATAAGACTGGCAGTGCCATCTTTAACAGTGATCATCACCTGCATGAGCCAACACATAGTTAGACACACAATGGTAACATTGCAAAGGACAATCATTCCTGCTTGCCTTTATCTCTGAATTGTATTTAGGGTTCCCATGGCAATGACTAAGTCTAGTTGTATAATTTCATTTAGGATGAACAATTTTGTGGTTTTTCAAATGTTGCTGGATGACAGTTCTCGCCAGGGTTTATCATTGGCTTTCCTGGTTATACTGGCTAAAGAGAACCGGGATCCAACAACACCTGGAGGTCCCCAAGTTGTTTACCCTGGCTGATTTCATGAAGGAAAGGAACAAACAGCAGTTTTTATGGGCTCCTCAAAAGCAAATACAGTTGGCCCTCCACATTTGTGGCATTGATTTTTGCAGATTTGATTATTCACAGATTTGATTAATATGGTCTCTCTAAGAATCTCTAGGTCCTCCATTGCAACTCTGCCAGAAGGTGACCATACAGTCACACTGGAGTGCTTGAAGATGTCTAGAGAAAACACTTCTCTAGGCATCTGTAGGTCCTCCAGTGCAATTCTATGGTCAACTTCTGCTGGATGTTGGCCATAGAGTTGCACTGGAGGACCTAGAGAATCCTAGAAAGGTGTTCTCTGAGATTTTTTAAAAAATTGTTTATATTATTTGGTCCCCCCCCCCCCCCTCATTTTACCAGAGGACCTGAGCCCCTATCCCCAGCGAATGTGGAGGGCCTAGTGTATATTAAAGGGAGACTTGGACCATTTGTCAGGCACTTTAAGAACAAATAAACAGATTCTCATCCAAAGTGTCACTGGCATGCCTCAGTGAAAACAAGAAAAAAAACACACCATATTCTAATCAGAAGCAACTGCATTCTCTTTAAAAGGCACAAGTCAATATGTGGCATGTGTACAGTGGAAAAATAATTGCACAAATTAAATGGTACTCAAGGAGGAAAAAAAAATCAAACAAAATAAGCCCCCAAACCATCCAGGCCTGAAGCCCACATCTGTAATGAAGGGAGGCAGAAGGGTAGCAGTAGATATGCAAAATGTAATGCATCGATTTAATATTAGTTATGGGTTTGAATCCAGAGCAGCTGAGCCTTCATAAAACAAGACAAAATAAAAATAGAGGAAGGCAAAATTGATGAATATAGTTAACTCTTGAGTAACCTCTCTGCAAAACGATGCTTCTAAAACCACTTGCATCTGAATGTGTCTGTGTGCTGCTGTTGCTGTTGTTGTGTGCCTTTGAGTAATTTCCAGCTTATGAGGACCCTAAGGCAACCCTGTCACTGGATATTCTTGGCAAGATTTGCTTGGGGGGGGGGGGTTGCCTTTGATTTCCTCTTAGGCTGAGAGAGCATGACTTGCCCAAGGTCACCCAGCTGGTTTCGGTGGAGTAGGGATTTGAGCCCTTGCCTCCAGAGTCATAGTCCAACACTCACACCACTACACCATGCTGGCTCTAAGCCTACAGCACCCAATATTCCTAGGCAGTCACCCAACCAAGCACCAATCAGGCCTGACCTTGCTTAGCATCCTAGATCCAATAAGAGCGGGAGCATTCAGGTTGGTATGGACCTAGGTGTGTGTGTGTGTGTATGCTTAGTGAATGTCTCTATATATGACGGTTGTCTGCAACTTTTCACAGACAAAATGAGAAAACTCTAGTGAATGGTGAGTGGGTGAGATAAGGGACAGAGACTGGTAGGGATGTAAAGAATGCTTGCATACTTAGACACCCCATTCAAAAAATGGTCAACCACAGTGATATTTTTCACATTTTCCTATTTTTTTTTGGTGAAAAAATGGTTTATGGAAAAAACATGCTGAATTTTTGTGCAAAGCACAACACTTTTGTGCAGACAACACAAACAAAATACATTTTTCTGTACAAAACATTTTTGTACAAATAAATCCAGAAAAGCAAGAAAAAAAATCACTGAAACAGACACATGAAATTTCATAAACTCACCTCATAGGAAGAACACATTTAAAATTCTTTATTCTTGTTAAAGAGAATGAAAAAAGCAAATATCTCTATCCCTAGAATTTGGCAACCTTCTGGTGCGGCCAACGCCATTTGAAATGTCCTGTCAGCACAAAACAAGAACCAAGTGTGCATGCTGGCAGATTGCTTTAGATGACAAAAGCAGTGAGGCAAGAAATAAACTGTAAAATGCTTAGACATAGACATGTGCTATATTTATATTTAGAGCCCTTAGGTCACATTTTACAGATGGTGAACCTGTGGTACAGCAAGAAGTTCCTCTTTCAAGATCAAGCAATAAATCCATGGCAGAGAAACTCTAAGCAGAAATTGCAACGGAGTAATAATACTGTGCACCTGATCATAAGGAGAGTGCTTTCCCCCATGTTACAACTGCAGCTTTCTCCTTACAGTGTATTTGACATTGAGGTACAGGCTGCATCTCAGCAAATGAAAAACCCTAAGCAGAAATTACTATTATATAGTAATCATACACGTCAACTGTCTCGATTAATCCTCAGTAGTCCCACCTGTTCAGCTGCTTTTAAAATGTCCCAATTTCTCTCTCCTCCTCCCAGTCTCCACCTTTCTCCCCAGCCCTACTTCCATTATCACAATCTGAGTTCAAACTAAAAAGTAATTTGCACTCAACTCAGCAGAGAGGAGAGGAGGCAGCAGAATCTTGCCCTTCCCAGTAGGTGCAGGCAAAAGCATACTGCTACATCTTCTCTTGTCTATTTTTTCCTCATTAATACTTTATGCCTCTTCTCCACATTGTGATGTTGCTTGGCAACACATGTCTCAGTTTTCACCTGTGAAATGTTGGACAGCAGGAATAATAGTGCATTTCTGAGCATATACAGGGTGATTTCCCCACACTGCAGAACAATGTCAGGCTCCCCTCTCTTCAAATAATATAAAAAGAGTGCATTTACAGAATGAAAGCACATCTGTAAAAATTAAAGTCATTTTTCTCACTAGAAAATACACAGACATATTACTTCCAACAGCAGCAAACTGCAACACAGAGCACATGCATGCTGCCATGTTCAAACACCATTCTGTTCTTACTTTTCTCATCTTCCTTCTAGACGTTTTTCCAATTTGGATCCTTTCCTCAACTCCCCTTTCTTGTCAAAGACAACTGATTCTTCACCTTCTTCCACCACCAGTATAGGTTGTGCTAAACTTTCCCTAGATTCTGGGTATTTGAACTGTAAGGTTGTGTCTTTGGATATTTGGATTAAGTACCTCTGGGCACATGCAGGATATCTGTCCGATTCCTGAATATCTGGAACTCTCCTTCCTTCCTTCCTTCCTTCCTTCCTTCCTTCCTTCTTTCCTTCCTTCCTTCCTTCCTTCCTTCCTTCTCAGAATCCAGGAACATACTCCCTCCAGATTTTAAGTATAAAAGCTGAGCCTTCCACATGGTATCTGGTTCTTTCCCACCACAAAACAACAAACAAAAGCACTATTCCTCTTTCAGCAGCTCTGTTAACCAAATCTAGCAACTTACCATCACAGTGGAAGAAGGCACATTTTTATTCAAATGTGGTCATGTGGCAAGAAATATTGGAAATCAGTACATCAACAGATAGAGACTGTTCTCAACACAAAAACAGAGATGGAAATTTTTACTTATTTTACTTATTAAGATTAACTGATGATGAGCTGGATAAAAATATGAAAGAATTTTATTTTATATTACAGCTGCAGCCAAAATTTTATATCCTCAGTATGGGAAAAACCTCTCTCCTTACCCTGGATGATTGGTTATTGAGTTTTTATGAAAAGGCGGAGATTGATAAACTGACTTGCCTTCTGAAAGGAGGTAAATTGGGAAATTTTAAAAACTAATGGGATATTGCAATGAGACGTATAAGTGATATATGGGGAGATTTGGCGATAGTAGGGTTTATGGATTGAAGATATAGTTTATTGGAATCAGTAATACAGTATGTAGATATCTGCATCACATTTATGTTAGAATTTATGTTTAAATGTAACAGAAGAGATATGACACTTAAATCATGCAGAATAGCAAGAGTTGTTAGGGAAGAAGTTTAACAATTGGGTCAGAATGATTCAAATTATGATGTGTAATTCATGAGGATGATTGTTGACTTTTTGTTTCAAATGACATTGTAAAGTTAATAAAAATTACATTTAAAAAAGTCAGGCAGATGCATTTTATCAATACATTTAAATGCTGTGAAAGTCTGAACCTAATACATATCCCTCACCCGACTCATCTCCCATTCATGTAAAACCTTTTTCTTTTTAAAAATAGCTCAAGCTAGCTTTCCCTTAACCTCAGTGCATAGGAAGAAGCAGAGCAAATGAGGCAAGGGTAAAAGATCAAATCAGACTTTAGCACTGGAGCTTTGAGAAGGAAAATTCAGATGTTTGGGAGTAAGGTGTAGATAAGTGCGCAAAAATGCAATTCATTTTAAACATGCCATCAATTGGTTTAAAACAATATG
This sequence comes from Sceloporus undulatus, assembly GCF_019175285.1. Lineage (NCBI taxonomy): Eukaryota > Metazoa > Chordata > Lepidosauria > Squamata > Phrynosomatidae > Sceloporus > Sceloporus undulatus. Next base: position 210,833,886 of record NC_056522.1, read on the forward strand.
TTGAATAATAAATAAAGGAAAAGTAAGAATAAAAAACATTGAGGTTTTGATTGAATTCCAGCAGCTTTTTTTCCTGTGCTGCCTGCTCCCAGAGGACTGTGGTATGAAAATAGAAAGCAAGAAAAAACAGCTATTTTTTAATACACTTGAAACCAGGAGAGGGCTCTGAAAATTATGTGTGCCCCAACAGAAATGGGATAGTTGGAAGGTATGAGACCTGTTATTTTAATAAGATGCTGTGATGTGATTACTAAATGTTTCTTCCATAGCTGAATAGTATCTTATTTATACCTGACATCAGCTTTATATAAAAGTCTCCAGAAAAACAAAACCAAAAAAAAACCCACTTCCTGAAAGCTGTTCATAGGCTTGTCCTTAATCGACGATGGACTGCCAGTTCCAGTTTCTCCTATTTATGTCCAGAAGGAAACGGCTCTGGTTACACTATTTAGAATCGCCAGGAAGGGTAATGCTCTTTAACAGATGCAATGTCCTGCGGCAATGTTCTTTACATGCTGGATTTTGATAACCTTCATCCTAGATGGTGCACTTTGTGCAGATGGAGACAAAATGTCAGATAATCCAAACTTTAACAAAAGCAGTTCTGTGAAACCAATGGGACATGATACTTCTTTATATTTCCTCTCCCCAGCATCTTTTTTTCTCCTCCCCTCCGCCAGCATCAAAGATTACCAGCATCTTTTTCTTTATTTTTGGGGTGGCCTTCTAGGCATGGTTAGATTGCAACTCTCAACAGTCCTGGCCAGCAAAGCCAATGATAGGGAATGCTGGGAGCTGCAGTCCAACAACATCTGGAGGGCTGCAAATCCCCTATTGCCACATCATATGAATAATCTTTATGACAATGCTATAAAGTAGACATATGGATTAGGATTACCTCCATATCACAGGTTCAGACTCTGGCTAACAAAAAGTGACTTGACTAAGGACACATAGTAAGTTCCTAGTGATGGTTTAAGTTGAACTTCTTGACTAACAAACCAGTCTCTAACCTTTAACTGCATGCCTGTTTATCTGAGAATAAACACCATTAAAGAAAACTGTACTTCTGAATAAGCATGTGTAGGATTTCTGCTAAACTAATCTAATTTGCTGAGAGGCAACGTGGTGTAGTGGTTTGAGTGTTGGACTATGATTGTGGTGAACAGGTTTCAAATTTTTACTCAGCCATGGAAACCCGCTGGGTGACTTTGGTCAAGTCACACTCTCTCAGCCTTAGATGAAGGTAAGGGAACCCCCATCTGAAGAAAACCCCATGAGAGAGGTTTCACTTTAGGGTTGCCATAAACTGGACACAATTTGAAGACCCACAGTAAAATCTTATTTGTTGTGTTTTTATTCTACACCTTGTTAGACTAGTTCAAGACAGTCTCTGTGGCTAACACCTTTCGTCACCTCATAACAACCCTGTGAGGTAGGTTAGTCTAACAGGGAAGGACTGGCCCTAAACCATCCAGTCAGCTTTATATGTCTGAATGGGCATTTGAACCCAGGCCTCTCCAATTCAAATCTTTCAGACACTAGATTAGGGATTGATGGGCATTATGAATTATGTTTCAGTTAATTTAGGATAAGAATTTGATTTCCCCCCCATAAATGGAATAGAAAGAGCTTTAGATAAAAAAAAAATAAATACAATCAAATGTGGGACAAACCGCAACTGATAGAACCATCCATAAAGCCTTTGGAGAACTTCACTCTTAAAAGTCTGGTTTGAAACACTATGTATTCAACCATGTTAGTGCTGAGTCTGCCTCTTTTTCCTGACAGGCTCCTCTTTAAAAGTGATATGACAGCCAAATGGAATGCGCTTCTTTCTGTCCTAGAAACCATGGGGAATAAATGAAACTGTTGGATTGGCTGGTGAAAATAGGGGTGAATTTAATTACAGTTCATTCCTGATTAATTTACTAAAATTCACCAATGCCCTTATATTTCAGATAAAAATAACATAAGGTTTAAAATTTAAATGCAGGTGAAAATGCAATGTATATACTCAACTATAAGTTAACTTCATGTATGAGTCAAGGACAGATTGTGGAGCCAAAATTATGGATTTTGAAATTACCCAAGTTGTCAGTAAAACTTAGGGGCATGAAACAAAGGATGTAAAGAATGCAGCAAAAGAAAACAATGGCAAAGAACTTACAAAATTCTGGAAGGCATAACTGTTAAAGCCCACACTAAAGGCTGGCATGGATGAAGAGGGAAGTACCACTGCTATGTTCCCTCCAAGGCATTCCAAAAGGCAAGAAGTGGCATCACAGAGTAGAGAGGGGCAGTGCTTCTTTTAGGTTCTCCTGGGATGAACTTAGCTCTTGCCTTTTGTCACTCAACTTAGAGAAGGGGATGGTCCCCTCCCTTTTTTTTTTTTTATAAGAGTTAAAAGTACAGTATTTGCATTGACCCATGGATAAGTCAACCCAAGTTTTTTCAGGTCAGTTTTTGGTCTAAAATTTCTAGACTTATACATGAGTATATACAGTAGTTGATTTTCTTATCCCAGTGACATGCCACATCAGGTGTATGGATTTTGGTCTAACAGAAATATGAGTGACACCAGTAAACACTTCATCTAGAATTGCAAAGTAGTCTTCAACACAATATGGATTATAGAGAAGATATTTAATAGTCATGGAACACTGGTTTCAACGTTAAATATAGCAGGCAGAGTTGTTACATTTCTATTTGCTCTTATATTTCCCTGTCATACCTTCTACTACCTGCCTCTGATTTCCGAGGCAATAGTTTTAAAAGAACATCTTCCTCCTTGTTTTTCTTGCAAAAAGGTGATTTCACAGACTAGTGATTTCACAAGCAACAGTTTTTAATCTCCCAGCCTCCATCTTCCCTAAGCAAGGTTTAATATATATAGCAAGGAGTATAAAAAAGAGAGTAGGAAGTTGTGTCTCGATTAGTGAAGGAAAGAAGACATTGGCTAGACCTTGAGTTGTACGTGGAGAAAGCTTAATCTTCTCTCAGTGACAGGATTCCAAACCTCTTTCTTTCTAGTTTCTCCTGCAGTCTCTTGATTCTTCTTTATTCCATTCAGTTATGGCCTCATAATTTCTAACTAGTATAAAAATCATACACTGAGGGCCTTGTTCAATGAACTTAAAGTGTGCAACATAAACCAGAAAGTAATTTTTATGTGTGAATGGATGTTGAATTGTAATAGAACAAGTATAAACTCACAAAGAAGAAAGAAATACAAGCTTAGTAAGCATGTAGGAATGAAGAGGAAGAAAGAAAGCAGAAATGCAGGGACTATTCACCCTACACAATTACAGGTTGAGTATCCCTTATCTGGAATACTGAAATACTCCAAAATCAAAAAGTGATAGTTCACTTTAATGATTCAGATCACAGGTAGTGTGATTGACTTCTGTCAGGAATTCCCAGAAGCCTCGATTGCTATTAGATGACACTGAGCTAATGGAATTATATAGCATTATAGTATAGGATGAGTCTCCCTTATTTGGAATTCCAAAATTAAATACTCCCAAATCCAAAATTGTCCACATGGGTGGCTGAGGCAGTGACACCTTTGCATTCTGATGGTTCAATATAGACAAACTTTACTTCATGCACAAAATTATTGAAAACATTGGCCCACTATACCCATGGATTCTTTATCCATAGATTCAAGCATCCATGTCTTATATATATATTTCAAAAAGGAAACTGTGATTTTGCTATTTTATAAAAGGCATATCATTTTACTATGCCATTGTATTTAATGGGACTTGAGCATCCATGGCTTTTGGTATCCTGGGGGATCCTGGAACCAAAACCCAGAGGATACAAAGGGACCACTGTATAAAATTATCTTCAAGCTTATGTTTATATGGTGTATGCAAAATGAATTTCATGTGTAGACTTGGATCCCATCCCCAAGATATCTCATTAGGTATATGCAAATATTCCAAAATACAATCATCATCATCATCATCATCATCATCATCATCATCATCATCATCCAAATTTCAAAGAAGACTACCTGTATAGTGCTATGATTCCACTTTAATTGTCATGGTTGTACCCAATGGATTCTTGGGGTTTGTAGTTTGGTACCAGAGAAACTCTCTGGTTGAAAATTATAAATGCCCTCCCCTGAAGTGCCAATAATAGGATTCTCCAGGATGCTGCCACAGCAGTTAAAAGTGGAATCATAGTGCTATAACTGTTTAGTGTAAAAGGGACCCTGGAAAAGTAGGGGTGTGTGTGTGTATGTGTGTGCGCGCGCGCGCATGCACAGCATGGACGGAAACTAGACAGAAATGAATTTCCTTTCATTCCCTGAAAGGATTTAAAAGTAGGTGTGTGTGTGTGTGTGTGTGTGTGTGTGTCAGTATAATAAACCTGTTTTTAGTCAACTCTGGAAATGAAGTGGTCTTAATCTTGTCTGTACATGTTCTTTAAGGCTTGGTACCAGCTTCGGATGATACGCCAATTGCGCCCGTGTCTGGAACGAAAGGACCTTGAAACTGTTGTACACGCCTTGGTAACTTCTCGTTTAGATTTCTGTAATGCGCTCTACATGGGGCTACCTTTGTACCAAGTTCGGAAGCTTCAGTTAGTTCAAAATGTTGCAGCCAGATTGGTCATGGGGACACCTAGATTGGACCATATTACACCGGTATTAAAATCTTTACACTGGCTGCCAATTAGCTTCCGAGCCCAATACAAAGTGTTGGTTATGACCTTTAAAGCCCTAAATGGCTTGGGCCCAAGTTACTTGAGGGAACGCCTCTCTCTACACAATCTGCCCTGCACTCTCAGAACAACTGGGAAGCTCCTACTTGAACATCCCAAAATGAGATTAATAACCACTCACCAAAGAGCGTTTACAGCTACAGCCCCAACGCTCTGGAACAATCTCCTGGAAGAGATTTGACTTATCTCCACTCTAGATGCCTTTAAAAAGGCACTGAAAACCCATCTGTTCCAGAAAGCATACCCCCCTGACCCTCTATAAGGGAAATCACCCCAAATATATATCTATCTCAGGACTTTTTAAAATTGTATGTTTTTTAAGGTGTGTGTTACTTTATGAGTTGATTTTAAATGATTGTAATTGTGATGTATCTTTGTCTTGATACTGGCTGTAATCCCGCCTCGATCCGTAGGGAGAGGTGGGAAAATATGAATAAAATTTTTATTTATTATTATTATTTATTTATTTAAAAAACCCTGAACCAAGGTTGCCTCTGCACTACAAAAATAATCAAGTTTGACACCACTTTAACTGCCATGCCTCAATGCCATGGAATTCTAGTAACTGTAGTTTTGTGAGACATTTAGCCTTCTCTGTCAGAGAGCGTTGGTGTCACAACAAACTACAAATCCCAGGATTCCATAGCATTGACTCATGACAGTTAAAGTGGTGTCAACCTGGATTATTTTTGCAGTGCAGATGCAGCTCTAGAAGAAGCTGCCTGATAGAACACTTTAACAAGTGGAAGTCAGTGTTAACAATTATGCTTGCAGCACCTCCAACTACTAGAACGTGGTACACTTATACTTAGTTCTGAGAGGTTTTTGTTTTTTTGCTGCTGCTGTTTTTGTCCAGATCAGGATGACTTCTCAAATATATGTGGGTTTTATTACCTACAGCAATTTAGTACAGCTCCCTCTCAACAGCATTCCAGAATGATAAATGCAAAGGTTGGTAGCTGTGGGTAAAAGGATCAGGCAGTGGGGGAAAAACTGTTGTTTTCATAGTCTAGACTCAGGGAGATCTCCAGCAGCGGCACAGAAGCATCAACAAACAAGAAAGAAAGGCAAAGATGCCTCCTGTGCGATGCTTAGTTTCTAAATTGAAGGTTCAAGAGCTCAAGCAACAGTTGTGAGATGAGCTTTATTATTACTTCCCATGTTACCAGATTGTAAAGTACTGTATAGAATTCCATCCTCACATGAACTCTGCATTTTTGAAATGTTTAAATTCTGCTGAAAGCAGGTGTCTGACAATATGTTCCCTGAACTTTAACAGCCGTATCCTAACAAAATACATCATTTTCAGCAGATGTTAATTTCTCAGCAAGATCTCCCCCCCCACTCTCTTTGCAAAAACTGATTCTTCTTCTTCTTCTTCTTCTTCTTCTTCTTCTTCTTAGCCAGTTTCAGGGTACAAAATACATGGGACCACCAACGTTCAAATTTTGAGAGAAAAAGCCAGTGGGTGGGTTTGTGAAATCTAGAAGCCCCGACTCCAATTCCCCCATGATAACCCCATGGTCTTCCAAGTATCAGTAGCTGAATATGTGGTGATAGCAGATAAGGGTAAGGGGGAATAATTCAAACACATGGTCTGGAGCACCCCTTGTGTGACGTTGTGTGTCTCAGACAAGAAAAGGCTGAATTAGCAGCCCTGCAACATTTTTACATCAAATTTTATCTGGTGTAAACTGTTCTGCTCTACCCCTCCTTCTGTCCCTTCAGCTCCTGAATGCTCTCATTCTTTCCTTCTCTTTCATACCATCCATTTTTAAAGCCCACAATGTACGTAAGGCACCTAATCCGCATGATGTTTGAACTTTTGTCCCTTTCCCCATCCATGTGAAATTAATAGCCAGGTAGATTGAGTGTGTGTGAAAATATATGAATGAATCAGTATAATAAACCTGTTCTTAGTCAACTCTGGGAAATGAAGTGGTCTTAATCTTGTCTGTACATGGTCTTTAAATTAGAGTTCTAATGGGAATTAATACCTCATTAATTCCTTACAAGGATGAGCCCTGGCACCGAAAATAGATTCTAGTCCTGGTGAGTCCTGGCACAAATTAAGTTTTGGAGGCTGGCAAGGAAAGGGAAAATCTAATTAATTGAGGCAGGCTGCTTAAGATGGAAAAGAGGGAAAAGAACAGGAAAGGAGAACCTTCTGAGGAGAATTTAAAACAGGGTAAAATGTGACTTGAGTAGACAGAGGTAGTCTGCAAATTGCACATAAAAATAAGTATATATATATAAAAAGGGGAAGACCTTAAAATAAAGGCTATGCCACCTTGCTTCTTTTACAAGAAACGCTGCAGATGGACAGGCAGAGCTGGAGAATGTTTTTGTGATCCATTCATTCTGAAAGGAAAACATAGTGATAGGATCTCAAATGTATTTTTACACCTTGAAAAAATTTCCAGCAGGAGTATTCAAGAATGCCATTCCCTCTGCAACTTTTAAGTGAACTGTCCTTATTTACACTTCCTGGATGAACACACGGGGTGGAACACAATTATCATTCAGACAGCATAGGTCTCCAGATTCTGTGATATGGTTCTTTACTGGTTTCTTTACCTTGTGAGGAAATGCACACAAAAATCCAGGTGCTGTGGGTAAAATGCATATAGAGATGCATATTACTCCCCATCACCATGTACAGATGCAAGATCTGGGCAATGAAGAATGTGGATAGGAAGAAAATCAACTAATATGAGATGTGGTGCTGGAGAAGAGTGCTGAAGACACTGTGGACAGCCAAAAAGACAAACAATTGGGTCCTTGAACTGATCAAACCTGAAATCTCCTTGGAAGCCAAGATGATCAAATTGAGGCCACATCATGAGAAGGCAGGACTCATTAGAAATGACAATAATGCTTGGAACAGTAGAGGGTAGTAGAAAGAGAGGAAGACCACATGCCAGATGGATAGACTCAACCCGAGAGGCCATGGGACTGAACTTGCAGGACCTAAGCAGAGCTATAGAGCACAGAGAGTCTCAGAGAAGTCTCACCCACAGCATCGCCATGAGTCAAGGAAGACTCGAGGGCAGGTACCAAAAAATTATAGGGGAAATGTGGTCCTCCATCATGAGATGAACGTCTGGCACACAGCTCCATCTCTCTAGCTATGTCATCTGGTGCTACCTTCCCCATGGGGATCCTCATGAGGTCCCTGAAGATGATGTCCTTAGAGCATGTTCAGGTACAGGAAAATAGCTGAATGTGACTCCACTGATTCCCCTGCTCTCTAGAAACACAGAAATGGTCATGTTGGGTCCCTCTGTACGTTGATGCATTTTGAACGGTGTAATTGAATGGTAAGCAAAGAATTCATTAAATGTTAAGCAAAGAATTCTGATTTCTGCAATGGGTTATGAATGTGTACACAAATGCCAGCCATGGTTTAATAAGAAATTGATATGGAATAGAGAAGACTTATTACTGCACACTTATGAAACTGATATTGATAGGAAACAGACTGATTTGTGGATCCCAACTGACCTGATGGTTCTTTACGCAGGTGTTACACAGCTCATGACCTCTTGGAATGTTATGTCCCCTACTTTAAACTAGTCTGACTTTCTTTGCAAAATAAGTAACTTCACTCCAATTAGGGATGGGCAAGAATTTTATCTAGTTCATTTTATACAAGAGCTCCACAATACTTTGAAAATCAGGCAGAAAGATTGTAAAAAATATTGCAAATGTGGGAGAAAATGGGCAAATTGCCCCATCTCTAAACTATAGGGCTCAGTCATGTCAAAGTATCTTTCAGTTAGAAGCATTTTTCAAGATGAGAGGCACATTGAATGAGTCAACAGATCCGACAACCATAAATTGCAAAGGGAGGGGAACAGGAATCTCTAGGAAGCTACTCTACATAGCACAGCAAGGGTAAGTAACTGCCATGGGCTGGGGAGGGCACACTCCCCTCAAGGCATCTTGGAGGGCCAACCTCAGCACTGGATTTTATCACATTTTTCCTGTTTTTCTGGGATGTGAGTGGTGTGCTGGGGAGCCCTGAAGGACTCAAATATGCCAGAGGGCCTCATGTGACTCAAGGGGCATACCCTCCCCAACCCTGTAATATCACAAAGATAAGCCAGCCACAAAATGGCACTGTCTGGAACTGTGAAGGGCACAGCAGTATTGAGCATGTATTGATGCTCTCCCCTTGTGGTCCCTTTTACACCACAACAGGTTTAATGCTGCAGCACGAAACAAGTCATGACAGGTTGCCATCTGGAAAAATCTCTGAAAGGAGCAGATGAAATAAACCTGTCAGCATCTTTACTGGAGTGCAGCTTATGAGTGTAACTTTTGAACACACCAGTGTGTGATAACTGGTGTTCTTTTTTCTTTTTAAAAGTCCTTTCCTCGATGGAATTACTAACCTGACTCTTTACAAAGAGAGGTTTCCAATGACAACCCCTGCCACACATACCCCCTGTCCAAGATCCAAGAATGTACTTGAAAAGAAAGCCCCAAACTTCCGCTGATGAAAGTCGGCTTCCAGCCCATCACAGAACCTTTGGAGTGCTTGGCACAGTCATCACAGTCACCAGCTGAAAAGGCTGCTTGTCTTGCATGTCCCAGCCTGGTAGCTGCAGCCTTGTGCTTTCTGTGCCATATGTGTTTAATTACTTGCAGTGCATTCCATATTGGAATAACTCAAGGCTGATCCAATGCCTGCAGTTAGTGCAGATGGTAACAGTACAGGCATCTGTTATTAGGGGTCAACTCAGGAGAGACTTCAGTGTCGGCTGTTCCTGCTTTGGGAGCTGGCCCACAAGTCACAACAGTTTTATATTACAGTTTTGACATTTCGGTCTGTAAATGCTTCCGATCTCCCTCAAATCTTCCTGGATGTTATACAGTTATCTTGGTGTTCTGTGATAGATGGATTGAAGCTTTTGATCTCAATGGCTTACAAGGAAAAAAATAGCAATTAAGAACATTTTTAGCCTCTAGAAGACTGGCTACTAGAAAAGTGTTTCTTCTGGATGTGGTTGGAGAAAATCCTACGGAATCCAGAGGGACTTGCTTTGGAGTACATATGCATAAGAAAATTGAACTAAGTCAAGACTTTAATTTTCATCCTCATCATTTATAAAAGTGATATCTGTGGGTGTGAGAGTTAGCATCCCACACATTAAACAAAATATTTTGAAAATTTGACTTTTATCAAGTTTTTAAAATGAGGATTTCATTTTAAATTTAAAAAAAATATTTCTAAGTCCATTTAAGTGTGCTGTTTTATTATACTTATAAAATATTTGAGGAAACACACACATACACACACACACCTGAGAGCCAGCATGACATAGTGGTTTGAGTGTTGGACTATCACTCTGGAAATCAGAGTTTGATTTCCAGCTCAGTCATGAAATTGGGTGACCATGGGAAAGTCATAGGCTCTTAGTATCAGGGGAAAGCAAGGGCAAATCTCCTCTGAACAACTCTTGCCAATAAAACCCCACGATACGGCCTTAGGGTTGCCATAAATCGGAAATGACTTGAAGGCACACAACAACAACAGCAACATATATAATGAACAGTGTATATATGTATAATAAGACCTGGAGTAGTGTAGTGGTTTGAGCACAGGACTACAACTCTGGAGTGATATCAGGCTTCAATTTCCCTTTTGGCCATGGAAACCAAGGGTGACCTTGGATGAGTCACATACTCTCAGCCCCAGATAGGTTTGCCTTAGAGCCACCGTAACTCGCAGGCATACAACAATGAATATGTATAATATATCTATCCACCTCTGTCTATATATCTATAAACAGATCAGGCCATTAAACGTATAGATGTATTGTAAATTGCCTTATGTAAAGAGTATTCCTAACAGGTAGATTATAATTCCATCGTTTAAATAATAAAATAAATGTATAGAGCAAAGTGACAAATCACTCACAGAAGAAATATGACCCCTTTCTCCCATATGCATTTATGTCATATTAATGAGTGGTAAATCAAGTATTTAACACCACCAAGATAATATAAAGAAAAGCTAATCTCAGGGACACTAAAAGGAAGCTGGGGATGTAAAAATAGCATATGAATGTTTAAAGACTACTGTTATCTTTGAAGGAGATCCCTGAAGATCATCCTGCAACATACCTGGTGCTATAGCCTACGAAGCTGTGCTTTTGCAAATCAAGTATCCTGGGCTGGATCAGCACTGCAGAAATAGTCTAGTTTGACACCACTTGAACTTCCATGGCTCAGTGCTATGGCATTCAGGGAATTGTAGTTTGTTGGGCACCAGAGCTCTCTGATAGCGAAAGCTAAACATCTCACAAAACTATAATTCCCAGAATTCCATAGCATTGAGCCATGGCTGTTAAAGTTGTGTCAAACTGGATTATTTGTGCAGAGCAGATGCAGCTCCACAGTTCCTTATCATTGTTCACATTGGGTTGGATTAATGTGAATTGTACAGTAAAAACATCTGAAAACCAAATGCTTCCCTTTCCTGCTATATAGCTGTATTCTGTAATATGCTTCTCTGTGTTCTTACTCACAGGTAAGTGAAATGTGCCCCAGAACTGCATTTTACATTTCTTTTTTCTCTTTTTTCCTCACCTTCCCTGGCTGACACAGCCTGGGATACTATTCTCTGTGTTTCTTCTCCTTTTATAACCTGAGCCTAGTGGTGTTAACAGAACACCATTTGGTTGTCATATTGCATGCTTCTCCCAGGTAATTTGCTTCAAAAGAGTTCCATTTTGCCTGAAATGGTGAGCTAGCATGGATCCAACACAGTAAGGAAAAATGGAGTAGAATGTCCTGTCAAAACTTTCCAGTTAAAACAACAAGAGAGTATTCACATTAATGGGAATGAATGCAGCCCCCTAGATATAGATAAAGGCAAGCAGCCCTAGTCATCACAAGCAAGGATGAGAGATGCTATGGCTTTCAGTCCACCAACATCTGATGGGCCACATGATTCCTATCTCTGGTCTATATACTGGCTTGGCATCTCCTGAAAACATACATATCCAACCTTGTTCTGTTCTCAATCTAATATGTTGCTTCTAATCTACTCTAACCAGTTGTTGTTCAAGTAATCAGTTGAAGATGTTGTTCTGTACAGGAATTTGGGACAGGACTAGTGTAAACACAAGTGCAAAGGGAACATACTAGCCCTGCATCCTTTTCATGGAGGGAGCAACATGCTGTGCAATGTGGAATCCTGAATTTCATGGTTTCCACTTATGTGAGGGGGGCTGTCCTCTTCCAGGCAATTGCTGTCCATCTGAAGAGAGTGAAAAAGGGGTAGATGGGTGGGGGAAGGAATAGCACGTTCCCTCTCCTCACATTTGGATGTTTGACTAGTATTGTACACAGTGATGAGATGTGGATGGCAGTGTGAATGTAAGTGTGGTTTTACATATATATATTTAAGCAATCACAACTTGTTTAATAAGGATCAAGGGTAGTAATAGTGCCACTCTAGTCTGCTTGGGTCAGGCGTCACCTAGAATACTGTGTTCAGAAACCATGCCCTATGAGGAGAGACTTAGGGAGCTAGGTATGTTCAGCCTGGAGAAAAAGACAGTTAAGATGTCAGATGATACCCCTGTTTAAATATTTGGAGGGGTGTCATATTGAGGATGGAGCAAGCTTGTTTTTTTGCAGCTCCAAAGATCAGGACCCAGAACAATCGATTTAAACTACATGTAAAGAGATTCCACCTCAACATTAGGAAGAACATCTGGTCAGTAAGAGCTATTTAATAGTGGAACACTCTCCCTTGGAGAATGGTGGAGTCTCCTTCTTTGGAAGTCTTTAAGCAGAGGCTGGAGGGTCATCTTTTGGGGGGAGCTTTGATACTGTGTTCCTGCCTGGCAGAAGGGGGGTTGGATTGGATGACCCTCAAGTTCTTTCCAACTTTATGATTCTAAGAGAAGTGTGTTCTGTGTGTCTCCAAACTGCCATTCCAGGACCAGTTCATCATCTCTGTCTTTGTTACCAGAGGCTATAACTACCACAGAATTCTTGAATTATGGAGATTACAGCTCTCAGATATGAGTGGCATTACAATTTTAATTCTAACAGAAAGCTGTAGAAATTTGGCTCCAGACATTTGGCTGCCTGGAGTGGAGAAGCAAATGGAACCCTTCCTGGGGCAGCTGTGGTTTCCATGTCTGTGGCACAGTGAATCCCTTCTGAGTTATTAGTCTAAATGTTAAAGTGCTGAACCCTGTTCCCCAAATAGGTCAAGCACCTTGGGCAGCACCTTTAAACTTCAAGTTAAATCCTGCACAGGATTCACTGACCTGCAGGACTACAGACATTTTGCCTTCAGAGATGAAGAGGCAAATGGCACTGGACACAAACTGGTTGGGAGAAGGACCACTGGTTGTGCCCCCTCTCATTTTTTCACACGTATTTCTGAACAGGGTCTTGGTTGCTTGTGGGAAAGCTGATATGCTTACTAGAAAATAAAGCCCCCCCTTTCCATGATCCTTTGCTCTTTCTTGGGGAACAAAGCATAACATACTCATAATTCTTCCCATATATAGTTTGAATCACAGAAAATGCAATCCTTAGAAACCTTCAGGATAGTCTCATAAACTTTCCTGACTGATGCTGCAGACCAAGGAGATCAAGGTATTTATTCAGCTCCTAGACCTCTGGGTAATTGATTTTTGCCTGCAAGTTAATGTGTCAAGCTTCCCCCCCTCTCCAACCCCAAACACACAAGCTGTATCAGCAATGCATTACTATTCTGTTGGGGTAGTGGTGGTGGGAGAGGGAGGTTTAGAAAAACATTCTAACATAAAAAATGCTCACAGAGCTGCTTCTTCATAGTTAAAGTTCCACTTTAAAAACCTTAATATCATTTTTAATATAATACAAAGAAGTCATTTAACTAGACAATAGGAAGAGAAGACATGTTGACTTAGCTCTTTTAACTGTTCTCTTTTCTTGTTATTGTTGTGGCCCTTCAAGTCATTTCCAACTCATGGCGACCCTAAGGCAAATCTATCATGGGGTTTTCTGAGGCTGAGAGTTTGTACCTAAGGTCATTTAGTAGGTTTTGATGGCCAAATGGGGATTTGAGCCCTGGCCTCCAGAGTCATAGTCCAATGCTCCAATCTCTACGCCACTCTGGCTGTCTTACTTACTTTCTATTTTTTTGTTCTTACGTGCTTTCACAGTATTTCCAACTTAGGCTACCCTAAGGCAAAGCTATCATGAAGTTTTCTAAGTAAGTTATTTAGAGGATGTTTGCCATTTTCTTTCTCTGAGGCAGTGAGAGTGTGACTTGGCCAAGGCCAACCAATATACCATTGCCATGGAAGGGGGGGCGTTGCCATAAGTATCACAACACACAACAATTGGAAGAAAAAAGCCACTACTTTGTTAATAACATCTGTGAAGTAGGATCAGTCTACCAAAGCATGAGTTCTGGATCTGTCATCAATCAATCCCAGATGGATCGATAAACTTATTTGCTTGGTCATGGGCAAGCTTTGGGGTGACAAAGGGGTGACCAGTTAATTACCCATACACATCTTTGGCTAGCGGTTGATCGCTTATTCGCATCACTACTCCCTGTCACTGGGGGGCGCTGACTTGGTGCTGCCCCCACAATGGCAAGTCCGTGACATTCTCAGCACCCCTGGCTCCCTGCTGGACTCACGATTCAGTGCTATACAGCCCTGGAAACCATGCCCAACAGATCCAAGACCTATGCTACCGCCCTGTAAAGTTGTGACAGCATCACCCCCCCTCTTTACCACATGGTGAAGGGTGGGTGGGAAGAGCCAAAAGATAATGGTGCTGGCCTCCCGGCCACGTGGCCTTAAATAGACCAGTCCGTCAATCAGAGGCCAGGAGGGATGGAAGCACCGCCCCTCCCAACCTCTTGTTCAATCACAGGCACCACCTGCCTTGTGATGCCTTCCAATAGGGAGGCATTTCTGGGCCCAACACCATCTGAGACTTGTAGTCCCAGTGCCAGGGGGAGGAAGTACCACCTTCTTTCCACCCGCTGACCAATCTGTGCCCGGCTGGCCTGGTGCACAGCCTCCCAGGCCTCTCCGGGCTGCACCCCCTCACCGCTCATTGCTCCCTGCCTGCCTGGTAATAAAGCCGGCCCAGTAAGTCAGGCGGCCCTCTATATACTTTTCATTAGCATAATGTGTATTAATATATTCTCAAGTAGGAATGGGGAACAAGTGGCTCTCCAGATGTTCTTGGTCTGCAGCTCCCATTAGCCGAAACAGCATAGCCAGAAGCAAAGAATGAAGGAAATGCAGTCCAACAACATCTGGATAGCCAGATGTTCCTTTCTTTTCTCTGAAAGCTCCTTCTTACAATCTACTGAGGTGAGAGTGATGCGATAAATTTGCTGCCATGGAGAAGATTACAACAACACACCAAGACAATAGGAACACAAAATAGGCTGATGTAGCTCTTTCAGTTGATCTCTTGGGTGCAGAACTATGCTATTTTCACCGGGAAGGGCAGCAAAATAATTTTTTTCTCCTCAATTTTTCATTAAAAAAAATTAAAACCAGACAACACCTATAGACTGGAATACAACAAAAAGTATGAGGGGAGCAAATTTGCCCTGGAAAGCTGTACAAGTGTACCTAGTGTCAGTGGTGGCTTCAAAATGGGGCACCGACAGCAAGGAGAGACACAGCATTGGAACCCCTAAGGAAGGGGCACATGAACTGTGCTGGACCAAAACACTAAAACAATACAACCATGTAAGGGCTTTTGATTGTGTTTTAGGAATGATGACAATGAACCTTTGGTTACATATGGTTGCCAAAGGACAATGTTAGCACATAGACCAGTAGTTGCCAGCATTTAGTTCTCCAGATGTGTTGGACTTCAGCTCCCATAATTTCTGAGTGTTGTTTGAGACTTCTGAGATCTGAAGCCCAAACTAAACGGAGGACCAATGGTTGGGAACCACTGACATAGACCAATGATGTCCTATATACAAGATTCAGTTTCAAAGTACAATGGCAAGAAATACTTTTTAAAAATGCTTGCAACATGTGCAGAAACTGCATACTGAGGAATTTGACTCAGCCAAGTTTTTCTGTTTACTTTTCATAAGAATACATGTATGCAGGCCTCCAGACCCATACAACTCCCCCTGGGTACAGAGCGTGTATGAATTGTATAGTATTAGTGGATACTCTTTCCCTGTGTTCTCTGTTCAGTGTAGCACCTAAAGTGCCACAGCAATCATGGCAATGGCAACTGGAAAATATCTATGGAATTCTGGTTCAGGGGATCCAGTTCTCTACCCAGTTTCTATATGAAGCTAGTCAAGATGGATAGGAGGGCCACTGGCACACATGAGTGAATTGGTCTGTTGTCTTTGTTGCTGAACAAAATAAAATAAAAACAGAACTTGAAAGAAGCTTGTGGGATGCTATTAACTGAGCCGTGGAAAACTGCAATTGGGTATATGGTGTGATTTGAGCCAGGTTTTTCATTCTCTGCTCACTGTGCACAGCACAAAATACTAGAGGCCTGTTAGCTCTCCCCTTCTCTCTTGTACTTTGTCTTCCTGTCTTATAAAATGAATTATCTAGTTTGCCTCCTTTACTCTGAATAATGTCATTGCTACTGAGAGAAAGAAGGAAAATAGACAGCAGCTGCAAATCTGAGCTAATGTATGTTTATTCTTTGGGAGATTTTTTTCCCTCTGAAACTCTGGAAAACACTCCTCCATGAACCTGAAATGTGGTTCATGATCTACTGGCTATGCGTACCTTTAATCAGACTAGATCTATTATTTTTTGTTCTTTCTCTACACTAGACTGCAATGAATTTTATCACTGCTAGATGCATTTTCTCTCTCTGCAATGTATATGTAAAATAAAATCCCACCTTAACTCTCAATATACCATCCTTACACAGAATCAACAGGGAGAGGCAGGTAGGAAAGAACAATAATCCACCAATACTATACAATTATTAGGATTGCTCTTTGATTTCACCCCATTTCGTTCTTGGCCAGACTATACCATGCTACACTTCCATTTTTTTTTGGTGCTACTGACTGATAATGGTTATGAGCTAATATACTGATGTATATACATTACATTAGAACCTTCCACCTAAGAACTGAATCATCATAATCATCATCATCAGTCATCTCTATGGACCAAGGTGGGGAACAAGATTAAGATGCAACAACATTCCCATCCATTCTGTAAAGGAAGCACATAGCCTTGGCTTTATTTTTGATCCCTCATTGTTTATTCCACAGATCCAAGCTACAGCGAAGTCTTGTTGATTCTTCTTGCATAACATAGTCAAAATAATACCTTTTCTTTCCGTCTCTACTGCTAAGGTTTTGGTTCATGTCCTGGTTATTTCTTGCCTTGACTACTGCAACCTACTGACAGGGCTTCCTTTGTCCCACTTTGATCCTTTGGTTTCTATTCAGCACTCTGCTGCTAGGATTATCTTTTTGGCTCACCATTTTTACCATGTAACCCCTCTCTTGACTTCTCTTCACTAGCTCCCTGCTCCTTTTAGGATTCGGTAGAAGCTTCTTCTTGTAACCTTCAAAGCCCAGCACGGTTTCCTCCCCACCCCCCAATTTGTCAGCCTTTATTTCCTCCTACCATTCTGTTTGAGCTCTGCAATCCAGGGGCTCAGGGCTTCTGACCCAGCCAAGAATTTATTCTTCCTTGGTTCAGATCCACCCTTTCTCCCTTGCCACTCCTCATTCCTGGAACTGTCTCCCCAAACACTTGCAGATCATTACTTCCCTGGTGAATTTGAAGTTCAAATTAAAGACTTGATTTCAGATTCCTTGTTGTTGTTTATTCTATGGTTGGAATCCTGCTGGGGAATTACAACCGTGTGGTATTCATGATCTCTATGAGCCTCTAGAAAACACGTAGCAACCATGAAAGTACTCCAGTCTCCACTTATTAGGAAGCAGTCACTGTGCTTTTCCCCTGTCTCTCATGAGGCATCTGACTGACAATCCCACCAAACTTGCCCACCCTTGTACAAGTAATCTCTGGTGTGAGAAGGCCCTGCTTCTGCTTGTTGCAATGAAGAGTGCTCATGAGAGGTGGAGAAATTATTAGTCAGCTGCTTCCTGAGTGACAGGGGAATGAACTCCCAATGATCACAGTGGCTGCTTCCCAATAAATGGGGATTGGAAAGGTCAGGTTGGCAGTCACTGCATAGCTCTGTAACTATGAAGGTTGCACATTTGTTACAACTGCCCAATAGGATTTTGGCCTGTATCACCAATAGTTATATACTAGTAAAAGAACCACCTTCTCCTAGGTGAACACAACTGAGATAATCTATGGAGACCTTTATCAGGCTGCAATGGCTTTCTGAGTTTAGGTTACTGACAACTGGATGGAAAGCTTTTCAGGTGTTATATGGAAGATTTCCTTCTGGGTATCTGTCACATGTTTGGTTTCAGATAGTTTTACAGGCCTTTAAAAATACCCCTTTGTATTTGCTGGTTTTGTTGTTTTTACTGTTTTATCATTATCTGTGTGCCACCCCTGTAGATACTCAAAGAGAAGCTCAGTTAAACAAGATTTCAAACAGAGTTGGGAAGCAGCTGAAAACTATGATCAAATTCCCCCAAGTTCAGTGAGGCTTTTTATAGCATGTGGTTGACATGATGAAATTAACTACTATGGAAGGCTGTTCCCATGGAGAATAATAAGTAATGATTTTCAGTGAGATCACAATCATTTGTTAAACTACATATACTGGAAACAATTAATTTTTGAAAGTTTTCTTCCTGTATAATATAATTCATTGCTTTGTTCTGCTTAATTGTAATGACGAATAATTTTAAATCAATGCATACTGCCCAGAGGTTTTTGAGTGAAAATCCTAGCCAGAATACTCTCCCATCACATTTATTAATTCACCTCCTCTGTTCAGGATACTGGAAATCTTAAAAACACTTAGGAGTTACATTTCTAAGTAAAGGTCAAGGTGATCATCTTACTTCTGGCTACTAATCAGATGAGCATACGGAAGCAAGGGAATAGTTATCTGGTGTTAATTTCCAAGTCTCATATGCCCTTTTGGTATGCGTTCCAAAATTTGGCTTCCCTTACTGCCAGTCATCATTTGCATCCCAAGGCAGTTAAAATAAATGTATTTTGAAATGCCTGTGATACTTCTTAAAATAAAAAATTAAAAAACCCACTACATGCCTCAGTGAAATGTTAAAGAGGCCACATCTATGTCTGCAGTAGAGCATAACCGAGGAGTCAAGCGCTTTAGAAACTAGGCCATTGTAATAAGGAGAAATTGTGCTTCTCAAAGCAAAATATCCATTGGCCATGGCGGACTTGCATGCAAATTGTTCTTTTTATAATCGGATGGATTTACAAAGTGCTATGGGAAATTTTGTGCCAGTCTAGAGAACACTTCTTAGGGAAATGATCAGCATTAAGGACAGCGGGGCAAATATATGTTATATATAGTCATATACATGTTTACTTTGAAGTACCACTGCATTCAAGTGGATTGGATTCACGAAGTCTGTGCAAAGCATTTTACTATATCACACTTTAGTCTTGAAGCAACATTGCCTTCTATTACATAAAATACCGGCAGGAATAAAATAAAACTATACTGAATCACAAACATGAGTAGAAGTCACTTCCATTTGCAAGAGGGGACTCTCCAATTTTTGGCAATACTCTTACTTCCTACTATTGCCCAAAGCCACCCACCTGCACCCTCCATTTTTTTTAAATGTCCTGCATTTTGGTCTAAATTTTGTCCTACATTTTGTCCCGGTTTGTGGTAGACAATTATGGCAACCCTAATCCCACACCATTCTAGAAAATTCTTCAATTTGTAGCGCCAGCTTCTAGAATGATGAAGCAGGAAGGGTGAGAGAAACAGGTCAATTCTATTCTGAGAGCAGAATTCTGGTAAGGGAAGTCAGGATCCAATCTATTGTCTTGTTTATCCATCAGTGTGCATGTGTATCTATATATGTCCAGACCTCTTTTGGTAATTGGACAGTTACAAAAGTGGTGAAACTTTTTATTGGCTTGTTGAAGGAGGTTTCTCAGCCTTTTTTATGCAAGAGTTTCACCAGCTCTGCCTGCACACTCCCAGTCAGGACATCCAGTTCTACCACAGTTCTGTAGAGCGATGCCAGTTTAGCATTATGCCACACCAGTGATGAGCTACTGTGAAATGGACAGGGCCACTTCCCTTCACCATTCCCACAAACTACACCAGTGCTTCCAAAATTACTGTCACTTCTGGTTTTGTTTTCAGCTGATTTTGCCTTGGGTGAGATGTTGAAGGATTCTGGGAACAAGACCGTCAGGTTTTGCAGTAATTTTGAATTGTTTTTAGCCATTTAAGGACAGAAAATCACCATCCATCCATATGTATGTGTATATGTACAGTATATGTTATTTATATTTATATTTGATTTAGTATGGGGGCTCTGGAGATCTCTCTATTTGGAGATCTCCCATTTTGTTTCAGGCACAAATGGGCCTCTCAGGACTGAATGCAGTTTACAGGTTTCCGTTCCCCTTTTCCTCTTGTACACCAATTCTCAACAAGATTTCAACCACTATAAGGACATGTCCCCCCAATAGCTCTTCAACAGACCCATTCTCTGTTATATGGTTAGTATTATCCCTACCTCACTCTCTCTCTCAGTCTGTGTGCACTTGCCACATATGCATGCTCACACAGAAGTACACATTCCTGATCAGGAAAAGTACTAACAAAATAAGAGGGAATGAACCTTTTGTGGTGTGTGTGTGTGATGAACACTCCTACTTTAGTTATTGGTCATGGTCAGGTGTACTCACAAACTGATTACTGAAATGTGGTCATTTCATGAGGTTGGTGCAAGAGTTACAGATAATACAGAACATGAGAGATCAGATGTTAATCTGATTGACTATCCACATATTATAACCATGTTGACAGAGCCCTGGCTACCTGTTTGCTACTGAGAAATCTTCAACATCCTGTTAAGATAAAGCCATAGGAGAAGTTCACCTGACTTAGGACAAGATCATCGGAAATATTGAGCCCCTACATTAGATGACTGTTATCATCATGAGAGATGGAATATATTTCTCTATGGTGGTGACCTGTTAAATGGAACCTTTTGTGTGATAACTCCTGTTGTCTGGAAGAAGACTTTCCTTCACACACACACACACAGTTCTCTGTGATGTATTTTTCTTGTCTTTTGAAGACATCTTTTTTGCCCAGTTGTAGTATAATATCTACAGGAATCACAGACAACTAACAAGGAGAACAAACACTAAAACCATTTTCTTGAAGGAGAGGCAATGAGACAAAACATTTCTGGGGGGTCATTGATTTCCTACATACCTTGGAATATGGCTAAACTCAGTTTATTTAAAGGTATAAAACTACAACATTAGGAGAGATTGTGGTATTCTTACATCAGGATTTCTAGGGAAAACATATAAAATAAATCTGTTCTCATACTAATGCAACTGATGGGTGATTTGGATCCCTCAGGCAGCCCATATGGAGTATCATAAACGGGTAGCAAATTAACAGTCCATTTTAATCCTAGTTATTTAATTCCCCCAAACCATCTGAATGCAAGATTCAGACTATGTGACATTAATATCATCACTACTCCCCACTTTCCAGCTGCATGTTTTTTTAAACCTTCTACTTGATGATGAAGCACATGTTTCAAATAGCTGCACCCAGATATTTTTGTGCCTTTTTTAGTTGGTTTAACAAAGATGTTACCACAATATGGACTTTGGAAATGAATTTAGTATGTTTCTGCTGCAAGGGGGAAGATATATTTGTGGCATTTTATGGTTCCGGCTCCAGAACACTTAAATCCAGCCAGACGGTGTTTGACTTGGAGTAGGATGTCAGGTGGGTGCCATTTGTTGCTCTGCCTCACTCAGAAAATGTCTTGTAGCAGTCTTCAGGAGGGGGTTGACTTCTGAGCTAACTTCTTCATACGATTAAGGTTGTCAGCTTCTCAGTGGGTGTGCATGTGTTCATTCTTTGTGAACCTGAGAACTAGTAGGTTTCTGGCCTCAGGTAGCATCCACTTACCTTATCTGCTCCCTAGCTTACTTTTTGGGTTCCCTGTTGCCAAAATGTAGGTGATAAATTATTGGGCAATGACCATTCTTTTGCTTTATATTACTCTTTAAAGCAGTATGTGCACATAGTGGCCATGAAGAGACGTGCCAAGCCAGCAGATGTAGACTGAACATAGGGGATAGACTGAGATTCACCTACACCTGCCAGAACTTTATGTTTTATTTCCCCCCACATAGAGATTCTAATTCATAAAATGCCATGTATTATTCAATGACAATGTTGTGCAACACAAGTCAATCATGTAGTTCTACTGATTGCCAACATTGCTACTTTGCATGTGGGTTGCATAGTGCTAATGTGATGTATTTCTGCATGTGAAGGGGTGTTGGACTGCAGCCATATATTAACTTCACCACAATACACAATGTTCAAACCAA
This sequence comes from Sceloporus undulatus, assembly GCF_019175285.1. Taxonomy (NCBI): domain Eukaryota; kingdom Metazoa; phylum Chordata; class Lepidosauria; order Squamata; family Phrynosomatidae; genus Sceloporus; species Sceloporus undulatus. Next base: position 210,856,139 of record NC_056522.1, read on the forward strand.
TGTGCAATGCACAACATTGTATGCACCTCTGCTACCTCTGTTGTCAGCAGAATACATCTGTTGAGCAACAGTGAAAAATTCACCTCATGTTTGTAACACAACTTACACATGCATATGTTACCAATAGGATGCCAGCTGATATATGGCTATTTGAAGGGTAAGCAGCTTGTTACCCTGTGCCCTTTTGAAGTACAACTCCCATAGTAAACTAATAAAGCCAGTTATCAGATATGATGGAAAATGCAACCCAAAACATCTGAAAGCACCGGGTTGCTCATTCCTGTATTGTGGTACAAATATAATATGACTATACAGTCTTTCACACAATAAAAGGTATCTCTCTCATGCAAGCTAAAGGGAAAGGAATTCATTTTTTCTGTGAATTCAATGTTTCATGCTAGAATAGTAGTCAATAGCCTAGCTAGTTTCAAAACATAACAGGCTCCTAAAGAATAATGTCTGTGAGCCAAAGTGGCTAGATTGCATGTAGAGTCAAACCTTCATATCCATGGGGGATCCATTATGGACCTCCCAGTAGATACGAAAAAATATGGGAGCTCAAGTCCCATTGTCCCTAATGGCACCATTGGGGACAACAGGGTTTGCTGTCCGTAGATGCTTACACAGATGGCAAGCCTGCAGATAGTAAGGCCCAAATGTAATTCTTCACAAGATTTTACTGTCTCTTAAACTACTGTATGCTAAAGTGAGGAACGTAGACTACTGCATTCCAAAGTGGACTATATTTAGGTACACTTCCTGTGTAGGATTCAGTACACTGCATTATCAGAAATAAGATACTAGGACAGGAAGACGATTGATACATTAACACATAAAATGAATCTATCCTAGTTAACACTTAACTGGGAAAAATGGGATTAGTGAGTAAACATGATTTTCAAATGCTCTGGCTCTAGGCCATGGTTGGAACTTATTTGATGCAGCAAACTGAGCCCTTTCATACAACACAATGATAATATTGTAATTCCACTAACTGCCATGCTACCATTCTATGGAATCCTGGGGTTTGCTGTTCTAGGAGGGGCCCTTAGACTCCTCAGCCAAGAAACTCCTCTGGTGCCTCTGACCAAACTACAAACCCCAGGATTCCAAGGGAGGTAGTGAGGGCAGTTAAAGTGGAATCTTAGCACCATAATTGAGTACTATGAAAGCACCTCAGTGAAGTTCATCAGGTCTGGTTCTGGTGAATGCTCCAATCAGTGCAGTCTGCCTAGGAAGCCCCTGTTTACTGCCTTGAGTTCCATGGTGGGACAAAAGAAGAATCTAAATGCAAAGAGTACTTCAGATAGACAGATTAGATTGATTGATTCAAGGAGGTATGGCTTACATTATCTTGAAATAAATTCCTATTTATATTCGATTTCAACCACAAGGGAAGCAGATGCTAATTAATGTTAATTGCAATGGTACACCATTTCTGTTTTGCAAGATTCTACAAAGCAATCTACCCAAGTTAAGGAACCCCAGTGACTTTTACCAGTGCATTCTGAATCTTCTGGCATCTCTAAAAAAACATCTGCTCTGGAGGGTTGTGGGATCCTCTGAAACAATGTCAGAGGGATGCAAGAGCAGAGGGAGTCAGCACAAATAGAGCCCTTTCTGGCAGCAGCATCCTTCACTGGATCAAATGCCTGCTATTTGCAGGATGCTAAATTAGGATCCAATTGTGTGCCTACTGTGCACAAATGTCCCAATTTACTTGGTCATCTCAATTTTTCATTACACCAGGAGTTTTGCTATGGGCTTGTAAATCACTGCACAAGTTGGTTACCTAAGGTGTGAGATTTCCGAGTACACTGAAAACAGACACAGAGTGGCATAGACTATTAGCCAGTGAAAAGAAAGGTTCTGTAGCAGAACAGAGGAAAATGCTTGAGCAAGAAATGGAGCTGTATGTATAGCAGGGCTGCATGGCCTTCCAAAGTCCTCTGCGGGGGGGGGGGGGGGGCATTGAGCACCTCCACTCCCCCAAAATTGCTCAGCTGTGCTTTAGAAAGAGAATCTTCCAAGAGAAACTCTACTAGTGCCATTCTGTTTAACACTGTGAATACAGCAGTGGAAGTATGTGCCAGAATCCTATATCAGCTTATATTTAACTAAGTACTTAAGTATTAAGTATGAGCTTATATTTAATTAAGTGCTTAGTTAAACATAAGCTGATACAGGATATTGGCCATAATGTTCTTTTTAGGAGAATCTTGGGAAGCCTATTTCTCATCTGAAATATAGCAGTTGTTGGTAGCACAGAGAGTTTTTTGTAACAGATCACCTGCTCCCCCTGAACTACTATGCCAAGGGTTCTTTGAGAAGAGAAAATGACTGCCATATAAAAGTGTGATTATTTCCAGATACCTGAGCTCCTCACCCTGGTAAATAAAAGTCACAGTTCAGCTCTCTCGTCTTTTTATTCCTTAACAAGTTTTCTGCAGTAAGGAAAAGACGGAAGAACTAGTGCTAAAACAAGAGAGGGTTATTAAAAAGAGGGCCATAGCAGCTGAAGCCTTTGTACACTTTAGAAACAATTGATTTCCATTTGGAATTGCTCTGAGGCTACAATCCTAAATGCACAGATTGGCTGGCCTCCTTTTAGCAACACACACAGGTGTAAGGTGCGCTATGGATGCAGTGAATTTTTGGGCAAAGTACAACAATCATATCTGGAATGATGTTTGCGTGAGCAGAGTTGTTCATGTAGAACCGTTGCACATGTGATTGTGCATTAAAATGCATACAGTAGTCCACGGATGTGCATTGACTCTCTGTAATGCCTTTGTGCATAGCACACTGCAGTTGTACAATGAGGTGTCAGTCATGTGCACTGATCTTGACCCACTCATATTGCACTAAGTTGTTCTTATTATTGGTCCGAATTCACTTGGTGACTGATATTTTCACAAGTGGCATTAGTCTGCTGGAAGCCTTATGTTCAGCCCCAGTTCACATCCTGGTGTATGACACTATCAAGTATGGAGGTGACAGACATGTCTGTAAACTTGCAACACATTGCAACCCTCAAACAATGTCCCCATCATGTGTCAAAAAACTTATCCTATGTGCACTCACAACAACAACAAAAAACTTGCTCTGGAAAGTGTGACTTTGTTCAGATCACATTACTCTTTTCATCACTCTTTTCATTCGGAGCCCTGGTGGCACAGTGGTTAAATGCCTGTACTGCAGCCACTTACTCTCAAACCATAAGGCTGCGAGTTCAATACCAGCAAAAGGACTTAAGCTCGACTCAGGCTTGCATCCTTCCAAGGTCACTAAAATGAGTACCCAGATTGTTGGGGGCAATTAGCTTACACTTTGTAAACCGTTTAGGGAGTGCTTAAGTGCACTGATAAGTGGTATAGAAATGTACTTGCTATTGCTATCACTGTTATAATGCTGGAATTACACGGGAGGATTCATCAAGCTGTCACAACAACCTGTTACCTATCTGAAGGTGGGGAGTGGGAATTTAATAATCTCACTACACCTGCAAGGATCACAAGAATTGTGTCCCGCTCTGCTTTCAAAGCTTATTTATATTCGTTCTCTTCTCTTTCAGAAGTAGCAGGACAAGCACTCTTGTAAAAACTCTGTCAAAATCTTCTTCATTTTCTGTTCTCAGCAGCTGGAAAAGGTTTTGAAATAAATGGAATTACTATTAACTGTATTCTACTGTTCTGCTACATCCAAGATCCAGGACGCAAATTTCACATTTGGGACTACATTTCACATATCGAGTGTTAGAATAACACTCCAGCATATGCAACACTTGAAATAGTTACTTTTTTTGGAATGACAACTCATAGAATCCTCTTGGCTTGGGGAGGGTAAATGGGGTGCTATTACAGCCTCCTCCCCATAGGATTTCCAGGCTCTGATCATATGTTTCTAAAATCATTTTGTAGTCTTGCCAAGTATTTTGGATAGATCCTCATGTCAGCAGATAAAATAACTGCAAAATAATAACTCAGACCATACAAAAGTCACACACGCACATGCACATGTACTGTTGAACAGTACTTAGGGGCTGAAGCTCAACTGTTCAAGCACTTATTGTGCTTGAACAATAATGTTATGCAAAGTACTAGAAAGAAATGCACAGCTAAAGCCTATTTCTCATCTGAAATATAGCAGTTAGCTGCTGGAAGAACGTTTCTTTTTCTTTTTGCCTTTGTGTAACAAAATAAGGATGTTCAGCATGTGCATTATAAATATTCTAAATAAAGCTGTTCTTAAAATGTTACGTTAAATTGGATTTGTTTGAATAGAGTGTGAATTCATTACGTTCACTGCAAGACTTCAGTTTACTTTGTGGTAATAAAGCTGAGAAATAATTGAACTAGGCTGGTATTAAAAGCAAGAGAACTAAAACCATGTTTCAAGATTAAGTCTGAGATTTAAAATAACACACAAAACAAATGAAAGTCAATGGTGGGGGAAAGTGGGAAGGGGGCTTCAGGTTGCCACTGCACAAAGCCTCTAGCATGTTTTTAAAAAATAGTCTGCATTTTGCAGATATCACTTCCAATCCACTGCACAAACAGTTAGGGCTGTTGAAAGACATTTTGCTGTCTGAGGCAAAAGAGAAAGGGACACTATTTCCCCCATACCTGAACACTGGCAGTGGAGCAGCATCCTCAATTGCCCCTGAGGTTAGCAGTCTAGTTTACAGAGTGCAGAATAAGCGGTATGGGACTTCCATCTGGGGGGAATGGTCAAAAGCAAGGACTGCCATTGCTGTCTTCCAACATGTCACCATGTCAGATGATGATGATGACAATGATGATGATGATATTTACATTTGGCCTTTCTCCCAATATAGGGACACAAGGCAGACAACAAATTTAAAACAGTACAAATTAAAAACAATACAAAAACATTAAAATGCAGACAAAAAACAATTAAACAATTAAAAAGGGCAAAAACACTGCACATTAAAAATATTAAAATGCATTGAAACTGTTTACAAAACTGGACAGCATAGAATTTAAAAGTCCAACCCTCATCAGTTTATAGAAGCCTAATAGCACAATAATGTGTCTACCTGCCACCAAGAGGAGAGCAAGGATGGGGCCATCCTGGCGTCTCTAAGGAGGGAGTTCCAGAGCACAGAAGCAGCCACCAAGAAGGCCCTCTCCTTGTTCCCACCAAATAGACCTGAGACTATGATGAGACAGACAAAATGGCCTCTCCAGATGACCTGAAGATCACATATTACTTTTAATGTGTTACAACGCATTTTTGAATTAAAATAATAGTCATTTAAGCCACACACTATAAGAATAATAATTGCTTAAGCCACAAAGGAAACTTAGGGACTGTACAGACAACTGCACGCCACAGCTCTGATCTGGCAATCTGCTGCCCCAAAAAGGGCCAGCAAAATGCCACTGCTTTTTATAACAGCAAAAAGGTGCCCTTGCTGCTGCAGCGGTGGCTTTTCAGGTATTCTTTGGCACAGGGCATCTAAATGCTGCACCAAAGAAATGGCATGACGGTGCCTGCCATCTCATCAGGCAGGCAGTGTGATGCTGGCATTGGGACAGAGTTGGGGCTAAGCACAGAGCTCCACTATGTATTCTGAATGTGATCTCTTGCATGGAAGAGGGCAGAGGTATCACATAAAGTGCCTGTTTTGAAAAGAACACAAGAATCCTGTCCATTCAGACCAGATGGTTAACTAATTCATCATGCTGTTTCCCACAATGGTCACCCAGATGCCAAAGGAAGGCCAAAAGCAGGTCAGAAAGTACAGCACTTTTTTAGCCATGCTGAATCTGATCTGGATCTGAAGGTAGCCTATAGCCATCATGATTAGCTGCCAATAATAGCCTTATTGGCCATTGATTTGTCTAATCCCTCTTTAAGCCATCTACATGGCTTGTCATCACTTCATCTTGCAGTAATAAATACCCGAATTTAACTGTGTGAGGGAATATTTTCCCAATTCTTTCCCATAACATTCATCTTCAGTGGACAGCCTTGGGCAATAGTGCTATGAGAGAAGGAAAAAATATTCTCTCTGTTTGCTTTCTCTACACCATGCACAATTATATGCCCTTCTCTCATCTACCTACTCACTTGCCTTTCCCCCCTTAAACTAAAGAGCTTTGGAATTTGTAACTTTCCCTAGCAGGGGGGGAATTACCTTGAATACCTTCACATTGTCCCTTTCTGCACCTCTTCCAGTTCTGCAGCATATGACTTTACTGAGATGTGGTGACCAGAACAGTATGCAGTCTCCCCAGGGTGGTCACACCACAACATTTTATAATAATATTATGTCAGTGGTACTTTTAATTTTAAATTCCTTTCTTACTGAGCTATAGCACATCATTGGTCTTTGTCACAGCTGCAACACACTGGGCCAACACACACACACATATTTAAGCCAAAACTAAGTGTGATGTTAATTGCATCTTAATAATGAATGTGCCTGCTTTTTAAAATGGCTGGCATTCTATACTGCAGCTACACATCTACAACCTAAAGTCCGGGATCCATAACTGCTCCACATTCAGTAAGACTATATAGTCACGATCAGGGTACTGTTGCCATAATTGTAAATGCCCACTCCAGCCCATGTTAAGAGCTAGCAGCTGCATGGAGTGAAGCAGATCAATTCAGCTGCAGATCAGGGCACAAAATGTTGACATTTCCATACCCCTCCCACAAGTAAATGAACCTGTGATGAGGAATTGCAAAAGGGGTCTTACTTCTGATTGTCAGAGCACCACTTGCTGGTAGGATGGGGGAATCATCCTCCTTCATCTTGATTTGCAGCTGAAGAGATATCCTTTGTTCTGTGCAACTGCTGGCTTTTAAAGTGGACTTGAGGAGGAGCTGCTATTAGCATTCAAAACTAAGTAGCTAATGTGGAGTATCAGTGTGTGTAACTAGCCACTGCATGAAGGAATATGAGCAGGAATGAGACCACTGCATGTAGTAAGAGGATGGGCCATTTCCTTATTCACTATCATCTTGATCAAAACTAAACACATGCCTCTACTTTTTGCTGTTTGTACTAATGGGATCTCTTTTCCTCCTTGATTTTGAGTGTATGTGTACATGGGTGTGCATTCAGAACCATAATGGGGATCACAGGGGTGGTGGCCCAAAGAAAAGGGTTAAATCTCCTCCAAATGCACCATGGTTTGGATTTTTCTTGTTGCCCTGTGGCAACTATTAACGTTATAAAAGTGCATATTAATTGTTTGCACAGTCATGTAATGTGTAGTCTCACCTCCAAATGCTTGTCACCTGCCAGCACCAAAAATCAAACTGGTGATGCAACAAGTAGCACAATGGATTCATTCAACCTCTTTGCTGAATTTCCATAAATTTGAAAAAATGATCTATTTGGATGCTTTGTCCACCGGAGATGTAATAAAAATTCACAGTAATATGTCAGTAGTGACCCAACTGCTCCACAACATGCCAATATATCTGGGCAGGGAAAAGGTTACCAACTGCACATGCTGTGAAGAATTCATGTGTGTCTGATTGTGTTTTGATCTGAAAATGAGAAGCCAGTACATGAAAGAGAAGTGGATCTGTATTGTCCTCTTGGCTACACACTTGCAGTTGGTCACACTGGAACTAACAGGAAAATATTGATACAGCAGTGAACTAGCAAATCTACATGCAGCTATTTTAAAAGATCTGTGGTGTAAATCATACTGGTCGCCAAATGGAACACAAGCCCATTAAGTCACGAGATATTTGCATCTGCATGTCGAATTTTATTCCATCGTTTGCATAAGTTATGAAATAAGATGGAGCAGGTTTGCATTATTTATGAAATACCTTTGATTGCTCATACAGAAAGTTGTAGCATATTCAGCCTGATTAGTGTTCCTGCTGTACCACACAATGTAACATTTCCAACTTGTTCCATTTCCATTTTTCTTTGTAGCTCAGTTCAAACTTGGCTTGCTTCTTTTTTTTTGGTACTGTCAAATGGAAGTGTTGGGAGCCAAGTCTCACCCTGTCTCCTTTTTGAGCAAGCCAGATTCTTGAGCATCCAAGAGGAGCAGATGTGGTGGTGGCAAGCTGTTGGAGGGTCTGATGCCAGTAAGGCTGTAAATCCCCACTGGGTTTCAGTCCTAACATTAAAGGAACTATTCAAAGGGTAGAACCTATTTTGGGAGCAAGCATCAGCACTGTGGACAGCTCCTTTGGTATCTGGATTAAACCCCACTAAATGCAGAGCCAAGAGATGCCATTAAGATATAGTATTTCTAAGCATTGACTCAATTTAGCAGGGGGGAACTTGCCTCCTTCCAGATGTTGTCAGGTCCAGCCATCATGGTCAATGATTAGAGATTATGGGAGCTGTAGACCAAAAACATTCAGAGGGACAGTTTCCTTACCCCTGAGTAATAGGAATACTTTAATAGTCCAATTTATCAGTAAAATAAGAAGAGCAGTTAGAACAAAGATTGAATTCTAGATCCAGCTGATGTATCTGCTGCATTTTGTAAAGTGGCCAAAAAAGTAAAAGTAATGCATTTGCCTTCAAGTTGCCAGTTGACTTATGGCAGCCTTGTGAATTTCATAGGGTTTCCTTAGGTAATGAATACTCAGAGGTGGTTTACCGTGGCCCTCTACAGCATTCTATTTTCCCTGGTGGTCTCCCTTTTAAGTACTAACCATACCTGACACAGCTTGGCATCTGAGATCATACGGGATTTGGTTTCTTGAGAGTATTTAGGCATAAAGCAGCCAATACATCATGTCAAAAATGGGAAACCTTTGAAAAGAAAATGTCACAACTATGCATTCTTTTGGTCTCTCTTCAAAGCATCTTGTTTTAATGTTATCTGCAGGGAGATGGCCTCTCTACTATTCCACCTGGACTCTCTTGCTATTTCTCTCTTCTCTAGTAAACAGTTAGCTATGTCACAGAACCTGTCCTGAGGCCCTAAACCAGCCTGATGTCTCTAATGTGATGAAGGTCAACATCCCATCGTCAGTGTGGAAGGATGATTCAACAGCCAGCCCAGAGAGCTTCTGTACATGGAACAATGGGAGTGCCACCTTGTCCTCTGCCTTAGGCAGCAAAACATGTTTGTCTGGTCCTGACATGGTACATAACAAACTTCATGAGTTTCACAGGGTTTTCTTCTATGTTCCGCAAGCAGGGCAGGATCCTACACTGCATGGATGGAGCATAGCACTTCCTATGTGTAGTTCCATAACTTCTTTTGGAAAACAGTCTTCAAGTTCAGGAACAAGTTGCCATAGCCATTTACATACTCAGGAGGGTGGGAGGTGCTCAGGTAACATCTGGCAGGAACTCTGCTACTGAGACCTGATGCTGGTCTCTCCAGTGACTATCTGAAGATTTGGGAGGGCAACCTCAGCACCCTTGTCCCTGCTTCTGTATTGCAGATGGATACTGCCCAGTATCCTGTTTATGACACTTGCTTGTGTTGGCATTAGTTTGTTTGTATTTTGATGTTTCAGAAGGAAGCATTCAATATTTTCATGTGAAATGTCCCTTCCCCTTGAAAGTTGCTTGCCAGGGATTTCAATTACACTGCCACAGCAATTTACTGGTAGTGCAGGCTCAGGTGCAACATTTTGCTGCTTTTTTTGGTCGTGAAAAATGCCAGATCAGGGCTGCAGTGTGTGGTTGCCATGACCCCGATCTGGCAATTGGCCCAAAGAAAACATTTAAAATAAAAATAGCAAAATGTATCAAAGAACTCTGCACATTTCTATAACCAATAAAATGGAGAGGGGGGCACTAGCACCAGAATTACATGGACCTGATCCTGACAGTCTAGTTATGCCAGGCTTCTCATGGGGAATACAGGTTTTTTACTGGGGCATTGCAAGGAGGCTCTTCACCATCCTTAGGATATTTCCTGCCATTTTCTCATCTGTCAACCAAGGTATTCTGAATGTTTGTTTCTCTTGCAGGCCCTTATGATATAATGATAAGTTTGGTATGGAAGCATCCTGGGCTCAAATGGTAAGAGGAATGGTTCAGATGGTGAGTCAAGAGAGGAATATCAAGGATTCCATTTGGTCCATATTTTGAAAGGACTGAACTGATTAGGACAACCCAGACTAACATACTGAGTGGAATACAGTTATCCTTTGGTTTCTGCGCTATTTTGAATTTTGCAACAGAGTTCTCAGCACAAAGTATGTATGAACTATGTTATTGTAGGTTAAAATGCATAGAAAAATATTCTTTTAAAGGTTAAAATGCATAAAAATGTATATTGTAGGAAATAATGTGAATTTTCTTGCATTAAAAAAAAAAGAAATTTGCAGATTCATATGGAAACGAGACTGAATTAACTTATGAAGGAACATGTGTAAAAATCACATGGACTGGAAAGAGATTGATCCAGCCATTCCAAATTCTGAATATCCTTAAAGCTACTGGAGTGATCTAATTCCATACTAGTTAAATTAAAAGCCATACTGCAGCCATAAAAGCCATGCAGCTTCTAATCTTCTCTTTCCTTTCTCTGAAAGTGACTTATACTATAGCCTTCCACTGTAAATACAACTCTTTGCCTATGTCTTCATTCTCCAGTTGCTTTAATCAATATATACGAGGCAATTAAAATGACTATTCAAGACCCGAAAGTGAACTACCTCTTCTGTGTTCCCAAAGCCGTACTTATCCAGTTCATGGCTTTTATTGACCATTGTAAACCAGAGTGACTGACATTCAGGGACAGTCACACCAAGCACTAATCTTAGAAATGGTGAGATAGCTTAAGGTGTATGCAAACAACCACAGTGGAGTTTTAACTGTTCTTTTCTTGTTTCCCGTTCTTAGATAACAATGCCTCCTTTGTTTGTCTTTGCCAAATGCTTAGTTCATTAATGGTGGGTAACTGCACCTGTAATACATTATACAAGGCATGAATAGTCCCAATGTGAGAAATGACTACATAAATAATTTAAATTGACATTCTTATAATGCGCCAAAAAGCCGCTAAATCAGGACTTCATCAACGTATATCATACTAATAATGCCTAGAGTGAAGGAAATAATTCACAATGAATAATTTATTTGATGAATTTACCCTCTCTGTTTCTCTGCTGCTGTAATACTAGTAATTAGGTTGTGATTTCCCAACATCATTCAAATTTATTTGACTTTTGTGTTATGGATTGATGGCAGTTAGTGAAAAACAGAACCCACAAAGCTTGGCTCACACTCATTTCACTTAATTACAAAGTCACTGTATCAGTTTCCTGACCAAAGAGATCAATGTGGGTGTCTGCCTATGTATGCTCAGGATGAATCTGCTCTTCATCTTTCTTTTAAAAATAGGAAACATGAAGTTTTTGCCCATTTGTGGACACCATTCTGAAAGAGGGGTGGATAGGCAATGATGGCTAGGGTGGGGTTGAATTGAGAGGGAAAAGGGCTCTGTCTCAATTGTATTAAAACACTGTTGAATCTAGACTTATACAGGTTGAATATCCCTTATCCAAAATCCATGTTGAAGTGTTTTGGGTTTTGAGATTTTTTGGATTTTGGAATATTTGCATATACACAATGAGATATTTTGATGATGAGCCCCAAATCTAAACATGAAATTCATTTGTGTTTTGTATACATGTTATATACATAGCCTGAAGGTAATTTTATAGACAATATTTTTAATAATTGTGTGCATGAAACAAAGTGTGTACACTGAACCATCGGGATGCAAAGGTGTCACTATCTCCACCACCCATGTGGACATTTTTTTTCCATTTTGAAGTATTTTGGATTTCAGCATTTTGGGCACTAGAGACTCAGCCCAGAATCATCTAATAGTAGTGGAGGCATCTCAGAGTCCCTAACAGAAGTCAATCTGATTACCTGTGATCTGAATCTTTAAAATGAATGATCAAGTTCTGAACATGGACATCCTATGCCCTATCACTGAGCTACAGCCTCTCCTATCTACATGGAAAGAAGAGGAAGTTATCCTATGCCGTCACACCACTAGTTCATTGAAGTTAGGACTCTTTACAATTATCTGCAATTCTCCTGGCTCTCAGACAAGAGTCCCAGATTTGCCAGGTATTACATGGTTAATGACTGAACCTTGGTCATTCTGAATGCAATGCATGTGTTCCTGGGCTTCAGCTCTTTTCCCCAAAGGTGGAAAATTGTGGTGCATTCTTCTCACTCTCCAGAGTGAAACTGAATTCACATCTTCTATTTCACAACCTATGCCCTGTATTAGGAGTTTCACAGGCTTTACTACTGAACTGTGGGCCCCAGGTGATGGCAAAGGAGACAAATGTTTGATTTCTAAATGACATGTAGGATATAACTAAGCAGCCTGCCTTAACTATATGACTAGAACCCACATCAGGAGGATAGATCAGTTTAGGATTAACCACAGAGGCGGAAACAACTGGTGCAGTGGTTTGAGTGTTGGACTAGGACTCTGGAAACCAGAGTTTGAATCCCAGCTTGGCTATGGAAACCTACTGGGTGACCTTGGGTAAGTCACATTCTCTTGGCTTCAGAGGAAGGCAAGAACAAATCACCTCTGAACAAATTCTGCTAAGAAATCCTAGTGATAGATTTGCCTTGGGGTTGCTATAAATTGGAAACTACTTGTAGGCACACAACAGCAACAATAGGCAACAATGTAGGTAAACTAGTTCTAATTTCTAGGTGAAGACGGGACATAGCAGACAAATTATCAACAAGAATTGATTGTGATGTTACTGGTAATGTAGAGGAAATGGTTAGAACTGGGGTGTCAGCTTTGACCAGCAAGGCTACAACCCTTACTACCCCACAGCTTTATACGACTTTACATAAATGTTGATGCAGCAAGCTCCTATTGATTTGATGGATCTACTCCAGTTGGGACTATTAATTGGAATTTAGCCATAAACTATACCATGGTAGCAGAAGATGCAACTCAAAATATTAACACACCTTAAACCCAAATGCAAACGCTAACAGTTGAAATCAACTGGCATTGATTAAAGAACATTTAAGAATACTTAAACTATTTAGGCAGAATCCTGTGTGAACATTATGTACTATATAGCACAGCAGACTTCCCTCAGACCTACCTACCAGTAAACAGACACTGGACCTGACACAGGTCCATTACCCTCTTGATAGAGAAGTGGCTGTCTGATGTTTCTATCCCCTCTCATGAAAAATCTCTGGTGCAACAGGCATTAAAACCCTCCGACCCTTGTCTCAAATCCCCATCACACAAGAGACTGTTTACTTGAGGGAGGTGGGAACATCAGGCAGTCCCTTCTCAGTCAACAAAGGAGCAGAGCCCCATTGATCCCAGCAGCTTCTTACTGGTAGGTGAGGTTTGGGGGATTTTCATGGTTTTTATGTAGCACCTAAACTAGAGGTTATGTTGGTATCATGAATACATAGCAGTTACAAATGTGTAGTTCTAGTTATGCATTCAGTAACTGTCCAACAGAATATTTTTTCAAGTGAAAACATTTTTTGCAGACTTTTAATCTCAAATTTTAAAATTCTTTAGTCTTTTTTTGGATGGGTAGAGAGAAAGACTAGGTATAAGATTTGCAGGACAGTTTTTTTCTTCTTTTTAAAATGTAAGCCTGCAAGATGCCACCCACATTGATGGGTGGCAAAAGCAATCCTGATCAGTGTGACATCCTGTAGAATATGCCTTTATTCCATTCTGCTATAAGCAATAGAGAATATAATGGCTTTGCAAACTAACAGTGTGTTTTGCAGCCAACATGGCAGCTGCTAGGTATATACTATTGGTATCCATTTAGAATTCTGTTTGCATGCAAACAGACACACATCATCTTGCAAGTTTTTACTGAAACATTTTCCCCAGGTGCTGGGATTCAGGATTCACAAAATACTGAAAGAATTCCTTTGGGTATAGTCAGAAGGAAGTATGTATGAGTACTGTTAAAGGAAAGTATTTCTGAAATCAGAAAGCTGGGAATTCTTGCATTATTAACAGAAATTTATTGTGCAAAATTGGAAACAATGTTCAACACATGTGAACTTTAGAAACTCTAGCCTGTACAGATGCCATAAGAGAGGATTTGATGATGGTCTATAAAGCTGCTCACAGTCATGGAACGTACACAGAATAAAATGAAGGGAGAAAAAAAAAATCTTAGGCAATGTGCATGTGAATGCTTTTGCAAGGAGTCAACAACTGGTATTATATCTCAACTGAATGTGAATATGAATATCTAGGCTTCAGGTCAGTGATTGTATGCCATGGGCAGGTTTACTCATATCTATTTTATTGTTTGTATGTACAGCGCTGTGCAAATCTACAGTGCTATATAAATAAAGCATAACAACAACAACAACAACAACAACAACAACAACAACAGAAGACTTGTTCTGGCTGCTGAATTTTCCAAGTTGAATCCCTGTATTAGAGGAAGGAACTGGCAAAACAATCTCTGAGTATTCTTTGCCTAAGAAAACTCTATGAAATTCATGAGATCACTGTAAATTGACAGGTGACTTGAAGGCACATATATACACAAAGTGAAGAAGGATCTCAGCCATTAGGATTAAACTCTTTTGGAATGTAACTTCTGAACAGATCTGTTTTGGCCTATGGTGAAATTGTACTGTGTAGGTCTTGCATTGATAAGAATAAGATCATAGCTTTGGAAAGGAAAGATTCCTTAGGAATGCTTATGCTCAGCCCCAACTCACATTGCACTGCAACCACAACTGTTGTGTTTGTAAACTGGTGTCTGACACTATCAAACATGAAAGTGACAGATATGTCTGTAAACATGCAGCACACTGCAACCCCCAGTGGGTGTCCCCATTGTGTGCCATAGAACTTACCCTACATGCACTCACTACAACAAAACACTCTGCTGTTTAAAGTGTGAATTGACATCCCTCCCCCCTGTTCTTATCACATTACTCTTTTCACAATTATTATAATGCTGGAACAACATGAGAAGATTAGAAAACCCCATTAAATTCATGGGGTTACCATAAATCGACAAACAACGTGAAGGTACACACACAGAGGCAGTGGTTCATTATTCTGACCGTTTTAGCATTAGCACCAGTGTTGCTATGACAGCAGTGCTCTCCAGTAGTGGCAGTGGCAAAGCTCCTCATAGCAGCCATCAGTTTCCCCCAGAATGCCCTGGAACAACATCACATCTGGGCCTTTGCGGAGAATGATGACTATGAGAAGTTAAGTCCTCTGGTAGCAGCAGTAATGTATAAATTATTACTACAAAGAAGAGAAAGCTCCTTCTGAACATTTGGGGGAGAAATTCACACACATACACATAAACCAAGGTTGTTCTTATTTTTTAGGGTAGGTTTGCCTTTCCAATTTGAGCTGAAAGACCTCCTTGGAGTCTGGTTCCACTCTTTCTGACTTGCTATGAGGCAACTTTATTATTTTCAGAGTGAGATGTAAGACATCAATTCCACCTAGACAGCAACCCAGTGACATAGTCAGAGTAGAGGCTGTGAGGATTTGCCAGAGAGTCAAGATAAAAGGCATGGGAATCATGTGGCTCCTCAGAATGTGTGGGGTTGCTGTCCCCATGAGTCCTAACAAACTTGGCAAACTGGGTGTTGAAGTCCAATAACATCTGGAAATCCATATATTTTCTATCCCTACCATAAAGGGTAAGTTGGAGTGTTTGCTCTGCCATAACACCACCTCCTTCAAGTGAATTTCTAGCATAAATGGCTGATGAGCAGCAACTAAGGGTATATTTCCATCTGGGAACACAACCTGGCTCTATCCAGCTCTCTTCAAAGGTTTGCATGGCTTGCAGATCATATTTCTGTTCCCATTATTTCTCCTCTGTAATATCTAGCATACAGAGTTGATATCAGCAGCTTAAATAGCAGAAAAAAATACAATGTTTCTCTATGCACATGTATTGGATTGGTTTTACTGGGAGGAGAGCAGTGCATGCACAGGAATGTGTACATAGCTCTGCTCCTTCCTTACTACTGTCAATGTTTCCTTATAGGGAGATGTTCAAATGGACTTATTTCCTGGCACTGTAAAATTAGTTACATTTGTGTGGCCTTCCTCCAAGGAGTTTAAGTTAAACCTAAACATCAGTCCTGTCCCCCCCCCCCACATAAAAACTAAGTGACATGAGGCTGAGACATAAAGAATCAAACAGTGTAGTTTCAGGCAATGATAGGCAAACCGGTTCCCTCCATACAACTCCCATAATCCTCTATCATTCTCCTTGCTGGTTGGGTCTTCTAGATGTTTAAACATTACCAGAGTCATGTTGCACCAGACTACAAGTCTACTTAGTCCTGCATTCTTGCACTAAGAGCAACCAGAGATCTATGGGAAGTGCATAAGCATGTCTCTCTTGTGCTTCCCAGAAACAGAAACAGTGGACAAAATATACATGTTCAGGAACCCGTGATAGTTGCATCTTCCAGGACATTGCAGTCTGAAACATCTGGTGGACATGAGGATGTCTACCCAATGTCAGGCAAAAACTGCTTACAGATGCATAACAGGACACTAGTGTTCCAGTTAGAGTGGTTTGGGGTGAAAAATTAGGTGCTCAGAGGCAGCCTTCTATGACTGTCACTCCTGTTTGCGCTGGTTGCTTTGATTGACTTCTGTATCTCTTTGAATACACAGGGATATTAGAAAGAAAACAAATGCTGCTGTTTGCTGCTCAATGAAGCCTAACATTAAAGGCTGGTGTCCATGGTGTGTGAATCCAATTAGTAATTTGATCTATGTTGGTAGTATAAAGCTACCACTGTTATATTACAGAGATGGCACAGCATGACCTTAATTCATAAAAGCCCATCTTTAATATAGCAGAGTCCATCATGATGCAGATGGGTGCAATGTTGCAAATGGTGTCATTACTCACAATGTTAAAATGGCCGACACGGCTGAAGCTAGACAATCCCTCTCTATTCATGTTGCTTATTTATTCATTATTACTAGGAAGAAGGTTTTGCGTCACATTTGCCATTGGTAGCAGATTCAAGCTTTTGTAATAGGATGTGATGACCAGAAAAACCTTCATCTGAAGCTAGAAATGGGCCTACCAACATCTTTTTGTTGGCTGATTAGCACAATCAGTTCTTATACATGGATGTCTAATTGCTGGTATGCTGCTTTTGAAGTAAAGAGGTAATAGAGGATGCTATGTTGTAGGAACATAGCTAGATGCTTTTTTGTCATGCTCTCACTCTCTAGCAGACTAGACAATAGCATTAGCAACAGTATTTACATTTCTATACCGCTTCATAGTGAACTAAGCACTCTCTAAGTGATTTACAATCTCTAACCCAATTGCCCCCAACAAGCTGGGTACTTATGTTACTGTCCTACAAAAGGATGGAAGGCTGAGTCAACCTGGAGCCCTGTGGGATCGAACTCACAACATTGTGGCTGCAGTACCGGCATTTAATCATTGTGCCGCCAGGCCTTTTAAATGGTTGTGCTGCTCAGTGTGTGTGTGTGTTGCAGCAGGTAAAATGTGGGTTTGGGGAGGTGAGGGAAGAGATGTGCTGTACATTCTACCAGATGGAACGCCATCTCCTGACTTCCATTTATCTTTCTCTAGCAGCACAACATATACCACCACAAAACAACAGCACAAGGGTTCAGATACCAGGAGAAGGGAACAGGGATGAAGAGAAGATGAAAGAGATGGAACATTATTTAGGTTGCAGCAATTGGATTACCATCATGTTGTGGTGCATATCCCATGTGGACATATACTTGCAAGCACAAGTCCACAATGACCACATATGTGCTGAGTTGGGGTGAACAGGCTTTAAAGAGAACAGGCAACTCCATGTTATTCACAGCACATTAATTTAGAGTAGCAGAAGTTTTCAGAAAGACTTTGCTGGAAAAGCCAGGCTTGGATTGAAAACTACAAAGGCTCAGGAGACTTTGGAGGGAAGGGCTTTGGCATTGTCTAATGATTTAGGCAGAGCTTTATTTCACACTTCATTTAGTTAGATGATTGGGACTGGAAATGAAGACTAAGGGGAATGAGCCAATCTCTTCTAAATGATTTCTTGTGCATGGTTTTATTGTCATCTTCACTTCTGGGGCTTAGTGCAAGTTTCTAGTAATCTCTGGATATTTTGCCAAAGCACAACCATACTCCATTATGGTTAGTTGTTTGTTTGGGGAGGGGTAATTTTCCAGGTTTTTTTTTCATCACAGGACAACAGTTCGATATGCTTTTCTTGATTTTTTTAAAAGTGGATTTTCTTACATTTATTTATTTATTTTATTCATTTCGATCCTGCCTTTCTCCTGATAATGAGATCCAAGATGGTTAACACCATATTTAAATGAATGCAAATTAAAGGAACCCACAAAAGAAAGCATCTCTGTGA
Source organism: Sceloporus undulatus (assembly GCF_019175285.1). NCBI lineage: Eukaryota > Metazoa > Chordata > Lepidosauria > Squamata > Phrynosomatidae > Sceloporus > Sceloporus undulatus. The sequence goes on from NC_056522.1 coordinate 210,874,506, forward strand.
TTGCAGCCCCATGGAAAACTTTGAATGAGCCATTCATTCCAATGGAAGCTGTAGGCAAGCTGAGTCCCTGAGCCCAGTTCATCTGTCCTAAGTGCCCCTTGGCCTGAGGAACATAAATCCTTATGAGACTACTAGATAAGAGCTTGCACAGGGAGGGCAGGATCGCATCTGGAAGCCAGCCAGAAAGACCAATCACACCCCCTCCTCCTCTTCCTGTTTGGAAGCATTTCCTGTCAGAGCATTAAACTGAATTTTTATATTGTTGCTGTGTGCCTTCAAGTCATTTCAGACTTATGCCAGACCCTATCATGGGGTTTTCTGGGCAAGAGTTCTTCAGGGGGGTTGCCTTTACTTTCCCTCTCTTTGATCTGTTCTCTGAAACAGCTGCTTTGCTCTTGGCAGCGAGGGAGTACAGGAAAGAAAATTGCAACAACAAAGGATTGTGGGAATTGTAGTCTGTTTCTAACAGGGGGGGAATCCCATGGCCGAACAAGAGTTGCATTTCATACTAATGAAAATACGAATTGATTTTGAATTGGCTGTGGAACAGGATTTATAAATTCGATGTTTTTCCGAATTTATCTATTCCTGGGATGACTCGTGATTGTGTTTGGATTGCCTTCTGATTACATTCGGCGTCGTTTGATAGTAATGAAATACCATGGATGACTCCGGATTAACTGTGGCTTAACCTTCCAATTTTCCCAGCGTGAAAAAGTCCTTAGTCAAATTTGTAAAGACATCCATGCAGGTCCTAGCTCTTCTGCAGCTTTCTCATCACTAGCTAGTTCAGTGTCAAGAACTAGCTCTGGCTCTCTAGAAAACCACCCCAAATCTCTCAGTCACATCCACCTCTGACTCTGAGCTTTAAAACTGAGGTCAAACAGCAGCTAAGTAAACCTTGCAGAGAAGAAACATATGTCTTCTGAAAACCTTTCTTATCTGAAAAATTCACTTAGCTACTGTTATGGCCTCAGTATCTGGTTGTATTCTTACAGCTGTATAAGAAGTACAACAAAAAAGATGAAGATACCTTGCATGTTCCCCACAAAGGATGGAAAGAAAAGGGTACAGAGATACATTGTAAAGAAGTATGCTCGATAAAGATCTAGTTTGAAAATTTCAGGATACAATCTAGAAAATATTAAGTGTAACTGAGTCATGTTGCACTCCTTCTAAAATTGAGACCATTTCAATTCAGATTTTTTTTAGACATGTTACCTCCTTCATGTGATGGCCACAACCTCAAGTGGTCATGATTAGAACTCTTGAATAGATATGACCTTGTTGAAAGAAATGTTATTATCTCTTCATATCATCTCAAGTGTAAAGTTTTACAGTGCATCACTCAGCTACCATTAATCAAGGCTGAATAGTCACAGGGTGAGAAATCAAGGGATATATATGATGCACACCTGGGTTTTCTTAGAGAAGAAAGACTCACAATCTGTGAGTCTTCTTTCCCTAAGAAAACCCTACAAAATTAATGGGTTTGCCATAAGTGAACAGGTGACTTGAAGGCACATACACCCACCCAAAGAAGAACAAACATCCCATCCAATATAAGACAGCTCAGTGACAAAAGCAGATTGTTGTTTGAGGGCTCTACTGCTACTGAACTGAATGTTTCTCTGCATCACAGAGTATGTTCTCTGACATGCAGCCCCCTGCTGTATTTTACCCTCATGTACTACAGATGATCTCTTCCAGGCTTCATCCAGAAGCTGTTATTTTAGTGGAGGTCAAGGGGGGGGGGGGGGGGTGGCGGCAGCGAGGGAAATTGGTTGTTTTCTGTAATCATACTAGGACAATCATGAGCAAGAGTTCAAAATTACACACTCCATGAGTCCTGCTTGTTTAAACAGCAGGTTTTGCGGTTCACAATAAAGATCAGTACAGTGGTGCATGTAGCTTCCTTACTGCTACTGAAGTCAGGCAGAGGACAATGCTGGGAAAAGGCAGGTCTGTGATGGCAATGTTGAATCAACAATAATGTATGCAGGTTAGTAGCAAGGATCAGAAATACCTCTCTTCGCCCACTTTGTCCTCCTCCACTTAACAGATGACATTTGATGAATGACAAGGCTATGAACTAAGGACTAAGAATTATAATAATGAGGAGCAGTTTTATGATCGGAAACTCTGGAAACTGGTCATATTTTTCAGCAAAAGAAGCATTTGGTTCAGAAGATATTAATGGGCTTGACTGACTTGAAGCATTTGAATCTATCCAGAAGAAGGTGACCAAGAGGGCAAAAGGTCTGAAAACCAAGGTCAGTGAGGAACAATATAGGGAGCTAGGTATATTTAGCTTTGAGAAGAGAGGACTGAGGGTTTCGGAAGAGATATCCTGTAGATGGTGGCCAAAGAATCATAGAATTGTAGAGTTGGAAGAGACCACAAGGGCCATCCAGTCCAACTCCCTGCCATGCAAGAACTCTCAATAAAAGCATCCTCAACAGATGGCCACCCAGCCTCTGTTTAACAGCCTCCAAGGAAGGAGACTCCACCACATGAATCAATGGAATCAAATTTCAAGGAAAGCCATTCCACCAGAACATTGGGAAGAACATTCTGATGGGAAGAACTTTTAGACAGTTGAATGGGCTGCCTTGGAGAGTAACAGATTCTCTTTCTTTGGAGGTCTTTAAACAGAGATTGGATAGCCATCTCCCAAGAGTGCTTTTGCTGTGCATTCCTGCATGGCAGGTGGTTGGACTGGATGATCCTTGGGAGCCCATACCAAATCTATGAATCTCCTAAAAATCTACAGAGCTAAAATCTTGCCCATTCTATCTTATGGTGCAGAATTATGGGGATATGTGGAAGCTCTCTCTTTGGAGCAGGCACAAAACTGCTTCCTAAGGAGGATACTTGGAACTATAGTTTTTTTGTGGGTTTTTCGGGTTATTTGGCCATGTTCTAGAAGAGTTTCTTCCTGACGTTTTGCCAGCATCTGTGGCTGGCATCTTCAGCTCTGAAGATGCCAGCCACAGATGCTGGTGAAACCTCAGGAAGAAACTCTTCTAGAACATGGCCATAGCCCGAAAAACCCACAAAAACTATGGATGCCGGCCATGAAAGCCTTCGACTTCACATTCTTGGAACTGATAAGAACATCCCAGCTTAAGCAGTCAGAGCAGAACTTGGAATCAATTCTATTCAAGTTATGATAAAAACTTTCAACTACTGGTCAAAGATCTCTAAAATGGATTCTGGAAGACTCCCCAAACTTTGCTTAGAAGAACAGGTAGTCACTGGGCATCCAAATTTCTGGGTATGTCAACTATCCCTTCTATTTGAAAAATATCTTTGGTCACACCTAACAACAGAGCCAGAGAACAGCATTCACTAGAACCAGATTTGAACAACTGAACTCCATGATAAGAACAGGGCGATTCCAAAAAATACCTCACCATGAAAGAATATGTATCTGTGGTGCTTCAACTGTAGAGGACATTACACATATCCTGTTTGATTGTTATCTATATGATAAGGAGAGATCCCATTACTTACAACCACTTTTGGTCAACATGACCAACAGGGATCCCACCATCAAATAGTCCCATCTCCTTTCTGAAGAGAATTTACACCTAGTGTGATGTACTGCAAAATTTATTGTAAAAGCTGCTTATTTAAGAGATCAATTTATCATACAAAACAGGGTCTCGTGCCATGGAGATGAGTTTATTTAATACCCTTATTGATTTCCTTTACTCTGTTTTAGGTGGTTTGTCTTATTTTAGTCTAATATATTTTGCACCCTATTTTATTATATTTGCTTTTATTTAGCTAGCAGTGGTTTTAACTCTTAACTCTTGTCATAATTTTATATGAGCTTTTAGATGTGACCAAGTTGTATTTTTGTATGTATTTTGACACTCAGATTTTCTATTTTGTATTTTGCAATTTGTATTGTGCTTTTCTCAATATGGTCAGCTGACCAATCAATCAACTTGTTCTTGTATGAATCTACAGTTCTGTAATTTGCAGTAAGATGGGAAGACAGAGAAAGGATTGCTAATATTAGAATAGTGGCTCCTCTTCCACAGAGAATTAAAAGTTCACAAGACCCAGCAGTTCCTGAGTAGAGCAGTTGGAAAAGACAACAAGAGTGAACTTCTGCAGCTCCTGGCTGATGGAGTCAAAGGTAACTGTAGAGCAACTAGGCTACCCTTCTTCTCCATGCATCCAGCAAATAAGCAAACAAACTTTCTAGGCACTTGTTTCTCACTTCTTCCTTCCAGACTCTGCATCTCAAGCTGATCTGACTTTGTATGTCACTCTGGAGATTCAGAAGTAAGCAGAATCTGTTTCCTTGACTGCCACAGGAAACTCTCTCTAATTACCTCCAGTGGAGAACATGTCACAAGGTAGCTTAGCAACCAGACAAATTTCACCCTCCATGCTTGGCAATATGGCCATGCAAGCTGTGACTAAAAGACAGTGCTCTACTGGATACAGAAAACATTTGTCACGGGTACTGGTTTTCGCAATGCTGCCTCACAGTTTTGTAAGATACAGATGAAGTCTGCATTTGGAATCTGCCGTAATGTAAACTTTGGGTGCATACTCAGAAGTGAAATTCGGTGCATCTTCATGGAAATCAAACAACTGCATTCATGGAACTTTGGGAATTCAAATCTCTTTCATGCTGCCACCCTCCATATGTGGACTAAAGCCAATTGCTAGTTCAAACTAGGGATGTGACGGTCATTTGTTGCAGTTTGGTAAACATGTGCATTTTTGTTTTTTCACCTCCTTTAAATTTCTATTTACGAGTCAAGAAATTTGCCACCTTCTCAGGCCAGGTGTGAGAATCTTTAGATGATTCATAATTTTTGTGGGTTTTTCAGGTTATGTAGCTGTGTTCTGGAAGAATTTATTTCTAATGTTTTGCCTGCATCTATGGCTGGCGTCTTCAGAAGTTGGTGGCATGGAAGAGAGTGGGCTATATATACTGTGTGACCCTTGTTTGGGAGGAGGTGATTTACATGTTAATCTCTGTGTTGGTCTGTTGTTGAATGGCAAGGCCTCAGGGTGGGAGGATATGTGACAGGATATGTGTGTCTATTTAATTAGCAATCAGTTGTCTGCAGGGAAGCCCCCTGACCCTGGGTGATGTTCATTTGCATGTACGGAGTCTTGATTTTGGTGTTTTTTAGGACTCTGTTTCCTTTCAAGGTTTTTTCTTTCCTATTGAAGTTGTCCAGGTGTTTGTGGATTTCAATGGCCTCCCTGTGCATTCTGACCTGATAGTTGTTGGCATGGTCCAGAATTTCAGTGTTTTCAAATAGTATTTTATGCCCAGGTTGGTTTATAACATGTTGTGCTACTGCTGATTTTTTTGGCTGGCCTAGTCTGCAGTATCTCTTGTATTCCTTGATTCATGTTGGAACACTGCGTTGGTCGTTGGTGGTTCCTATGTATAGTTGTCCACAGCTGTAAGTTATGCAGTAAACTCCTGCTGCTCTGAGAGGGCCAATGTGTCCTGGACAACTTCATTAGGAAAGAAGAAACTTTGATGGAAAAGACAGACTCAATTGCACTTCTTGCTGTTTAACTGCTTAACTTACTATTGGAGCAATAAAACCATAAACCCATCCAGAACATTGAATTTCAAATAGAAATTCGCATCCCCAAATGGAATGGGCGACCTCCACTCCATGCAAAAGATTACATATTTTAATTTTCTCACACTTCACATGTGGGGTGAACAGCAAGTATATTCCCTGCCTTTCTTCGGGCTGGAAATAATTTTGACAGAAATTTTTACCCCTAGTCCCAATTAGAGTAAACCATTGAATCAATAAGGATTTGATAAATCAATACTTTCTTCATTGATTTAACAGCCGTGTTCTAGTTGCAGCAAACAATTGAATTTAAGAAAAAAAATCTATATTTAAAATCATGTTGCTAGTTTTTTAAAAAAATCCTTTCCAGTATAATCTGTCACAAACCATTCCCATCCTATCCCTATCTCTCTTGACTCTGGGGTCAAACAGACTGGCAGCTTGGAGTGGCCTCTGGTTGCTTCAGCCCCGATTGAGCAGATGGGAATGGAATGGACAGCCAGCAAGGAAAGTATTTTCCTGCTCCTTTTGTGGTCAGGCTTGTGAGGCCTTAGGTGGCCCCAGCACAGCTTCTGTTGATCCAGGGGGTTGTGCCAACTGTACCCTATGCCCCTGGATTGGTCTGAAGACGGTAATTTTTGCCCATGTGTTTTGGGCCTCTGTCATTGTTATCTGGGCAGAGTTTTGAGGTGCAACTCAGATTGTTTCCCTCAGAAATGATGACACTCATAGACTCACCAGGAAATAGTCACGTGAGAGGAAAAGTGTGTGCATGTGCCCTCAGGTCATCTGTTGACTTATGGTGACCTCATGAATTTCATACTTTTTTTTTAGGTAAGGAATACTCAGAGGTGGTTTTGCCATCTAAAATATATCCTTCTGACAGTTTATCGTGGGTATTTTAAATCCCAGCTAAATAATCACTTCCTGACTGACTCAAATATTAAGTGGCATTCATCCTATCCTGCTTACTCCTTTAAAAAATATCTATTAAAATTGTAAATTTAAGAAGACATAAAGTTCCCTACCTGGCAGGCACTGGGTTTCTGATAACAAGGCTACCTATACACAATATAAGATATTGGAAGTGATTCCCATTACTTCAAGAATTGCAAAAAGTGAAGTAGGAACTCTCACCACATGTGAACATCCTTAAACCAAAATGAACAGATTTATAACTAGAGCTTTGACTACTACTTTCATAATCTCCTAACCAGTATGACTGCTAACTATGCTGGTTGAGGGATTCTGGAAATGGTAGTTCCCAAAAATAACACTTTCAACTCTGCCAGTGGTCATCCCTATACAGCGCATGTACACTGAAGTCAACAGCAGCGTGTGAATGGAAGGAAAATGACAGTCCTTGTACAGCATTTCAAAGGGTACGTAAGAAATAAAAAAGCAGGTGAGAGGAGAACAGTATAAAAAGCATAAAAGAGCCTCTTAATTTAATCTATTTTAATCTCATTTGCACCACTGCTTGCACTCTGTGTTTCAGGGTTGGGCTGCCCCACCCTTGGTTTTGTAATGTAGCTATCAGCATCTGCACCGTAGTGAAGGCACACCATGAGACTCAAAGGCTGGCGGGTCTTAAGAAGGAGAGTTCCCCCTCTGATCCATCCTTAGAAACAGTGATGCTCCCTATGCTTCAATACTTCAGGATGCTACAGACTGCATTGGCTGCCAGATCATGGGGCAGAGAAGGAGCTTAGCATTAAGAAGGCAAGATGCAGCAAGAATGTTGCTTTCCTCACATTATTCACAGTTGGTGAACGATTATTAAGTTTTTCTTTAGCTCTATCCCAACCCTGGAGTCAAGTGCTGGAGCATCAGGCTGGATTCCTTTTGGAGGTGGTTCCTATATGGCAGGGATGGACAAAGAGTCACTGTGGGTCACATATGGCTCCCAAAGCCATTTAAGCACCTTGGGTCATCTAGATCTTCTTGATGTTTCTGCATCTCATTTAGTCATCTTTTAAGTGCTTGATACAATTTTATATGCATAGGCAATTTCATTAAGTAAATGTGTCTGTAGAATTCACAAGCCTGTTAATGAGAAAAGTTGAGGGAATGAAAAAGTGAAATGAAATTACATGATTATGTTTGAAGTTTTTGAAAGCTTGGTTTTGTTAAAGTTAAATACAGGATTTTTGTTCTTTTTAAAATTAAAGGTCTCCCCCACCCCCAAAAAGAGCTAAATAATTAATTTAAAACATATAAGTCATGGATTTTAAAAGAGTTGGTTGCTATATTAATGATATATAAATTCTAGATGCATAATCCATAGGACTGGAGTTTCAGATTTTATGAATTGATCTGAATAATGTAGTTTATTTTTATATTTACAACAATGAACCACCTACTAGAGCATATTTTAAATATGCTAACTGTGAATCTTTCTGAAACAGTCTGTCAAAACAATGTATAAAAAGTTTGTGTTCAGATTCATGCCCATAGCTATACATAATGCAGAAAAGAAAAGAAAAAGGAACAGTAATGAGAAATTGGATGAAGATTAAGCAAAAAGCACTGTTGAATGGTAGTTCGTAAATCCGTAAAATCTTAGGCTGCACATGGAATTTCAATACTTCATGATACAGAGAAGGACAGTGGGTATTCTATGAAGGGATATGACATTGTGTGCATCATGACTCTCTACAACTGCCTTAGAGAGTATCTGATGTGGAAACCCAGTGTGATGTGAAAACAAAATAGGCAGCAGGAGGGTATGGATCCTCCTCTGAGGAAGGGTGGGATACAAATACAGTAAATAAATAAATCTATTAGCCTCCCTTCATATTTACTTGTAGATGATTGTTGTAACATGCTGTTGTGATATAGCTTTTACTTTTGGCAGGTTCCCATAATGCTGAGAGCACATTCTAGATTAATGCACACTTTCTGCTAATTAGCCTATTCCTGGATCTATACTTTTTTTCTCTATATATCTTGGGAACCATAGTATCTACCTCCGACACTGTCAACATTCAATTTTTACAGAGTGTGTTAAATGGAGGTTGCAGAAAGAAGGGAATAAGTGCACCAGTTCTCAAATAGTTGGGCTTTATAGCATCCCTAAGGCAGGGCTGTGTATTAGTTTCTCTAGCTCTCACATGCCTTCTGACATGGATCAGGCACTGTAATGATTAGTTCTTTGAATAAAAATATGTTTTTCAACAGATGGATAGAGGTCTAGCTTCCAGTGAATTGACTGTGTGTACATTTGGCTTCAAGTTATGTGTCAACTTACAGCAACCTCAAGAATTTCATAGGGTTTTCTTAGGCAAAGAATGCTCAGGGATGGTTTTACCAGTTCCTTCCTCTGAAATATAGCCTGCAGCACATGGTATTCTTTGATGGTCTCCCAACTACCAACCAGGGCTTATCTTGTTTAGCTTCCAAGATCAGAGAGGATCTGGTGCCTTTATAGAGTATTTAAGCCCTCAGTGGTTTGTCTATCTCCAGATAAATAATAACAGCTACAGACTTGAGTGACAGCACTCCTATATATGTGGATGATGTCTGGATAAAATATGAGCTTTTAAAAATTCCGACTTTAAAAAGATACCAAGTGAGCATGGAAGTCAATTCATGGTTTCATTTCAGATGCTTAAGATGCTCTATTTCTTAGGCTCACTGCTAAAACATCCAGTGACTTTTGGTACAGACAGATACAATGTGCCGATTTCCTGGTGGTGTGGCATGCAGACGACGCATGCCCTGATACCACCCTGACGCTGGCATCATGCCACCCTGCTGCCCACATGGGGGTAGCTTTTTGGCACTCTGGTGGTATGGTGTTTAGATGCAGCATGCTGGAAAAGCACTGAAAAGCTGCAGCGGTGGTGGAAAGGGTGGCTTTTTTTCTGATGCAAAAAGGAGTGGCATTTCTCACTTGTTTTTGGGCCAGAAAAATGCCAGATTGGGGCAGTAGCATGTGGTTGCCATGGACCAGATCCGTTGATCAAACGAGTGGCTTCAAGCCTTATTTCCAGTTAAGTGTTTACAGATTGCACTGTTGATCAATAGCCTGAACAACAGCTATATATATATATATAGGTAGCTAGGCTGTGGAAGACCTTTACATGTCTAAATGAAATAACTGAGTGGCATACATTACTGCACTCAAATACCTTAAAATTTCCTGGCTTCATCCATCCATCCATTGTCAATCAACAGTTATATGTCCACATTTTTCTTTAAACAACAGCCACTCTGAGAGCCTTTAGGGCTGAAGGACGGGGTATAAATACCATAAATAAACAATAAAATAAAAATAAATATTAAAGATTCCAAAATTTTAGATGCTGCAAGACTCTGCCATTTTCCCCCTGCAACAGACCCACATGGCACGCTCTCAGAGATATTTTTAGGGTGTGTGCACACAACTCATGATCTGGATTGGATGAACATACAATGTTAGTAGTGGCATGTTGTTCCATTTGGAAAAAAAAACCCCTCCATCTATGGGAGCGGGAACTTCAGAACTGTTCTGCCTATACGGTAGCCACCATTTTGTGTCTCCATAATGCTTAGCTGTAACATTATTCTGGTGTGTGTGTGTGTTTGGGGGGGATGCTGGCTACTGTGTGTAAACAAATGTTCATCTTCATGATAGCAAATTGATTGAAAATGCCAGTGTTCCATAAAACAGTTGCCTAATTGTTTTATCAAAAAACAAATAAACAAACCTTATTTCTAAAGACCTAGGTGACATTATTGCCTGATAACTGGCAGAGCTAGCAAGGGAAGTCTGTTCCTATCATGAGTAGAGCAAAATCTAGTGGTTCCGGTCCTCAAGAGACCTGCCAGAAAGAGTAGATTTGAGAATAAATTCTGAGCTGCTTTGAGAGCATTAGGCCTCTAGAGGTACTAAAAAGACACCAAAGTCCTGTTCGTGTCTTATTCTGGCATAATCCCAATTTACACCATTGTAAACACTTTTTAAAAGGTATTGTGCTGGTAGGTATCTAGTATTTCACCCAGGTACCCCTATACACTCCCATAATCAATAAATAGCCAGAGGATTTACACTTCACCGGTGGACTAGCATAATTTTGGCTATAACGGTCACTATAAGAATATAGAAGATTCTGGAAGAAAGGATTTCCATTTTGATGACCATCCAAATCCCGTGAATTCAAGAAAATAAGATGCTTATTCCATGCCCTGTGTGAACCCACGAGTCATATTCTCTGTCATTCTTATTATGGTCTCTTAAAATTTAATTCAGTTGGTGAAATAGCTTCTGAAGCCAGTGGCAAAGACATCATCACTTTTAATGGGTTTGAACTATATTCACTGGATTAACTCATCTACATTAATTCATCCCTGAGCTAGCCCTACCTGAAGGCTCCCTTGTCTGGTGTGGTGACATATTACCTTCATAAATATGAAACAAGATGGCAATGGCGTGGCAGCTGATCATTGTCTGTCACCATTATTTCCACAAGAATTAAATCCAGGAACCTATAATTCTAAACTCATGCAGAATTACACTTCATATCATTAAACTGGCTTAGGCACAAGACCGTCAAATGTGCCATCCCTTATTCTTAATTATTAATAATATTATTAACATTTGGTAAGCGTTTAATATATTCAAGGTATAATTCTCATCATTAACCAAAGGTGTGGTACAAGTTGGTGACTAGCTGAATTGATGATTTCAAGACTGAGGCATGTAATCTTTTTCTTGTTCTATAGACATACCCATAAGCAATTTTATACAGTAACTGTAGCAAGGTGGGGATGTTATGTCCCAGTAAAAAACATCCACAGGAAGTAATTGTGTGAGCCATTGTGCAAGTGTTTAACTTGAACTAATCTGATTTTCAGCAGAATTTCTTGCTTATCTTGAACATCCTGTAACCTTTTCAGATACAGTCAAATTGGACAGTTCTGCTGAGTCGTAGAGATGCTTAAAAATTCAGTATCTATCAATGTCAGAGCAGATATTTATTTAAACAACAGAAGGTGTTGAAACTTGACTTAACATTATTCTTCCTGATGTAAGATGCCAAGAAGAGTATGAAATGAATGAGAAAACAGGGCAGTACAGAATTTGTCCTTTTCTGTTCAGAGAGAATTTAAGCCACTTTAAATACTTAACTTGTTCAGAGGGATAAAATACAATGCTGCCTCTCCTTCAGAAATGGAGAAATTTAGAAAATAGAGATTGAGATATATAAAAGCTGTTTTTTGTCTTACCACAAGTATATTATATCCCTAATAGTCAAGAGCAGGGTTTATAATGACAGCATAATTACAACATTAAAGAGCTGAGCGTTTGAGAATGGCATCATAAAGAGAGTTTAAGTGACTACATTACCCATTGTGAGCAGGGCTTTAATTAAGAAATAGAAACCAAGATTGGAACAATAAAGAAAAACAACTGGATCTCCTCCACCTCCATTCTATACATTGCTTAAAGTAATACTTCTTTCCATGAGGGGAAGGATTACTGACTCCACTTAAGCCCACCTCAGTTCACTAGAGACAACTGTAGTCCAACAACATCTGGACAAACAAGGCACATTAAACTGTACTGTCACCACCCATTTATATTTGCTTCTCATGCCATCCCAGAAATCATATAATAGAGAGGCCACAAAGAAAGTAGTACATATGACTAGAAGTATATCTAGACTAAATTATTATAGAACTTTGATATTCTGTGAGATAGCTTTAGTGCTGTGGTTCAAGGTAATGCAACATAACTCTCCGGCTAGGAATTCTAAGTACCTCACCAAACTACAGTTCCTGATTCCACAGGATAGAGCCATGGCAGTTAAAGTGGAAAACAGTGTTCTGCAGATACACTTATGGTTACTTTCCATGTGTAATACTTTCCATTATACTAAGTAACTAGCACTGCAACCAGACAGGATCTATCTTCAGTTCAATGTCAGATTCTTATATATTCAAGTCATAAATCTGTTCTGTTCATTTCCATAATAGTCTACAAAGTTTATTTTAAAGCATTTTTAAAAACAATAATCCAGAAAAAATGTAAACCAAAGTAATTGTGTCCCAAACTAAATGAAACTAATTTCATTTGGTTTACTCAAAAAATAGACCAAATTAAATAGTCCGTCATCTCTACACTCCACTATGATAATACACTCCTATACATTTATACCCAGAATATAAGTTCCTACTTAATTCAATGGGATTTACCTCCAGGTAAGGTTTGAGAGAGTTTCACCTGGTTCATATTTTGATAAGAACTCTTCCCTAACTACAAATTCTTAGAAATATGTCAAAGGGCTAGTTGTATTATGAGAATTGCTGTGGAGTTTTGCACATTCAGATCACCTGAATTGCAGGAGTCTGGGCTTTTTGTACATGTGGCACATGTGCAAAGCAGACTGATGGCTTTGGGTACTCCCTGGGTACTCCAGTAAAAATTGAAAACCCCTTGTGAATTGTATGTGGCCAGATCACAAAAGAAGAGTATTTTAATCATGTAGACAAGCCCCAAAAATCATATGTGAGGGGTCACAAAACTGATATATCTGCCTGTCCAGAAAGAGTTGTCTGTGTTACAGACTCGTCAGAGTTTGATAATAAGCCTCTGTGCATTCAAATGCACAATCTTTTCTGTACTGAACATATGTATTTGGCCTGTGCAGATGGTTGAGAATTTTGTTTGGTTCATTTTTGGTGACAAAATACTAAAATGTGCAAATTGTCTTAACAAATGGAAGAGAAAGAAATTGAGATTTATAACATTTAACATGAGAGAAAATGAAAACAATAGATTTGTCCAGTTTCTACACTGGACAAACGGCCATAGGTTTTGCAACTTCAGAAAATAGAATCAGACTGGGGCCATATAGCCAAAGGGCCACCTTGGGTCCCTCCTGGGAGGAAGGCGACATACAAACGAAATAAATAAAATAAAGGACCAAAAAGTGTGGAATTTATTTACAATTAATGGGATTAAAAGAACTAGAGATTGTGTTTAGCTCCTACCTATTAGTGTTTCTGAGTGCGCTGTTTAATTTTTCTAAGCTAAAACTGATAAGTTGCCATTTGCATCTCTGGGGAAAAGTAAGGTGTTGTTTTGGTTTGGGCAAAACCTGCCCTCCACTTGTTGGGAATCATGCAGCCTTTCAGATGTTGTTCAATTGCAGCTCCCATCAGCCCTTACCAAGCATAACCAGTGGTGCTGAATGTTGGGAGTTACTGATCAACAAATTACAAGAAAAGAGATTCCATCTAAACATTAGAAAGAACTTTCTGATAGTAAGGGCAGTTTGACAGTGGAATATACTGCTTCGAAGTGTGGTGGAGTTTTCTTCTTTGGAATTTTTAAGCACAGGCTGGATGGCCATCTGTCACGGGGAGTGTTTTGATGGAGCATATCTGCATGGCAGGGGGTTGGATTGGATGGTCCTTGTGGTCTCTTCCAATTCTAGGATTCTAACAACTTCTGCATGGCCACATGATTGTCATACCAGTATTATAAAGTTGGACTTTTTTTAGGATTTCTTTTTTTAATATGTCTCCTCTACCCAATAAACAGGTTCCACACACAAAAACTTTCTTCCACTTCCTAAGACAGTATGCATGTTAAAGGAGGGGTGCAATATGTGTATTGATGCAGAATCTTTTACCATATCTATACTGCAGACCAGAAGCCACAAGGAGGAATGGCTGAAAGTGTAAAAGCAAATACACTGTTATGGCTATTTTGAATATCTTTGGGCCATCAAAAGAGAAAGAGAGAGAAAGAATGATAGAGAAAGGGGGGCAGGGAAGGATCAGCAGTGAGAGGAGGTTATGGATGGAAGTTTTTCATACTGTGCTCACTGGTGTTCTGTTCAAGTCCACCGTCCTTCATCAAACCACCAGATATCAAGACTGGTGAAGCTCAGATATTATTGACCTGGGTATGTCCTTTCATCACAAAATATATTCATGGAGCAACCAAAAGTTATATAGTATATTAAATCACACTGACTAACTGGTGGACACACGCATTTAATTGGTTAACGAAAAGATCTATTCCTTAAATTTATATAATCGTATTTCCTCCTTCTCAATTTTATTATTTCAGTTGAAGAGACCCCTTCTAGATAGTGAATCATATATTTTGCTCAACAAACTGATGAATAATATTTTAAAGAGCTATTAAGGCTGTAATCCTATAAGAATAAGTCCTATTCAGTAGGCCTTATTTTTGAATAGGCATGCACAAAATTGCAGTTAGTTTTTGGGTCAATCCCACCCCCCTAAGGAGGAGGCCTACAAAATGTATTAATGTTTCTAAGGAACTTTGTTTTGAAATGACCAATTTATTTTGATATTTTATCTTCAAAGTATTTAATGTAAGAAGCTGTCTATGTAACAAAAATGTGTATGTACATCATTAATTTTAAAAGGTCTATTAAATCTACAGCATTGAAATAAAGCATAGCAAATGACTATGTAATAGCAACACTGAACTTTCTGTGGCTTCAGCCTGCTAATCATGCCCTCACAGAATTCAAATATAGGGGATGATCCAGACAAAGATATGCATTTTTATAATACGAAAACCTGGGATGATCCAGTGAAGCCAAACACTGAGAGGTACAGAACAGATATACAGAACAATTTCCTCTCCCAAGATGTAGTGATAGCTGTGAAGCTGGATGCCTTTAAAAGGGGTTAGATAAATTCATGGAGAATAAGACTACAAATCACTACTAGTGTTGATCACTATATTTTGCCTCTGGTGTTGGAAGTGATATGTCTCGCAGTACTAGCTACTCGAGAATTTGTGCCAGGATCCAATGGTCTATGAGTGCTAGATCCTGCAACTTCAGACAGAAGTGGCAGTCCTCCTCTCTCTTGAATCCCCACAGACTTCTCTCTCAATTTAGGACTTGCAGATTTGGGGCACAGGGAAACCTACTGGTGCATGTTCTGGGCATTCTAGACTCTAAGAAAAGGAGGAGGGGTAGAAAGTCTCAATCTCACTGCACTGGATACAGATGTAGGCTCCTGAACCTTGGCCACTGGCGGGAGGATGCTACTGCATTCCTGTCCTGGTTGTGGGCTTGCTGCAGTTAACTTGTTGGCCTGGGTGGGAATAGAATGCAGGAACAGTGGTCCCACCCAACTGTATTTTTTAAGAGGACAGAATTTAAGACTGAAGCCTATTTAGAAGAGTCCTAGTGGTGCAGTAGTTAAATGCTCGTACTGCAGCCACAACATTGTGAGTTTGATCCCACAGGGCTCCAGGTTGACACAGCTTTCCATCCTTTTGTAGATCGGTAAAATGAGTCCCCAGCTTGTTGGGGGCAATTGACTGACAAACTGTAAACCGCTTAGAGAATGTTGAGTTCACTATGAAGCAGTATAGAAATGTAAATGCTATTGCTATTCTGGAGATGAATGAGAAGTTCTTGAGGATGAAATTGATCTTCCGAGACATCAACTTCCCGTCTCATACTTTAGGGTGTTCACTCCTGGGGGAAAAGACTCCTCTTACCACCAGTGTTAACATCCAACCAGAGGTGTGTTTCAGAGGATATTATGTAAAAGAAATACAAGACAGACACAAACACAAGAATTCATTACTGATAAGACAATAATAATTAAACAACCCCACCAGAAGGCCAAAATTCATTTGGGCAGTTACAAATGCATAACCTAGACCTATGCATTCATGACTGTTTCATATTCACAGCCCCTATGTTTCCCTAGTTTCGGGGATCCACAGGGGCTGTGATAGTCTTCCAGTCCCCTATTCCAGCCTACTTATGATGGTAGGTAGAAAATGAACACTCTCAAGAACTTGTGGACTTGCTTTGCTGGTCTTCCACAATAGAATAATTTTTAATATTCAGCATGTCATGTTCCAGTGATGCATAAGATCATGACATAGTCTGAGGTTATTTAATCTGGTTTAGGTTGTTTAATTAATTATTATGGTTTTATTTGGTATGAGAGCCTAGTGAGTGTCCTGAAATGCTATCCAAATGACAGAATGTAGGGTTGGGAGGGCTATGTGATAAGAAACACTAATAATACAGAGAACAGCATAGACATGTTAATGCATAATGCATACAGAGGCTAAAGACTTGCCAGTTGTTTTGTCTTTCCCTGCTGTGCCTCAACATGGCAAATAGCAAGGAAATTATTTCCCAGCATTTTTTTTTGTCCATCTTGTATAGTGGCTTGTTATAATACTTCTCAGTGTTACTGCCTTTCACTTTGACATAGATCTGAATATGTTTCTTCTTGCTCAATGAGAGTGAATTGCCATTTTTCATGCAAAATGCCCATCCTGACATTCAAAGAACGATCTTTGCTATTTCTGGTGGAAGTGTTCAGATCCTTAACTATATTCTGATATCTAGTGGTACAGCAGAAGTATTAGCCTGTGATTTAGGGGAGTGAAATGTACCCAAGACCAAGTTAAAATGAATATTTTGCAAAAGTTTATGGTGGAAGCAACTGTTATCAGTTTGTCATTCCATCTTATAAAATGAACAACTCCTGTTGTTTGGGTGGGATGATACATGAGCTACTCACACAATAAATTAAACATTTATCCCAGAGCCACTTTAATGCTGAAGTACAAATGGGATCTAGAGATGTATCCTTCATATGCTTCCAGTGGGTTTTAAGGGCTTCTCCATCCCACCTCCATAGCTCACCCATTCAGCAGCTTCTTCAAGCTTCTGGATAGCATTTTCAGGGGTTGGTGGGGCACTGTAAGTTGCTGGTGAAATTCCCTCTCCCCAGCCCAGTCATATATTCTGTACCTAAATGGCCACCATTCAGCCCCATGGATCTCTAGTCCTAGGATGCATCTGCATTGTAGAAATAATGCAGTTTGGCACCACTTTAACTGCCATGGATCCATCGTACAGAATCCTGGGATTTGTAGTTTGGTAAGGCACCAGCACTCTTTGCTACAGAAGGCTAAATGCCTCGTAAAACTACATATTCCAGGATTCCATTGGACGGAACTACAGCACTTAAAGTGGTGCCAAAATGAATTATTTCTGCAATGCACCCCCTAAAGTCAACTGCAGTTAAAGATGAACTTCACAAGTATTTAAACTGCTCTGAACATCTGGAATGTCAGTGACTGAGTTCAGTATTGTTTGAGGAACAGTTGAAGCATAATCCTTGTTTGCTTCTTGAATGGCATGATCTTATGTCAGGGATGGACAAGGGCCAGTTTATTGGCTCAATGTGGCTACAAGATTATTTCTGTCACTTCCTGTATAAGAAAAAGTTCCATCTGTGTCTAAAACGATGAATCCCCTCGGTATGATGAGTCCCTCTTATGGAAGATTTGGAGGGCATTTTTTCAGGTTTGCAATTTTGAAGAAAGAGGAAGCATGGGAGAGGGATGCTGGTGCCTTCCTCGGCTTTACATTGTGTATGTGTGATATGTCTAATTTCTCTGTGCATTGCTTCAAGAACTCACATTGTGTTTTCTCACATCTCATTTAAGCCTCAAGGATGGGAATAGTCCCTCTCAGATTCAATGGAAAAGCAAATGGAATGCTTGTAAAATAATTGTGCCACTACTGAAGGTCATCCAGAGAAATAAAAATGATTGTTGTGATGGCAGTTTCTTCAAGATATGGTTGAACTCTTCTAAATGAGAGAGAGAGAATAGGGCGGGGAGAAACCAACTAGAACTGGGGTGCAAGTGGAATGCTGAAAGGCAGGGGAAGCACAGACAGGACCCCAATGTGCCACAATGAGAGTAGAAACTCCGGAGAAGTTGATGCTGCATATTAATACAGCCAAATTCCTCAAATAGGTAGAAAAACATTTATATCATTCATAGCTGAGGTGGGCAAAATGTGACCAGAAGTTGGCATGTGGTGCCCAGGGCTATTATTAAGGTTTTATGGTTCTTATGCCTGCAGAGAGCCCTTTGCAAAATTTTAAGCAATATTTTTCTGCTCCTGGAGACTTCCAGGAGTGTACGTTTTGCTTAAAACAGGTTGTTCCCATGGCCCACCTGCCAAAATAACAACAAAATAAAAAAACCAGTTCTGGTTTTGATTCCCCCCTTCCCCAATTTTTCAACATCGCTGCCTCTTCCAGGCCTGGTGCCACACTACTGGCTGCTGGGGGAAAACTTTGGCCTCCAGGCCCACCAAAGTTGAACTATTCTGATTTAGAGATTTTGGGCCCATTTTGCAGCTGAGGAACACTGAGCAACAGTGGAAACAAGAACAACTGTGTGAAATGTTATCTGCAGTTGGCAAATCACAGATAGACTAGCAATTATAGTACTTGAACTGTCTTAGTGTGTATCTGCACTGCAGAATTAAAGCAGTTTGACAGCATTTTAACTGCCTTGACTCTATCCTACAGAATCCTGGGATTTGTAGTTGGGTGAGGCACCAGAGCTCTCTGGCACACTAGGTTGAATACCTCACCCAACTACAAATCCCAGGATTCCGTAGGATAGAGTCATGGCAATTAAAGTGGTGTCAAACTGCTTTAATTCTGCAGTGGGGATACATCTATAGTTCAGTTCTATGGAATGCTGGCGTTAGTAGTTTGGTCAGAGGCACCAGAGTAACTGCTTGTCTGAGGAGTCTAAAGTCCTCTCCTTAAACTGTAAATCCCAGGATTCCAGAGGACAAAATCATGGAATTATAGTGCTATAATTGTGTAGTGTTCAAGGATACTTTATCTCAGTGGTTGAACACCTGTTTTATATGCATAATATCCCAGATTGGCTCCCTGAAATTTCCATGTAACATATTCTGTCTGGCAACTGACTATGTGGAATATCTCTCTTTGAAACCCTGAAAAACAGTAGCAAAGCTTGGAAAAGTTATCTTTTTTGGGAGGGGACAACACCCAGAAGGGAAACTCTCTGAAGAATATTAAGAGAGCCAGGTAAAGTTTCTTTTCTGGATTACAACTTGCAAAATCCATCAGTCAACATGACCACTGACCATATTAGCTGGAGGATTTTGGAGTTGCAATCCAAAACAGTAACTTTCTCATCTCTGACCAGTAGTGCATGGATTACAGTCCAGTTTCTGAGTTTATCCCTGCTTTCAGCACTGAGGTGTACTGATGCTGTGAATCAATGCACATTACACAGTATTCTTCAAAGGAATCTTGAGGCATGCTAGCAAGTTGGGAATGCTTTCAAGTTGGTTCCCTAATGCTTTGTATATCGTCTGTGGATAAATACCCTTCTATTGAAAAAATTTCAGCACCTTATTAGACCACTGACATTGCCAATATTTTCAAATTCCAGTGGAAAACAGACAGACTACTCCAGGAGAGGAAAATATTTCTGGAGAAATGCTGATGTGGCATTACCTTTCCCTGGTAGTGTATTAGTATGCGGTGTGCATGCTTTTGCTTCATGACACCTTGACAAGAGATAGAAAGATGCTCCCCCCACCTCTTCAAAATAAGAACATAGATGAAATGAGCAAAGTTGGCAGGACATGAACAATTGCATATTTCTACAGCAATTGATTAAATCAACCCTGGAATTACTGTCTTCTTAGATGTCTCTAGATGTATCAATCTTAGGAAAGACATATGATGCCTAGTGAATATGTTTAAAAGTGGGGAATAAACCATGTTATCTTTGATTAGCATTTCTGAGCATTTCTGAAACTTTGCTATAAATGCCAAGCTTTTCAAAAATCTGCATACACATGCCCTGTTATTTATGTATAAGGCTAATACAGTGTGCCCTCTACATTTGCTGGAGTTAGGGGCACAAGACCCCTGTGAAAATGAAAAAAACTCAAATAAAAAAATCACATTTTTTAACCTGACAGATCACCTCTCTAGCAACCTCTAGGTCCTCCAGTGCAACTCTAGGGCTAACACCTGGCAGATGTTGAACATAGAATTGCATTGGAGGATGTACAAATGCCTAGAGAAGTGTTTTCTCTAGGAAGCTCTAGGTCCTCCAGTGTAACTATGGCCAACCTTTGGCAGAGTTGTGCTGGATGACTTAGAGATTCCTAGAGAGAACATATTAATAAAATCCATGAATAATCAAATTTTCAAAAGTCAAAGCCGCAAACGTGGAGGGCCAACTGTATATCTCCTTGTTACTCCCTGTGTATGTGTCTATAAACAATGTCACCATCTCACTATCATGTGCAGAGGGATGACTCAAGTTAATTTCCTGCATGAACCAAAGGACAAATATGGCATCTCCCTGCTGAAACTATACACAACAACAACAACAACAACAACAACAACACGGATGGCTTGATTATACTTCAAACACTAGTGATGAGACAGTCTTTCACTGCTCCTGAAGGCAGCAGGTCATTGTAGGCAGTGAGGACAAGTCATATGGCAACACATGTGGTAATGTCCTCAATAGAGGACAATAGTCAGATGACACAGGTAGAACAGTCGCGGGTCTGTTCTAGTGTTTCCTCAGAACCTGCTGCCTTAGGCAGTTGTCTTATTTAAACTAAATCCATGTAAATTTCACTCTTGTAAACAAAAACTTGTGAGAAAACTGTGCAGTTTTTGAGACTATTTGTAGTTTGTAGTATGGGACTTATTCTGGGCAAAAAATTGTATGTTTCTGTGTCAGAAACTACATTTTCTGCACAAAAATAACATTTCTGCACAGCATGCAAGTTTCCTGTGTATGGAAAAATATTATTGTGCCCACTCATTTGCCCCACACATTTAACTTTGCAGTAACAGATGCATCCAAGTCTCCCTCTCTTCCTATGAGTGCAACAAGTCAAATATATGTCTGCTGAACTGCAAAGCAAGGATCAAGCAGGTCACTGAATGTTGCAAGATAAGGTTATGTGGGAATCCTTAGTTTTTAATGTGTAGAAACAGTGTACACTGGGGACCCATGAGAACGCCCCCCCCGCGCACTATCCTCTATACTTGGAGCAGAGGAAGAGTTTGTTGGAATCAAAGAGGTATAATGCTTGTAAAGTGGTTAGTGAGAGAAGGGACACTAAACTCTTTTGTTTCACCCTTCTGTTTCTTTCTTTGACCTACATACTCAAGCTTTTTTTGCTTTCATCCAGCTTGCAGAGGTCACTTCACCCTTCTTCCAAAAAGTTAGTTCTTTGTTGGGGAAGGGAGCATCCATGAAGCTCCAGCTTCATAATGAATGCTAGCTAACATCCACAAATGAGAGCCAGCTGTTAGGGGCTCTTCTAACAAAGTTTAGGTCAGCTTATTTTGCCTATCTCCCTTCCTATCCCAAGATGGATTTCCTAAAAGAATAAATGTAAGTTTTCTTTTTCTTTTTACTTTACAAGAGCATCCTGAGTACTTTCTCTTATTTCTACCACAAGCTCATGTAGCACTAGCTCCACTGCACTCTGTTTGATATAGATACAGGTTATGGGCCCAGATACTGTGCTAGTGCATTTTTTCCTGAGCATTTAAAAAGAGGAGATTTTAAGTGAGCAGAGTTGGCTCAAGCCAGCACAAATGGGCTTACTTTAATTACCAAACTGCAACCAGACAACTTCCATACAAGGCTCTACAGAACTGAAATTCAGATGAAAACTGAAAGGCCAGCCCAGTATGAAACAGACATCTCAAGATGGCATTATGGAAATTGCAATGCAAAAGGGGTTATAATTCAGTGTGTGGGGGATGCTCAGGTTATACAAATGAAAAATGAAGCATTTGCTAAGGATATTGTTCAATCCTTAAAAGTTCTATATGAACAGATAGATATCCGAGATAAAACTGAGCTGTGTAGGGAATTATTTGGTCTCCAGTCTGTTGATGGTGACGATCCAGTAAAACATCTGGAAAATAATTCCCTGATTACAAGATAAATTATCTACAGCAGGAGAGAAACTAGATAATCAGGAAAAGGTTTTGCAGGGATCTTTACCAAAGGAATTCACTCCCCTTCTTTCTGAGATTAATATAATGAAACAATACCTATTTAAATATGTAATGGCCAGATTTAAAAAGGAGGCAAAAGAGTTACTGTTACATGAGAAAAGAGCATTTGTTTTTCAGAGTACTGCCTCACATACTGGTTCAAATTACATTGCCAAAGGAGAACAAAGGAGTAAGAGATTCATATGTGAACATAAAGGTTAATTGGTAAGGAGGAATGGACTTGAATGTTATAGTTGTGGTCAGACAAGACATCTTCAAAAAGACTGCTTAGCAGTAAGAGATCAGAAAAATCAGTAAACAGTAGCTCTCCCCCTTTTTTTAAATAAAGGGAATTTACAAGCAGCCCAAAAGAGGAATGGAAGAAAAATGATTCAGACCATTTCAAGTCAAAAGGCTGTAGAAATCATAAAAAGTTTATAGCAATCCAGAATAAGTCTAATACTGAGAGTTTCATTCTGCTTCAGGAACAATAAAACATATAATTTTGAGGCCAGACTACTTCAATAATCTGTATTCATATAAAGCTGGAAATATACATGAGGCAAATGGGAACAGCATAGCTATGAAAGACCAAGGAGATGATGTTTTACACTAATTCAGAGTATGGCAATAATCCAGTTAAAACAACAGATGTCTTATATGTTCCAGACTTAAATGGAAATGTGGTAGGTGTTTCTGTTTTAACAGACAAGGGATTTGATGTGCATTTCAGTGGTAATGTGTGCACAGTAACCCGAGATCAAGAATTATATGCCAGAGCATATATAAAAGAGAGCAAGCAAATGCAAACTCATGTTTAAATATTTGATGGGATGCCATATTGAGGATGGAAAAAGCTTGTTTTCTGCTGCTCCAGAGACTAGGACATAGAATGGATTCAAGCTACAGGAAAAGGAATTCCACCTAAATATTAGGAAGAACTTCCTGACAGTAAGAGCAGTTCAACAGTGGTGAAGTCTCCTTCCTTGGAGGTTTTTAAACAGAGGCTGGATGGCTATCTGTCGAGAGTACATTGATTGTGTATTCCTCCATGACAGGGTGTTGGACCGGATGGCCCTTGTGGTCTCTTCCAGCCCTAGGATTTTATGATTCTATGGCACTTTACAGAGCGCCCAAAAATGGCGTTTTGTCGGCACCACTGGTTGCTGCATCCGGGAACTGCAGTGGACAAACCGCGCGATTCCCGGACGCAATGAAAAAGAAGCTGCAAAATGCAGCTTCTTTTTGCGCTGGGGAAATGGCACCACAAGTGGCCAATGGCACACTCACGACGTCACTTCCTCTGCGCGACGTGCAGATGCTAGGCATCCATGATGTCAAGATGGCAGCGCCCTTGCAGAACAGACCCCGCCATTTTGTACACGTCGAGCACGTGCTAGGGTTAGGGGCGTCCGGAAAGGCGCAGCACGTACTTTTTGCCCGTGCGGAACAGACCTATGTTAGCTGGGCAAGCAAGAAACAAAATGCTTCAGAAATCTAATCTGCTGAAATATAATATGCATCAGCTATTGAAGCATGCAAGGAACCTATGTGGCTACATCAATTGCTTAAAGAACTTGGAATAGCTGGCTTAAAGCCTATAGAGTTTTAGAAAAGCTGCAGAAAGTTCCAATAGACTAGGAGGATACATTCACACACAAATTACTGATGTGAAATATCACCTGTTGAGAGATCTGCAAGAAAAAATAAATTAATAAGATGAAGTATTGCCTATCAAAAGAGATGGTTGTAGACATTCTCACCAAGCCATTTTCTAGTGACCACTTCCAGTTCCTGCGAGAGAAGTTTAATCTGGTGGATTTAAGTTTTGCTGAGATGGGGTGTTGAAGCAAAGATGCATCAATACTTTTAAACTCCCTCCTCTCAAGAAGTTAGTTACTCCTTTGTATCCCTTTGTCTAGGAAAGGAGTGTCCATGGGGTTCCAGCCTCATAATGGATGCTATATGAAAATCAGAGTTTTGGGGGCTATTCTAACATAGTTTACATCAATTTCTTTTGCCTATCCTCTTTCTTATCCCAAGATAGATGCCTTGAAACAATATATGTAGGCTTTTTTGAAAAATCTTTTCAAGATCATCCTGAGTACTTTCTTCTGTCTTTACCACAAGCTTATATCACAGTGGCTGTGCTATACTTGGTTGATACAGATACCAAATATTCCCAAAGGAAATATTTCCTCAAGAGAAATATAATACATTCACAGACTCTCGGAGAAATTACTATTTTGGGGTTATATGTTAGCTGGAGGATTCAGGGAGTTATAGCCCAAAAGACAACTTTTCTGAGCTCAGCACTCTCATCCAAAATTACAACCTATTTTGAAAGGTGATCTCCCACAAAGGATCTCACAAAAATAAATAAATAAATAAATAAATAAAAATAAAAAAAAGGGGGGGGGATAATGAGACATATAAATCCAAGTCTTTTTAATATGCCATTAGCAATGTTAAAGATTTTAGGATGTGTTCCACTGATGCTGAGGTTTTTTTTGTATGAGTTGCTTTATGCCTTACATTTATTTATTTCCAGCCACCAACAGTTATTATCTATCTTGCAAATATTGTTACCCTTATTTTCAGTGTGGATGCCACAACTGAACTCTGGGGAAGTTGATGGTAGTCTGAAAAACCTTGTGCTGTAATACATGCATTCATGTAGTTCAAGGGTACCACTAGAGTCCTGGTTTTTATGCCGCAATGGGCTGACTCAGCAGCATTGCTGTTTTGTGAGACTGCCTGGGTTGAAAGTCAACAGACTGCCTCTTTCAGAAGTCTGAATGCATGCAGCCATCTTCTCTTTCTCAACTCTTCTTCTGACGCATCTCTTACCAAAAGACAACCTGTAAGGCTGTAAGGAAGGGGAACAAAGGCTGCATTATTTATATATATTTCTCTTCTCTGTTCCTATCTCCCCCTCCAACTATGCTGCCTGCCCCCTCCCACCCTTGTGCTGTTAAGTTGAGATTTCCTTATATCCCAGATACCTGTATTTGTTGTTCTTTGTCTGTGAACAATGGAAAGCTGTATTTTAATTTATGTTTAAACCCAGGATTTCTTTTCAGAATGAAAACTCGGCATTATCCCCAGGAAAGGCTCATGACTGACTATCAGGCAAGAGTAGAGTGCACAGCAGATAAAGCTTCCAGCTTACATACACTCTAGGAAGAAATTATAGAAACAGATTTAAAAATAAAAGTGCTTTTTTTGTATCGTTAAGTAAGCTGGTTTTTTTATTAAGAAAAATATCAGTTTCTTCAGAAGAAAAGATTTATTGCCTCCAGGATCTTATCAGTACAGGCTTGGTTTAGCCAAATCCTTCCTTTTTCTAAACCCCTCATTCAAAAAGCCCAAATATTAGTAAGCTAAACAATAACAAGCCTTTCTTTCTTTCTTTCTTTCTTTCTTTCTTTCTTTCTTTCTAGAAGTTCTGGATTCTCTTTCTGGAAATAAACCTTCCTTGGAAGCAGGGTGACTAGATGTGTGCACTGCAAAGCAGGACAAGGCACCGTAAAATGTAGGACATTCCAGAAAAATGTAGGCCAAACAACAGCTACAAACACTCATAGAAATATAAATCCATGCTTCTTAGTCATGGTCAAAATGGGGGACATTTTTGAATTCCTCCTGGACAGATGGGTGAAATGTAGGACATGTCTGGGAAAAGGAGGATGTCTGGTCACCCTGTCTGGAAGTAATGTTTTAATTTTGTAAAATACTTATGCTTTTTTTTAAAAAAAGCCCCCTTTCTTATTAAAATTCCTTTCTTCAACTTCCTTCAATGCTTCCTTTTATATTTTCAATGTATTTATTATTATTATTATTGGCAGACACTTTGAGGTTTCTTGCAATTTATTGATTTTGGTTACAATTACTGTAGTGGCTCCTTGCCAGTTTCAGTTAAGGGCAGACTGGGGTGGTTTCCATTTGTTGTTGGCAGAATGTACACAGTAAATCCATAGCTGAGGCCTTA
Source organism: Sceloporus undulatus (assembly GCF_019175285.1). Lineage (NCBI taxonomy): Eukaryota > Metazoa > Chordata > Lepidosauria > Squamata > Phrynosomatidae > Sceloporus > Sceloporus undulatus. Next base: position 210,900,909 of record NC_056522.1, read on the forward strand.
CTTGAGTTTAGAGAGCAATCCTGTGCTCTCTAGGAAGATGAATGCAGAGTCACAGGATGGCAAGGCTACCATTTTCAGGGTTGCATATGTCGAAAGGTTCACCACTGTCACATCCGTGTTCCTGCAGGGAGAAGGTAGCCTAGCCTTAAAAAGAATAACTGTAAATTTACAGCGCTTTATAATAAAGGTTAATAATAATAATATATAATAATAATAATAATATAATAAACTAGCCTTTAAAACAGGACAAGGTTGGGATTACTCATGACAGTGATTGTGTGAAGCCTTTCATAACATAACACTGATCCTGTCATTATTTGAAGTGAATTGTATTAACGTGATTTCCTAATACAAAATTCCCGGACAATTCCACTTCAATGACTGGACAATCACAGGATCAGCATGACTTCATATGAAGGATTCCGTGATTGCTGTCACTTGAGCTTTTTTTCTCATTCCCAGCACTTTCAGGGAGTGCTTGGTAGAGTTATGAGGCTGGACAGGCCTTCTCAGTGCCTACTCCTAAACCTTTGGAATCCCATCCTTGGGAAGCTAGAATGGCCCCTTTCTTATAGTCCTTCCACTGACTGGCAAAGACTTCTTTAGACTGACACCTCTTTGAAATTGGAGGGCTTTTAGAAAAGGCTTTTAATACGATGCGATAATGCTTTTTTCTTTTAAAAAGAAAATGCTTGTACTGTTCTTTAACTGCTTTTAATAAATTGTTATTATTTACTAAACTGCTGAGAGGAAGAGAAGGGTAGGCACAGTCCATCGTGGCTAGGCCGAAGGGCTGTGAGAGGCCCTCATTCCAGATTCCAGATACAGTTCAGAGGAGAAAAAGCAGCCCGCCTCTGTTGGACTTGGTCCTTTCCTCATGGCCATCCATTTTCTTCTTGTGTGTTTTAAAGTAAGCAAGTGCAGTTGTGGATGTTGTGTGCCTTCAAGTCACTTCCAATTATGGAGACTCTAAGGCAAACCTAGTGTGGGGTTTCCTATCAAGAGTGGTTCAGAGGAGGCTGAGAGTATGGAGATTACGCACTGCGTTCTGGGAACGTTCTCAGAAGTGACGAGAGGAAAACACATTTAAGAATACCACACGTATGTGTTCCAATCTTAAATATGTTCTACATGTGGTCCAGGAGGGTACGGATGATGTGTTCCCAGAGAGCTGTAATGATGAGAACGTTCCAAACGAGGTCTGTGCGTATTCTTATCCGTTCTCAATCCGTTCTCTCATTCCTCCATCTCTGATTGGCTGAAAGAATGACGCAGGAGCAGGCAGCAGCGACTGCAGTGAAGGAGGGGTGTGTGTGTGTGGTGAAGAGAGAGAGGGGGGGGGAGAAGGAGGAGGAAGGAAGGAAAGGGAGGAAAGGTGGGACAAGAAGAAGAGGAAAGCAGGGAAAGAGAGAGAAAGAAGAGAGAAAGAGAGGGAAAGAGGAGACCAGAGCAGAGAGCAAGAGGAGAGGGTCTGGCTGCTTCTGCGGGGCCTCTAGTGTCATGTCCAGTGGGGCTCTGTACTGTCACAATGCAGGAGGCAGGGATGCCCAGCCTTCTCTCCTTCCCTCACGGAGGGAACCCACAAAAGCTCCTCTGTTTGGAGCACCACACAAAAGCAAGCAAACAACTCCCGAAATTCCCCTAGCAAAGAACCAGACAAGGAGTTAAGCGGGGAGGGAAGCACACTAGAAGGACACACATACTGCACACCACAGGAGCAAAGGGTGTACAGCTGCCAAAAGGAGAAGGGATGACAGCAGAAGGACTCTTCTTTTCTAACCGGTTTAAAGAGCGCATGGCTGCCGGGGCTCTGCCCTTGGTCCGTCCCTCCCTTTCCCTCCGCTTGAAGGACCTCCGTGGAGCTCCCTTAAGCCCAGGTTGCCAGGAGGATCTGCCCTTGGCCATCAAGTTACATAGGTTTTATCCTATTTTCTTCAAACGTATGCCAGCATATGAAGCCCACGTTTTATAGGGGCTTGCCTTCCTTCCCTCCAAGAGAATCATCAGACTCCCTTGGAGGAAGACAAGCTGGGGGGGGGGGGCGCTTGCCTTCTTCCCCCCAAGAGAATTTCGGAGGGAAGACTTCAGTGAGGCTGAGAAGCACTCCCCGGCCAGAGTCCCTAGGCTACTGAATCCCCCACCTCCCTTCCCATAGAAATCAATCCAAAAACTGAGTTTAAAAGGAGCAGAGCGAGCCCTTTGGTCTGCATCTGGAGAGGATTTTTAACTCGTTTTTGGTTGATTCCTATGGGGAAGAGGAGAGAGAGAGTTGGCAGACATCCCCATAGCCAGGCACCTCTGCCTTCCCAGATGAAGACCCATAGGGCTCTCTGCCCTTTTAAACTCTGTTTTGGATTGATTCCTATGAGAAGGGAGGTGAGGGATTTCAGTAAGCTGAGGATTCAGGAGAGGCGGAGCTCCATGCCCAAGCCTACCCTTTTCCAATTTCCTGGGAGCAGTGCTCTCTCCGAGCCGTCCAACCACTGAGTGGCGACTGTCATCAGTACACAGCCCACAAAAGTAATCCAGCAACCGTTCTGGAACGGTTTCAGAAAAAGGAAGGGTGTGGTAAAATGCTTCAATCACGTTCTGTCAATTCCAGTTTACTCAATGCGGTAATATCCGTTCCAGGAACGTTCTCATCAACGTACGTGCAGAACGTTCTGAGAACGTATGCGGTAATCTCCAATGTTTCTTGCCTACAATCACCCAGTGGTTTGCTTGGCTGAGTTGGATTCAGTCCTGGAGTCGTAGTTCAACACTCAATCCATTACAAACATGCTGGTCTCCAAATTAACAACTGTAAATTGCTCATGTAAACACACTGTGACTCAACAAATACACTCTGAAGTTGTCTTAAGACTTATGAGCTCAGTGGGACTTACTACTGAGTAAGCATGCTAGAGTTGGACTATAGATACACCACTCTGCAAGATAATAAACTTCCATTTAAAGTAAGTTACATTTTTTTAAAAGACAGAAGCCAAATACAGCTGCTGAAGATGGGGTTTACCTGCTTTATCACTGCCATGCTGTTCTTTTAAAATGGAGCTCATGCTATGGCTCAGGAAATTTCATGGCCCCTGTAACTGCCAGCAGCTGTAGCCAGCACAACTAGTGATGAGGAACACTGGGAGTTGCATTCCAATAATATCTGGAGGGCCATACGATTGTCACCACAGGTACACTGGTGAAAACTGCAGGCTCTGATACATGTCCTTTTCCACTGAATGGATCTTACACCTATGTGAATTTGTATAGCATGTGTCCATAGCAAATGTGGATATTTATTTAGGGATTAAAAATATATGTGTGTGTTTATACATCATACATATACTTTAGGAATGATGTTATTTGACTATTTCATCTTTGCAAGTCATGACATTCAAGTTGCCTGTCGACTTATGGTGACCCCATGAATTTCATAGGGTTTTCTTAGACATGGAATACTCAGAGGTGGTTTTGCCATCTTTTTCCTCTGAAACATAGCCTACAGCACCCAATTTTCATTGATGGTCTCCTGTCCAAGTATTAACCAGGGTTGGCCCTGTTTAGCTTTCAAGATCACACAGGATCTGGTGCCTTTAGGCTATGCTATGGAAAAAAGAAACACACCTGGACTGTTATCATCTAGTATTCACACATTTTGAAGAGTTTGGGATTTCTTTTCTGCACAGAAATAATATGTATTTATTCATAGGAATAACTGAGGGATTTTGTGCAAAAAACTCTCTGTTTCTAGACAGTCACAGTTTGCATGCATGCATACATAAATAAAAGGACTTGTGTTGTGAGAGAAAAGTGACCAATTTGGAATGATCACTTGAAAAGAAGGGTTAAATTCTTTTGAAGGGACTGGGGCAACATATTACGTAAGAGTATCTATTTGGGATGGGCCTTTGTTTCTTCTTCTACAGGGCCAGTCTTTAGCAACAACACTCCTGGAACTGTACTGAGTCAAATCAAGTTTCTAGTTTGTTTCTAGTTGTGATATGGCAACTTTCTCTTATAGGTAACAGGCCAATATCCTTGGGAGTGAAGCAAGATGCAAGCCGGCAGTGTGGCCAGGGAAGGATTCCTGAAGAAGAGAAAGGTCAACTTGACTATTGAAATGCTGGCTTTGCTGAATCTTTGCAAGATGTCTGGCAATGGGTGGGCTGCACGGGACAATGGATCTTGTTACCAGAAGAAACTGACACATGCATGAGTCTAAGTCTTTGCCTGCTATGTAAGAGAAGGAAAAGAGTTTTAAACTCCTACAGTGTAGGTCCTACGCTAGAAATAACACAGTAGCTAAGCCATAGCAGCACTTGTACAACCTCAGAAATTCTCCCTTCTAAACAGGTCTGTTACTACTATGGCCAGTCAAAGTACGCATTTTGCATACCCTCCAATATTTCACAGATGGAAGCTGGGACTTGTGTGGCCATGCAACATTAGAGGAAGGTAAAGATGGCAAAAGTTATTATGAAAACACACAAACAAGGAGAGGCAATTGGCTTTTGCCTGAGCTTATTGAGAAAGACAAGCTTTCTTTCCTCCTCTCCTCCCCTGCAAACCCCAGGAAACTATTAGTTAATTAAGTGCAAATTATTTTTGCACTTCGACCTAAGTTTTTAGCAACCGAAGTGACCTGAGGACAAAGGAGGACAGAGAAACTGAGATATTTTAAAAGCAGCAGGAAAACTGGACTAGCAGAGAATTAATTATAGATTACACCAAATTAGGAGGAGTAGCTAATACCCCAGAGGAGAGGATCAAAATTCAAAATGACCTTAATAGATTAGAAAGTTGAGCCCAAACTAACAAAATGAATTACAGCAGGGTGAAATGTAATGTATTGCACTTACTGTAGGCAGAAAAAAAATGAAATGCAAAGAGATAGGATGGGGACACCTGGCTTAACAAGACTGCATGTGAAAGGGATCTAGGAGTCCTAGTAGACCACAAGTTTAACATGAGTAAACAGTGTGATGCAGCAGCTAAAAAGGCCAAGGTAATGCTGTACTGCATCAATAGAAGTATAGTGTCTATAATATTGTGCCACTCTATTCTGCTTTGGTCAGGACTCATCTAGAATACTGTGTCCAGTTCTGGGCACCGCAGTTCAAAAAAGATGTTGAGAAGCTGGAGTGTGTCCAAAGAATGGCAACCAAAATGGTGAAGGGTCTGGAAACCATGCCCTATGCGGAATGACTTAGGGAGCTGGGTATGTTTAGCCTGGAGAAGAGACGGTTAAGAGGTGATAGGATAGCTTTGTTTAAATATCTGAAGGGATGTCACATTGAGGGTAGAGCAAGCTTTTCTGCTGCTCCAGAGAATAGGACATAGAGCAATGGATTCAAGCTATGGGAAAAGGAATTCCACCTAAATATTTGGAAAACCTCTTGACAGTAAGAGCTGTTCTACAATGGAAGACACACCCTTGGAGAGTGGTGGAGTCTCCGTCTTTGGAGGTCTTTAAACAGAGGCTGGATGGCCATCTGGCAGGGATGCTTTGATCGTATGTTCCTGCACGGCAGAACGGGGTTGGACTGGATGGCTCTTGTGGTCTCTTCCAACTCTATGATTCCATTATTCTAATTGGGATTGTCACTGCCAACCTGGGACAGTTGCGACGAATGAACACATTTTGGGTAGCTTGTTTTCCAAACAGCCCATACTCATTCAGTGATTATTTTCTCATACTTTAAGGGGAATACTATGAAAACCAAACAAGTGTTTCAATGGAGTTTATCACATGAGTGGAATTTCTCTTAATTTTGAATGAAAAGAAAGTGGGGCCAGAACGCATTCACGTAAATTCACTAGTTCAGTGAATTTACGCAAATTCGAATTTTGTTTGAACTGACTTCCCATAGCCCGAAAATAGCTTGCCATTGCCCGAAATTTTGTGTGGTAGTCTATCACGCAATAATGTGAAACCCCATGATTGCAGTCAGACTGATTTCCCATTGCCCGAAATTGCGTGTGGTAGTGTATCACACAATAACATTAAATTCCATGATTGCGTTCGGATTGCCATTGGATTATACTTCCAATTTCCCTTGTCTGATAATGTCCAATGTTTGAGGGAGAAAAAGCCCGATACATCATTGTCAGCACCTTTCTTTGGGTTCTGAAATTAATCAAGACTGCCCCTGCCAAGTCAGGACATTTGAAAGATATGATGCTGGTGAGCATAACAGATATAGAGCACTTGACATTCTAGAACTGTTGTTCAAAGTAAACTATGGTATTTCTATAGAACTCTTAATAAAACCACGTTAAAATGGATCAGAAAGGCCTAGGTATTGCTCCCGCTATTCCAGAGTTAGAAAATATTGTTAAAGATGAGTCTAAAATAAAAAGGATATCGAAATTCTATAATTTGATTTTGAAATTTGAATTGGAGGAAGAGGTTATTAAAGAATACATGATTAGCTGGGCAAAAAACCTGAATCGAAATATAACGTTGGACCAGTGGGAAAAGACATGGAAAAGGCGGATCAAGTATACAAATAATGTAGAAATTAGGGAAAACTGCTATAAATCAATTTTTAGATGGTACTTAACCCTGCATAGGATTTCTAAAATGTATAAGGGTATGAAGGGCACATGTTGGAAATGCCAAAAGGAATTAGGCACGTATCTGCACAGTTGGTGGTCATGTGAAAATGCAAAACAGTTTTGGAAACAGATTCATGGAGAAATGAAAAAAATATTTAAGTTTAATATACGTGCAGACCCAATGATGTATCTACTAAATATAATAGAAGACCAAGCGATGGAAAGGGCAAATGGTAAATTGATTTTTTTGGCAATAGCAGTGGCCAGGATACTTTACGCAAAATACTGGAAGTCTGAGGAGTTACCATCTATAGATGAGTGGAAAATTAAATTATATGAAATGTATGAAATGGATAAACTATCATGTTTTATTAAAAATGACACACTATCTAATTTTTCAAAGGATTGGAGTCCATGGATCTCATATATACAACAAGATGGGAAGCCTAGTAGATGTATTGTAATGATCGACTAAATTCCAAATTTAGCTATATAAGGGTGTCAGAGTGTGTTAAGGGGTGTGCGCTTAGGATAAATAAACATGTAAATGGACAGAATAAGGGGCAAGATCCTTAGATTACATAAATATAAAGTAGATATTATAGATTTTTGCAAGACACTCTTATATATGATAAGAAAGAAGTATAGTGTCTATAGAGTTTTGTATTTATGAGTGTATCTATCACAGTAACCAGAATGAGGGTAACAGATAGGTAGAGATGAAGTTTGGAGTAAGTTTCCTTGACTTCACAGTTAAAAGTTATTAAGAGTATGTTTTGACTATAAATGAATTACACTATGTAATAGATGCACAGTTGAGGAAGTCATGTATGTGTTAGGTTTTAGTATTGTTTGTGTTAGGAATTTTTTAATGTTGTGTATTTAAGACTGTTATATTTTATGTTTTTAAGCTAATAAAATTTATATAAAATAAAAAAATAAAAAAATAAAACCACGTTAAAAACAAACCACCTGGAATCCTGCTTGCATAGGTCTCTTTGGATACAAACGTTTGATTACCCCTCCTCTTGGTTTCCAATTAAAGTTACTATGTTTCCTCAGGACATCCACTCCAAAACAAGGGCCAGTAGATATACCATACCTGCTGGCATAATTAATCCCTATCTCCCATTTCAACGTGAGGAAATTTTTTTAAAAAAAAGATAATGGCAATTCCTTTCCTACAGATTCTGGTGCTTCCCTTCAGGCAGCGGCTCACCACAAGTGACAGACAAGCTATTTCCCTGTAGTTTCTTTCTATAAACACATGGTAATGAAGGAATACGGAAAGCATGTGTGCTGTGCCAGCTGTGCCGCCTGATTGTTCCAAGGCATGAGCTTTGGTACGATGGAGAGTCTGTCTCTAAATATAACTGCTCCACTGATTAAACTAGGTTTGACAGATTTTTCTGATTTTTAGAGCTTGTCCAATTCTGCAAGTGACATGATTTTACTGCCCACAATCCTCCCTTCTACTACTTAGCTCATAGAAAAAAATAGTAAAGCTAGGATAAACCAAGATGTTTAAATAACCCTTAATCCTTACCTTCCCACCACCCCAAATATTGGGTTTTTATGAGTCAAGACTTATCCTGGCAGGGGCAGGTGAATATAACCACTCTACAGTATCATATTCTGCTTGAATTCTTATCCTGAATTGGGTATGATGGTGGTGGCTGTCAGGGTGTTTCAGAGGATACCCTGATGTAAAGTAGAGAATTCAGGATGTAATTCTTCACTAATTTCTTCTTGTTACTGAGTTTCTTTCTGCTGAGAAAAAGGCATAGAAAACTGCAGTGTTGGAAGACTATTTGTAGTTTGGGACATACTCTGTGTAATACTTACATATCAGGGTGTGTGTGTAGAAAACAGAAATGCTGTTCCTCCACAAAAAACGTTATGGTTTGGAACTTCTCTGAGCATATATGTTCATATGTTTTTTCACAGAGAAATGCTGTTTTCTGTACAACAGCTCAAACAATGTACAAAGTTTGCACCGAATAAGTTAGGAGCCACTGGGTTTCTCCTCATTAGGATATTCTTATACCCGAAAAACACATTTTTCAACCATCTCCTAAATATTTGTTAATTTTGTTTTCATCCCTACACAGCACCTTGTAATTTTGGTAATTTTAAAAATTACTTCTTTATTTACTTCTTCAGTCTTTTTTTTTGGGTGGGATTATAAATATATATGTACCTCCTTTTATCACCCATAAAGAAGAGGATACAAATATTCCTCAACCAAATGCGTTAAGCTATTTGTTGGAATAAAACACAGAATTGTAGATTATCAGATGGAGGAAAATTGGGGAAGACAAAGGCATACTTCCAAGATAATTGTGCGATCACACTGAAGATTTTCAGATGATATCATGCTTATCCAGGACGTATCCCAGGAAGAACTAGAAATGCTCCAGCAACAAACCATTTCCAGGAGTTCCCTGTGAATAGTTTGTTGCTGGAGCATTCCTGGATCTTCATTGGAAAAGTCCTGGATAAGCGTGATGTGTCCGAAATTCTTCAGCAGAATCGTGAGACTTTGCTGGGAGTATACCTTTTACTTCCGGCTCCCCCCCCCCCCCCAGTTCTCATAATCCCCATAGAGCTGGAAGGGCTGTCACATGCAAACATATATTCAAAGCACCCTTGACAGATGGCCACCCAGCCTCCAAAGAAGAAGAATCCATCACAGTTCAAGGCAGCATGTTCCACTGTTGAACAGATCTTACTGTCAGGAGGTTCCTCCTAATATTTAGATGTAATCTCTTTTCCTGTAGCTTCCATCCATTGTTCTGGGTCCTATTTTCTGGAGCAGCAGAAAACAAGTTTGCTCCATCTTCAATACGACACCCCTTCACATATTTAAACAGGGCTATCATATCACCTCTTAACCTTCTCTTCTCCAGACTAAACATACCCAACTCTCTAAGTCTCTCCTCATAGGGCATGGCTTCCAGACCCTTCACCATTTTGGTCACCCTTCTCTGGACACGCTCCAGCTTGTATATATATTTTCTCTCTCTCAAATGCACAGACGCTACCTGAGACTCCATAACTCTTTTACAGCAGTTTTGTTTTTGTTTAAAGGGGAAGACAGACCAAAATGGATGTTTAACAGAACAGTGTTATTGCAAAGAACAATCTTGAACAGCAGCATAGCTAACTACCCCTGTTTCGACACAGTGCTACCCATAGTTGGAAACAGCACCCTAACTCCCCATCATAGCGGGTGTGATGTTTTAGTTCTAGTCTAAATCCAGTTGGGACTTTTAAATTATTTCACAGACCTTGTTCCCCCCCCCACACCATGGTGAAACTAGAAGGTCAACTGTCAGGTTGTCTGTGCCACTAAACCTGAATAAATGCCTTAAATCCTCAAATGCATGGTTGTGCTAGATCCAGCCTCAAGCAAATATCCTCCACATGAGAATTGACACTCAAAAACTGACTCCAAGGTTGAGACATTGTGAATGATAGCCTAAGCTTTGTTCCATTTGTATAGTACAGAAATCCAATGAAGGAATGGTGTGAGGAACAGGAGTCCTCAATGGAAAGTCTGATTCACATTTTGAGGGACATTTGCATCTGCCGTGGAATGCTGTAGTTTTGTGAGTCGCCTATGCTAGAGAGCTCTGCTGTCACAACAAACTACAAATCAAACTGGATTATTTCTGCAGTGTGGATGCAGCCTTGGACTACTTCCTCAGATGAATGGAAATAGATCAAGTCTGCGAAAGCTTATGCTACAACTTCTTTCACTCAGTCTCAAAGGTGCTACAAGATCCCTTTGCATAAAATTATTCAGTGAATTGACTGGATGCAAACTGTGATATAATGTATGCAGCTTCATTGGATGCCACTTGTTGCCCTCAGCTAGATCTGATTAGGGCTGAGTGATCTCCTATTAAGATAAATGAAATAATATATGAAGTGTTGATTTCAGCATTTGTGCCAACTAAATGATGCATGTAAACATCTATAAGTAAACTATAAGTAAACATTTATGACAGCATTATTTGATTTCCTACCCAATATAACTGCATTTTCCAAGCTACTTCTCACTATGGAATTTTCAATTACAGCCCTTATTTAAATCCGTACAAAGGTTAACAAAGATGATTCTAAGAAAATCAAGGCTAGAAGCATTTTACATTGCTTTCTATTTTTATTCTAACAATTCTGAATGCAGTAAACAAACCTCTCTTGAAGGTTGTTAATAAACTAGGCCAGACCATTAATGCAATTCCTGAGTATGTGCTTATCATGAAGAATGATTTAAAGTACTCATCTCATTGGCTAAAGATCCATTCAGTAAAGAAAAGCAGTCATGGAAAAAACCCAGTTTTTATATGTTAGTATAACTACTTGCCCGGCCCTCCTAAATTTCTATACTATACAAATAGAATCTGAAATTTGCAGTTTAGGGAGAGGCATTCAGAACTCATAGCCAGATTGAGTATCTAGTGTTTCACTCAACTACTAATCCCAGGATTCTGTAGTATGTTACTATGTTAGTTAAAGTGGCATCGAACTGCTACAACTGTGTAGTGTGAAGAGGCCATGGAATAAGAATTGTATCAGCAGCTACAAAAATATGTAAATAAAACCTGATTCCTACAAACTGCCATATGAGACAAAAGATTCCAATCAGGGAAAATGTGCAGAAATAAGATTAAAGATTTTCATCATAGCACAACTGCAACATATATCTGCCTGCCATGATTCTTGATTTATTTTTAAACTAGGACTTTATTCAATTCTAAATTTGCTAGATTGTTAAGCCATCAACTTTATATTTGTTTTGCTTGTCTGCACTAGTGCATCTCAAAGAAGGCTTCTGATTTTGCATGAAAGTAAAAATTCAAAGCAAACTGATTGCAAAGACAACATGAGGATAAATTCCCTCAGCAGGCTCAGATCAGAACGAATGAATATACTAAGCTTTCTGAAGGGAATCAAAGCACAAAATAAAGAAGTGTCCCAATATATCTCCTGAGAGAACCACATCAGGAAAGAACAAGTTTCTTTTTGTGGAAGAGTTTGCAGGCTACCTTTGCACCCAGCGGGTATCCATCAGTTCTCTGCAAGTCTCTTGAGTCACCCATGCAGTGCTTTCAGTAGATTTGTATCCATGTACTTTTAGCATTCTGTTCCAACTCTTCACACATTTTTCTTCAGCTGTGTGTTTTATCATATATTTTATTATTTCCCCTCTCCAAACTGTCTTCTCTGACCTCAAACAAGCTGTTGTTCCCCATCTCTTTTATTTTCCTTTCCAGAATCTTCCCCCTCCTTGATATTTTGAGGTGCATTTCCTGATTTGCCAGCATTACTTCTGTGGTTTCCGTTCATCATGCGCTCAGCAGAAACAACCCAGCAAAGTAACAGCATAGTCAGGGAGTAACTGTATGTTGTTTCTGGAGGATGCTCACACCACAGCTGTGGCAAAAAAAAAGGTAGGAAGCCCAGGTATTTCTGTTAGCAACCCTGTGTTTACTCATCTCATGTACAGAATACCTGGCAAGGTGGATAACAACAACAACAACAATAATAATTTCAAATAAAAATATATATCTGAGGATCACCAAGGCCTGATTATTAGAGGTTGAGAATCCTTTATCCTTGGATCTGTAAGGAGGACGACGTGCCCTCTCAATCCTTGCCCATCTTGGCTGACCATCCAGGGAGGTGATGCATTAAAAACATCACTCCACTTGATAATAAATGCATACTTCCGGGAGGGTAAATTTCCATCTTCACTAAAAGTAGCTATAGTGAAACCTTTCTTAAAGAAACCCTCCCTGGATCCCCTGTTAAGGAACAGGGAGGGTTTCTTTAAGAAAGGTTTGGGTTGTTGGACAACAACAACAACAACAATTTCAAATAAAAAACCCAAGACACATAAAGGATCCCAGCTCATTTTTTCCTGGTAGTTTTACTGACATATGTACTGGTATAAATCCAGCTTCATATATCTGAGGATCACCAAGGCCTGATTTAATAATCTCTAATGAGAATCCTTTATCCTTGGATCTGTAAAAAACATCACTCCACTTGATCACCTTGCCCAAGAATGGTAATAATGGTAAACAACTATAGATCGAGAGGGCAGTCGCCTTCCAACTCCGATCATCTAGACCCATTTCAAACTGGCTTTAGAGTGGGATACAGAGTTGAGACAGCCATGGTCGCCTTGGTCGATGATCTCCGTCTGGGTATCGACAGGGGAAGTGTGACCCTGCTGGTGCTCTTGGACATCTCAGTGGCCTCAAGTAGATGTGATGGCCAGGAGTGCTTGGTACCAGTTTTGGCTGATATGCCAACTGCGTCCTTACCTGGACAGGAAGGACCTTGAAACAGTGGTACACGCACTGGTAATCTCCAATTTTGATTTCTGTAATGCGCTCTACATGGGGCTACCTTTGTGCCAAGTTTGGAAGCTTCAACTAATTCAAAAAGTAGCATCCAGATTGGTCACTGGAACTTCCAGATTAGACCATATAACACCTCCTCTAAAATCTTCTTTACACTGGCTGCCAATTAGCTTCCAGGTGCAATAGAAAGTGTTGGTCATTACTTTTAAAGACCTACATGGCTTGGGCCTGAGTTACTTGAGGGAACGCCTCTCCCTACGCAATCCGCCCTGCACTCTCAGAACAACTGGTAAGAATTTACTTAACCATTCCAAGGTGAGATTAACAACCACTCACCAAAGAGCATATACCGCTGCTGCCCCCATGCTTTGGAACAACCTTCCGGTAGAGATCCACTTCATAACTACCTTAGATCCCTTTAAGAAGTCATTAAAAACAGAGCTCTTCTGGCGAGCCTACCCCCCAGATCTTTTATAAAGAAGAACGGTTTACCCCCGGGTCAAAAGGCCAGTTATTGATTTTATTGCTGTAGTTTTAGAGATTGTATTTTAGACATGTATTTTAGACACTGTATTACTGTATTTCTTGTTGTAATTCCGCTTCAATCCCTTGGGAGAAGCGGGAAATATAAATAAAATTTTATATTATTATTATCATCATCATCATCATCATCATCATCATCATCATCATCATCATCATCATCATCCAAAAATCTGAAATCTGAAATGTTCTTTTTGAGCACCAACATGATGTTTGGAGGCTTCAATGTTGGTATATTTTGGATTTGGATTTTGGAATACAAGTAGTGTAGCACTTACTGTATTTGCAAGGCTGCAGCGAGACATGGCTGGAGAAAGAGATGGAAGGATCTGTGAAATGGTGAGAGGTGGGATTCATGACAAACAGCACGCTTGGATTCTTGCCATTTCAGAGATCCTTGCATCTCCCTCCAACAATGTATCTCTCTTGCTTTCCAAATACAGTATGTATTATGCTACTTGTATTCCAACCCCCCCCCCCCAAATCCCAATTTCTGGTCCCAAGCATTTTGGATAAGGGATACGGAATCTCCATTTATATGCTATTTATTCTCTCTTTCTTTTTCTCTGAGCCCATGAAGCAGCTCACAAGGATAACATGACAATATGATTGGAATGAAGTAAAATCTACTTCATTCCAATCATACTGCAATAAAATACTGAAATGTGAGCCAGGCAGGTTCCACACAATACATTAAAATCAGCATAAGAAACACAAGAGATGAACATTTGAAGGCCTGCACCTCAAAATTGAGTGTTTTTGCTTAAGTACTAAATGATCATTTTTACCTTGTTCCATCCTGCAGGGTGGGTATTTTGACTGAATGCCAATTTGATTGTATGGAAGGAGCTAGTATTTATGACACAGAGTTTTTTTTTTGTGTGTGTGTCTTTTCAGTTGTTCCACCAAGCTACTAAGGCTAGGCTGAAATTCCTATTGTTATGTGCCTTCAAGTTTTTTTCAACCTATGGCAACACTAAGGTGAAGCCATCACAGGATTTTCTTGGCAAGTTTTGCTCTGACAAGGTTTACCTTTGCCTTTCTCTGAGGTTGAGAGAGTATGACTTGACCAAGATCACCCAATGAGTTTTCACGGCTGAGTGGGGATTCCAACCTTGGTCACCAGAATCAATGCTCAAACCACTACACCACACTGGATCTCCACTTGAGAGAGATCAGTAGATAATTGGCTTCTGAAATTCCTACCCAAAAGCAAATTTCCTACTGATCTCTTGGAAATGGAGAAACGTTACTGAAATATAACAGGTGAGTGGATTATTGTTTACTTTACATAAGCATACAGGGATTCCCAAACTTTGATCTTCTGGATGTTGTGGACTTCATTTCCCAGAATTCCTGACTGTTGGCCAAGCTGGCTAGGGCTTCTGGAGCTGAAGTCCAAAAAACTAAAAGGACCAAAGTTTGGGAACCACTGGAAGGTGTTAAGAGAGCTTTCCATTTTCCCACTTGTTTTAAATACTTTTAAAAAATTCCCCATCTCCACTGAAACACAAGGCTCTCTCTGCTGTATTTTCCTGAGATCCCTTGGGAGTGACATGATGTATTACAATGTCCAAGGCATTCCAGGAAGTGGTGCCTGTAGCAAGCTGGGAGTAAAGCTCATGCTGCCTCTCCAAATGCCCTAGAAGCAACATGATGTGGCATTTTTCATACTAGGGCATTCCAGGAAATGCAGCTTGTGGAAGCTGTGGAGAAGACTTTGTACCATGATGAGTAGAACAACACTTTAAAAAGAAGAAGGCACAAACAAACTGAAAGCTCTCATCCACCTCATTAAATTAAGCAAAGGTAAGCGGCTACCAACTCCTAGCATCTCGAAATATCAGAGAAACGTATTTCTGCGCTCAGCATCTGTCAGCCAAGAGATGCTCTAAATTTTTTAGCATAGCCTTGGATTTGAAATATCAAATTTTCATAATGGGAACAAAATATTTGCCATTTGAAACTCAACATACCACAAGCTGAACCAACTTTGTCAGTCCTGTGGGGCAATTAATTGGTTTAAATGCATTTGCCACATCGCAAAACTCTTTGTGTTTTTCATGTCAAGGAGAGGCCTTCTTTTCAGAAATCTGCCTTGGTGTGGTAAATACCAGAGTTCAACACATGAGGGCACATTCACACAAAGTATTCCCCCACTTGAAACTGATATGGTAACATCACTTTGTAGTAAATTGATCACATCAGTATAAGGTCTCATTGGAATTATTGCTTCAGTCTTGGCAGATGCTCTGTTCAGAATATGTTGCTGAACAAGTGTCTGCCAATGATACTGAAGGCTGAGGTTGCCAAGTCTGAGTGCCCTGGCTGAAGTCTCAGGGTCTTGCTGAGCTTCTCTAGGAAATGAGGGAAAAAAACAAAAAAAACCTCCAGGTGAGCAATACTCATGGAAGAGAAGATTCAGTTTTTGGATGAGAAGTGGTTTTAAAGTCTAGATACTGTATCATCTCCATCTATTCTCAGCTGGCACCAAGGCTCTCTGGCACAGCCAGCATTTGAACTGAGCTTGTGCAGTGTGTGTGTACCAAAATGCCAGGACTGAAGGGAAGGGAGAGGCATCATGGGCTCATGCACTTGTCTTGAGCCCATCATGCCACATGAAGCAAACATGGTGAGTGAAACTTCTTGTTCTCCAAACTCCAGCAATAGGTCCACATGGCTTAGGGAAGACTCCCTCAAGACTTGGCAGTGAGCTTTCCACAAACATCTGCAGCAGTAGAAGGCCTGGAACAATTTCCCATGTGTAAAGCCATGCTAAGGATACAGTGGACAGCCAAAAAGACAAACAAATGGGTCCTTGAACAGATCAAGCCTTCTAGGAAGAAGCCAGAATGATAAAATTGAGGCGGTCATACTTTGGCCACATCATGAAAAGGCATAACTCATTAGAAAAGACAATAATACTGGGAAGAAGGTAGTAGAAAGAGAAGAAGAATGCACACCAAATGAATAGATTCAATCAAAGAGGTCACAAGTATGAATTTACAGGACCTAAGCAGAGAGGTGGAGGTTAGGGGATCTTAGAAATGTCTCATCCACAGGGTCCCCATGAGTCAGGTCAACTTGGGGGTAGTTAACAGTAACAGTGTCTACTGTTGGTTAGCCACATGGGATGTGAGCCTCAGCAAAACTGGAAGCAATGTTTTGCTGCTACTGGGTGAATTTTGCCATCTGCCTGGCCATCAGAAAATTGTTTATTAATTTGTTCGTTCATTTGTTTGTTTATTTTTATTTAATACTTAAATGCTGCCTTTCTTCTAAGTTGGACCCAACGCAGCTTACAAAAGATACTTTTCTCCCTTGGCTCTGGGCTACCATATTACATGGTTAGCAGAGTTTTACCAGAATTATTCCATTGTCCTATCTGCTGACCCACTAGTAGTTCCGGCCTGCCTTCCAATTCTTGCTTGCTGCACCACTGTGACATTATAAAAGACCCACCTTCACAACTGCCCCTCTCTAATGGATCCAGCCCTTGCTTTCAGATTCTGACCCTGAAATCCTAAGGAACGAGAAGCTGATAATATGACAACTTCAGGGTCAATTTCTATCACACACACAATTTTATTTTCCATGCCACCATGGATACTTTTTAGATATCCTAAAATAAAAGTTTGCTTATGCATCCAGCAGCAGAACTTTCCAATTTCCCCTGGGAGCTGTATGCCTGGCCTCCCATCCCCCAGAGCAAAAGATTCAAGATAATAACACCATTCACCTCACTCAGAAATCAATATTGAAAACTCCCATTGGCTTCAATTGAACTAAATTATCATGTTACTTTTCAGGATGGGAAAGTATGATTAATACAGTCTATTCAACATTTTATTTTCATTTTAAGTACTTTGGGCTTTTGTTATAAAATGGATAAATGGCTTATTCATAAAGAAATGTACACATAAAGATTTTTGAAATTACTATCTTTACCTTTTAAAAATAGTTTACATCCCTCTCATTGATTTCCTGATGGAACTTTTACTACATTTAATGCTATTACTGTGTGGTATTTTTTTTTTTGTGTTCCTATTTTCATCTTAGGAAAGTGCTTTGATTTCCAAGTTAAATCTATATTGTATATTTGTAACTCCTCTTACAGCATAAAAGCTTCTCCATGTATCAAAAAAATAAGTGGGGGGAGGGAGGTTCATTACTTTCAATTGCCAAGCATCACAGCAGAGAATGCATTACTAAAGTGCTTGATTTTGTATCTAATTTTCTGTGGCAGAAATAACCATTTGAAAAGTGGATGTCTATGAAGATAACACCAGCTGAGTGCTAAATTAATTAATGCCATTGCGTTCCAAAGAATACCTTACTAATAATAATGAATAATTTAAAATATGGTCTTGTTTGCTCTAGTGTGCGGTAAAACACCTAATTGTAGACAGGAATCATAATTGCATCCTTGTGGTGGGAACATGGGGACCTTAAGCTCAAGAAACATAAGAGAGAAGTTGAGTCACTGTGACTTAAAGGAGACAAACATCCAATTTCAAGGATATTCTAAATGAAACTTTCATTTTAAAAGAATTAGCATACACTTTAAATAACTGTGGAAATGAAATGCCACACTCACGGATTTCACTGATTTAATTAGGTTTCTTAATTAATAAGAGACCTTCAGATGGAGACTATGGTAGATATTAAGAATTGACACATTTTAATTAAAAGCCATCACATTTACATTGCAAAAATATACAACACTAGAAATATCCAAACAGATAATAATTAACCACTATGATCAAGCCAACATTAAGTGCTTTAAGTCCTATAGATTTTACAAGAAAATTAAGCAAGTGCTTTAATCTCTCCTTGTAAAAGCTCTCAAATGACTTGAAAGAGCTCCACTTTGGCTGGATCATGCCCAATGAGTCATTGTGTTGGGTTCTCAGTTTTTACATGTTGCTTCCCCTTCCCTCTAACCTTTACACATCTATTAAGATAAAACCAAGTAGAGAGAGTCAGGCTTTAATTTTTGTGAGCCACATGTAGCTACACTATACCTGTAAATAATAACATGTTCCCAAAGATCATAACAGTGACCTAATATTTTTTAAAAGACAGAATTATAAATAATTGTAAAACAGAAAAAAATATCAGGCATAATCCGATATACAAATAAATTGTTTCCAACAGCGTTAAAAGAGAACCTGCTCTGAAATGCATCCACATAAGTGGTTCACAGTAATCCTATGCACACCTACTCAAAAGTAAATCCCTCTGAGTTAACTGGGGAATAGGTAAGCATGCACACTACGTTAGCCTTACAGTACAATCCTATGCCTGTTGCTTGGAAGTGTATTTCATTGAGTTCAAAGGGACTTACGCTCAGATAACTATGGACAAGACTCCAGCATCAGCAAGAATTTAAGACATTCCTCATGGTGTGTGTATATATATATATATATATATATGACAATTATGCAGTACTTACCAAATATCAGCATTGAGCAGAGTCTGTTCAAAGAACCCCAATCAGCAGCAGATCAAAAAGATAACCTTGAGAGTGCTTCTTCTCCCTCCACCTTTCTTTTTTCAGAAGTGTATCATCTGAAATTACATATTATTTGTTATTAAGAAAACCTGGTTTGCCCTAATTGTTTGAAAAGGATTCTATGACATACCTGCAACACAATCAAGCCTGACCAACAGCCCCAGAAAGTTAGAGCAGTGTTTATTCCCATGCAGGTGGGTGACTTCCATTAGGAGTTTAGATTCCATTTCATGAAGCAAGATACCAGCAGACTGCGTTCAAGAAACAGATGGACAGATGGGGCAAAAGGGGAGGGGAAAAAAAGAAAGAAAAGGTCTGAGACTGCAAAGTTAATGTTTTCATTACCTGCATTTTGCAGTTATGAAGCATCCAGCATTCAGTTTATTAGAATTGAAGAAAAATTAGAATTACAAAATACTGATGGATAGGATATTCCATTGCAGGATGGAAAATATAAAATATATAAAAGAACCCATTAAATGAGAAATCAGACGATAAATCCATCCTGCAATATTTATATTTATATATATTTATGTTGCCTTTTCTATAAAAAGCTGCAGATGAACTGGTGTAAATCTCTCGATGAGATAGCCAGATGCTTATAGGATAATCTAGACACCTCCGTGTCCCCTTAATGGCCTGGAATCCTGAATGTTTCATGTTTCATGGTAACACAACAAATAGTCGAAGGCTTTCATGGCCGGCATTCTCTGAAGATGCCAGCCACAGATGCTGGCAAAACATCAGGAATAAACTCTTCTAGAACATGGCCACATAGCCCGAAAAACCCACAAAAAATAGACACTTGTCTTGGAGGCTTGGGAAGCTGGTACTGTATATTTCCGCTTTTCTGTTTCTTCTACTCTTCATTCTGCATTTTCTTTCTCTACCTATACTATGGATTTTACATGAGCTGGTTTCTTCCTTGTTGTTAACATTCTCAAATTGTTAATTTACTTGAATTCTATATCTATAAATTTCTATTAATCTCATTCATTAGCATTGCTTTATCCTTAAAACTCTTTTTAAATCCACTTAGCCATTTAATGTTTGAGAGAAGTATCTTAGCACCCACTTGATTGATAAGTGATTTGCTTCTCTTATGGGAATACTTTGAATATTACACTGGAAGTTTTTTTGCAGGGTAACTCTGATTTTTACCGATCTGAAATAATAAACTTTTTCCCTTGCAGAGGGTATTTTTAGTGATTTGGAGAAGGAGCAGGAAAAAAATAGACAAATGTTTAGGGCAGGAATTTATTAGAAAAAAGTGGAAACAATAGCTCTGTTCCCTTTAAACATAGCAGTCCACAAAAGCAATGTTGCAATTGGCACTGCTAGTGCAATTGCACTCAGTGAAAATACTATATGGTACTTCAAAAGGAATGACCTGAGGCAGTTTTGAAAAAAAGATAGCAGCTTCTGCTACACTGGTGGTAGGTGAGAATGCCCTATGTTGTTGTGTTTTCTTAGCAATATCTCTGTAAAAAAACAACAACTATATTCTGTTGGATGTATGTCCTCCAACATTTCATGAAGGAAAATGGGGACAAATATAGCCAAGTAACATCAGAGTGTGGTCAAGACGGCAAAAGCTGTTAATGAAAAAGAGCACACAAGCTAGGAAAGGCTGCAACAGTTTGCTTTTATCTGAGCCTACTGGGAAGCCTTCTATACCACCAAAATCAGCCAGCAGAGTGCACTTGGGGGATAGGTGATCGTCGGGTGGCAGCAATTTACTGTGTGATAACACCCGTTTTTCCCCAGTCTGCCCTGATCCTGTCCTGTGCACAGCCAGGGCAAAAATGGCCATGCAATAATCTCCGGAGAAGAAAACTGGAACAATTTAAAAGCTACTGAAAAGGTGGGATGGCACAGGATTAAGCAAGACTGTCACTGCCAAACTGAGTTAGTTGGTGGGTATGATGTTGCTCTGAAGGAAGCATTGTGGAGTAATGTGACGGCCATAAGGCCTCTTTATTGCAGCTTTACTGCACCTTGAAGAAAAAAAAAAAAAAAGGCCAGGAACGAGTTAATTCAATTTTTGTACCCTGTAGTCTCCTGTCCTTGAAAATTCCTCACTTTCCTCTTCCCCTTTGCCTATACCAAAACTATACAATTTTTGCCAGGAAAGTCACTAGATTTTTCTCAGTTAGGCCATGCTTCTAAATTGTAACATCTCTGTGGGATTCTTGCAAGTTGGTAGCTGCTTCACATCCTACTCATACAAATTCACACATAGAGGCAGTGCTAACTTTATGTCGCAGATATTCTCAAAGTACACTACAGTAGTTCATAATGATCTAGTTATGGACACCAGGGGACATGAAAACCTTCAATTGATACTTGTGAATTTACAGAGGTCCTTTAGGATCTTTTGTTTTCATGTTCCTGGTGCACTCCCCTCCTGCAGAGACAGAATGTGTAGGCTGAAAACTACCATCACTCTTTGGTCCTCTATCTCTGCAAAGCAATTTTGCAAATTGTTTCTGCTAGTATTCTGCTACTTTTAAGGAGTTATTTGCACTATAATCAGTCTTGGCTGCTCATTTTTGTTGGCTTTGTTGTTGTTGTGTGCCATCAAGCCACTTCTGACTTAAACAGCCCTATGGTGAACTTGGCACAGGGTGTTCTTGGTAAGATTTGTTCAGCAGGAGTTTGCTATTGCCTTCCTCTGCACCTGAGAGAGTGTGACTTGGCTCAGGTCACCCAGTGAATTTGTGGCTTAGTGGGGATTCAGATCGTGGTCTCCAAGTGTCCTAGTAGAGCACTGAAACTACTAGAACACACTGGCTCTCCTTTATTGACTTTATTTGATATTTATTATGTTTTGTTAGTAGCTGTTACGTTGAAGCCGGATACCAGAGAGAGCCAGTGGTGTAGTGGTTTGCGTGTTGGACTAAGCTTATCTTGTGGCAGCAATGGGAGCAAAAAAGCCTTCCTTCTCTATCAGTGTTGAATCCCTGCCCAATGTTGGCCAGGAGAACTTTTTCAAGTCACAAGGGGCCTACTCCATACAGAACTCTTCAGCCACCATCTTGAGGGGAGAGAGGCAGGCTAGCTCCAACTACCTGCCTGTAAGAAGAAAAAGCCCTCCATTCAGCCACCATCTTGAGGGGAGAGAGGCCTGTTATGTTTTTGTTTTTGTTTACTTTGTATTGTACTTCCTGTTGTACACCGCTTTGATCTAATCTGGAAAAGCGGTATATAAATAAACATTATTATTATTTATTATTATTATTATTAATCCCCCAAGGCCTACTGTGAGCAATTTGCATTAGATTCTGCAGGTAAATTGCTTGCATCTGAACCACTTTTAATGTCATGTCTCCCCTTAGCTTTCCCCCCTAAATTATACATCATGAACAAATACAATGTTTCCTCAGAGGGGAATTTGCTCCTATATGGAGAATGTTGCTTCAATTGATTTGTTACATCAAGACTAGACAACTAGTGTGGGGCTGCCCAGAAAGATGATTTGGAAACTTCCACTGCTAGAGAGTGTAGCCACACAGATGCTGGTTTGGGTTGGGAATGTGGGAAATACTCTGTTAGGAATATGGAATATATACCAGTTGCATTGGCTACCTGTCAAGTTTCAGCTTGGAGCCAGGTTATATGAAGCATTGTTTGTACTCATACCAAGCTTTCTGGGCCTTACGATCGGCCTGTAAAGCCATGGTTGATATCTGTCATCAAGTTCTATAAATGTGTGGGTGTTATATATAGTGAATGTTTTTGTGTCAGTTCCATATTTGTTGAACCTCATCCCATGAGATATGCATCTGGCTACATATCTGATAGCACTGAAATGGGTCTTTAAAAACCTTTCTTTCAATGAGTTTTTAATTAAAGATCTAAGCTGGGTATTTAATCGTTTAAACTATTGCTGTTTTTTGGTTTGTTTTTTTATCTCTTCTGGATTGTACAATATTTGTAGACTGCTGTTTTATAGTTTTCCAATTGTAATTAAATGCTTTTAGTTGTATTTTATGTTTTTAATAGTTTAAGTGACTCACCTTGGGGGGACTTTGCTCTGAAGGCAGCATATAAAAATTGGAAATAGATAAAACACACCAGTAAAGTTTGCTTCCCTTTCTTTCACAGGTTTTTTCCAATCAGGTTTCATATTTCCCCAAATATCAATAGGCTCACATCAATACCCTTGGCAGAATATCCCATTTTACAGGTCTCTCAATACACAATATTTGTGGCTGTACTTTCATGCTGTGGCCTGTAGAGGAGGGACACGGATGTAGACTTTGTTTTTAAAAATTATTAAAAAGAAGCAGAGTACAGTATATAGCCTTTAAGGGCTACATTAAATAGTAAAATAAATACACTCGTCTCTCCCAATTCATGGGGGTTCCATTCTAGAGCCCTCTGCAAATCAGAAATATTGCAGATATTCAAGCCCCATTGGTTATAGTGGGGGTGCTCTCCTGCACATGCTAGCACATGTGTACCCCGGGTGAGTGCCCCATTTTGTTCTTTCCCACTTGCTGTCTGTGAAGGACCAAAACTGCAGATCCCAAGTCCACGAACAGGGGGGAATAAATGTATTTTGGTATGTTTCATGGAAGAGCAAGCTACTACTGCTGGATAATGAAACAGGTGCAGGGAAGGAAGTACTGTCATGTAACATAAAGACATGATCCACTTGGTGGCCTAACTCACCCACCCACCAAGCTAGCTCAGTGTGACCAAGGTCGGGGAGAGCTGACCATTGCAAAGGGGGGGGGGGAATTGCTTTTCCTTGGCAGTAAGACACCATATTTTGAATGGTGGTAAAACCTTTTCCTGCAAGCAGTGAGCCCCCAGAAAAGGCATTTTGGATCATTTGCAACCAATTGTACAATCCGTCCTGCCCATACCCGGGGGATCTGTTTTGGACACACACACGCCGCATATGAGGAAAAGAATGTATGTTCAAGCCCCATAGAAAATAATGGGGTGTGTGCTTGCAGCAGCGCGGCTACATGCCTCATTACTTATGCCAGGGCTTGCCGAGGAAGGCAAGCCCACTTATGGGGAGGACTGACTGTACACTGAATGATAAAGTTAAACAATCATCATAGAAGGTTCCAAGAGCTGAACTATGCTGCTGAATGACTATATTGCTCCCCAACCTCTTCACTTGCCCTTACAGCAACATGCTTTATGTTCCCTGAAACCTTTCATGAAGCTCAGAGAAGTTACCTCTTTGGACTGTAACTCTCCCAGAGGGTTGAGATTGCTGCTGGAAACTGTGGTAGATGTAGCTCAAAAGGAAATATCTGAAAGCTCTACACCATCTATACATGGCAAATTTCCTGTGCACTCAGTACTTCTTTTCTCTCTTGATTTGTGGAAACACATGGGAAACTCCATGCTCCCTCACCCCGACATGTATGCATACTGTAAATGAGAGCATGCTGTCCATCTCTAATCAAAAGGTAGATTCAGTTTTCTATACAGTCCTGATAGCTTTACAGGAAATGCCTTTTGTGCCAGAAGTGACATCTCAACTTTCTACATCAGCTAGTTTAGTTCAGAAGCTAAATAGACTATACCTGCAGCAAAATTCCACTACAACCTGTTGGACACAGTGTCTCCCTAAAAAAGGGAAGAAAAGGGGAAACACAACACTATAGATCAGGGGTAGGCAACCTGCAGCCCGCGGGTCGGATGCGGCCCAGTGAGGCCTTGGGACCGGCCCCAGCCCGGTCCTGCCGCCGATTGCTGCCGGGGCCTTTGGCCTCTCGCAGGGGCAAGGGGGGCAATTGTCTATAGACACCTCAGAAACATGCATTTATATTAACATTTTTTAAAAAATCAGCAAATTTTTTTTGCGTGTCCTCCACTTTTTTAAAAAAAGGGTCCACCATTTGAAAATGTTGTCTTACATTTGTCCCGGTTTATTTATTTATTTAATTTTTTTTATCTTTAAAAATATTTAATTATTTATTTTTTGGCTCCCCCCCCCAGTTATCTGAGGGACAGCAACCCGGCCGCCGGCTCAAAAAGGTTGCCTACCCTTGCTATAGATAAATGGGTTGGATACTGAGTTTCTGTTCCACCAGAGGAAATGTCCCTGAGGAGTATTCTGCTCAGAACAGTCCTGCTTCTGAAAAGGAGAGATGATTTTTCGCTGCTCCAACCCTCCCTCTGCAACATCCACATGTTTCCATGTTGGTCCACCTACTTTACTATTCTGGAGAGTCTTCCAACCTGCTGGAATAGGCCTTCAGGGGAGACATGGGTGATGCAGAAATGTAGGTGAAGGAAAAATGCATAAAAATGGCCATCTCCCATGTTCAGCCAGCAGAAAAGATCCACTGGATGAAAAGCTCCTGTCTGGCAGAATAAAGCTTCTCTGAATCTTATCCTGAATATACTGAATGTTTGTGTCAGATAGGTGTTTTCATACTAGATTGCTCCTTGATGTACTCTCCCTGTCTCTCTCTCTCTGATTTTCTACATGGGGAAACACTGAACATCTTGGTAAATCTGAGGCTGCATCTACACTGTAGAAACAATCCAGTTTGACACCATTCTAACTTCCGTGGCTCAATGCTATGGAATTCTGGGAACTGCAGTTTGTTGTGGCACCAGAGTTCTCTGACAGAGATGGCTGAATGTTTCACAGAACTACAGTTCCCAGAATTCCATAGCAATAACAACAGCAAGTTCATTTCAATACCGCTTATCAGTGCACTTAAGCACTCCCTAAGCGGTTTACAAAGTGTAAGCTAATTGCCCCCAACAATCTGGGTACTCATTTGAGGGACCTCGGAAGGATGCAAGCCTGAGTCAAGCTTGATCCCCTGGGCTGGTATTGAACTCGCAACCTTATGGTTTGTGAGTGACTGCAGTATAGGCATTTAACCACTGCACCACTAGGGCTCATACCACTGAAACATGGCATTTAAAGTGGTGTCAAACGGGATTATTTCTGCAGTGTGGATATATCCTGAAATGGGGCAGCTCAGGAACAGAAGGCACAACAGTCTTAATTGTTAATTTTAGGGGGGAGGGAGGGGCTACTTGAAAGGCCATATTCACTGATACATACATACCCAAATTTGGAAGGCCTTTTTGGTAGGGACACAGTGAATTCCTTCTTCTGGGTTTTGGAGCTCCTTCCTAAACTCAGTTGACATCTTACTTGTTCAGCAGCAAAGACCATTTTCTTCAGCAATACCTTTGTCAATAAAACTAGGCTACGGTGGAAAGGACTTTTATTGGCATGGCTCCTTTCTCTGGTCTGATCCCACTTCCTAAATGTCCTCATACAGGTTGAATTTCTCTTGTTTGAAATTCCAAAATCCAAAATATTCCAAAAACCAAAATGTTTTCATGGCTGGCTGCAATAGTGTGATACCTTTGCTTTCTGACAGATCAATGTACACACATTTTGTTTCATGCACCAAATTATTAAAAATATTGTATAAAATTACCTCAGTCTATGGATATAAGGTATATATGAAACATAAATGAATGTTGTGTTCAGACTTGGGTTTCCATCCCCAAGATATCTCATTATGGACTCATATGCAAATACAGGTATTCCAAAATCAAAAACACTTCTGGTCCCCAAAATTTCAGATAATGGAGATTCAACCTGTATGTGTATCAAACATGTCTTGCCATTGGAAAGAAAAATCTTGACAACAAAAATATTGGAGAGAGAAAAAAACAATTTTCTTCATGTTTAGAACTACACTGGATGACCTCTGCCCTGTGTGCCATGGTAGGGAGAAAATGTCCTCTGATGATTTGTCTTCAGGAGTGTATGGCTGAGCCAGGTACAGAAAGGTGGGCTGGGGTTGTGGAGCACATAGGAAAGTGAACAGTCATTTATTGAGTCATTTGGGCTGTAGATTCAACAGTTTCCCAGTTATAACAATGGTTAATCTCTTCAACTAGGGATTTCCACAGAATGCTTTATCTTTTCAAAACTCTTCTGAAAAGCCCCCACCTCCAGGTTCAGCCTTTTATGTTTCTGCACCTAGAGTGGGAAAGATATGAAATAGTACATATATCTAATATGAGAAGAAAAGAGACTCTCACTGCAGAGAAAGCTTCTTTCTTTCTGACCCCCCCTTCTTTTTTTTTTCAGCCCAGTGTATTTTGGAAACCTTAACCCAATGAGTTCTTTTCAAACACTGATGAAGTCTTTCCAGTTATTTGTAACTCAGTGATAGAATGGATTACTCTTGCAATTCCATTATTTTTCAAAGAGAAATCCCCACTGATTCCAAGTAAACCTTGAATTTCCGTCAGAGGTGATGACCTGTAATAAGATTGCTTCAGAGGATAAACCTGACAGTATCTGGCTGCTTTTTCTGTGCCAAAGCAAAAATGTCTTTCCTAAATAGTAGCAGTAATTCTGGGTGTGATGAGATCCTGATATATCTATTGTGTAGCAGCACTTTGCCCTGAAATCAGATTTGCATGTAAGAACAGCTTTGATTAACTTACCAAACCCGAATCAGAAGAAACATTATTATAATGACTGAGAAATGATGATCTACTGTACTAGAACCATGAATGAAAAAGGAAGAATAACGTGGCATCTAAGTCTAACACATATAAAATGAGATATACATTTTTTGAGGCCAGAAACCACTTAGGTAGATGTAATTAGGTAGGTGGTTAAGGCCTAAATACTCTAAAGGCACCAGATCGGATTTGTTGTTGAAAGCTAAGCAGGGTCAGTCCTGGTTACTACTTGGATGAGAGACTGCCAATGAATGCCAACTGCTGTAGGCTGTATTTTAGAGGAAGGAACTAGCAAAACCACCTCTGAAGATTCCTTGCCTAAGAAAACCCTATGAAATTTATAGGATCACAACAAGTCAACAAGTGACTTGAAGTCACCAACACACACACTCACACACTCGCATGTATGTATGTAAATACGTATGTGGGTGGGGCTTTCACTAAAAGTTGAGAAAACTAAGCTGTCTGTCATACTTTGGACACAGTACGAGACTCTGGCCTGTTACAGACTGCCAAAATAAAGCTGCTTCGGGTCTCTTTGGAGGTATGCTATTTACATGATGCATGGGTCCTAAGAATCCGGAGTTTGCACCAAAGCCACACTCCATTCCTAAGCACCAGAGTGCAGCTTTTGGTGCAGCTTCCAGATTCTTAGGATGCATGCATCACTTAAATAGCATACCTCCAAAGAGACCCGAAGCAGTTTTATTTTGGCAGTCTGTAACAGGCCAATGTGAACACTGGAAAATATGACAGTGCTCAACAAAGAGATGGCAGTAGGAAAAGAGGAAGGCCATATCACTGGTGGGTTGATTCAGTTAAGGAAGTTAAAGTTCTACATTTTCGAGACCTAAGCAAGGCAGTTAATGACTGGGACTCTTTGAAGTCTCTCATGCATGAGCTTGCCATAAGACAATGTAAACTTGATGACAAATATCAATAACAAAGTGAGGCATGATGTGCAGTATAAATAAATGTCTATAGAGGGGCAAGCACTTTAAGTTTGCTGACAAAGTTCAACTGAGTGGTTTAACACTGGAATCTCCTTCTGTAACCTGTAATATCGTCAAGTACACAGTCTGGAATGGAGGTTAGATTGAGTAGAACAATAACATGAGATTTATGGAGGTGAGGTATAGTCTCAGTCAGATATAACTCCCCCCCCCTCAAATTGTCAATCAAAAGAATGAGTCAAACACAATTTTAGCCCTACTTAGATTAGGCTCACTGAAATGAACAGAACTAGTTTGTGAAAACTAATTTAAACTCCACTGGTTTTACCTCTACGTAAAACTAGCATTAGCTTTAACTCAATGTGACAGTTCAATGCATCAAATATTAAACTAACTATTCAAAAAGTGACATACATTTTCATGGGACTGTGTTATGTTCTTTCAGGGGTGGGTCATGCTGTGTGTGTGATGAAAATAATAAAAATGGGAACCCTTGCTCTTAACTTACAAATTCCCTATTTCTGAGTTAGACTCACAAACCCTGAAATTTCCATTATTTGGAAGCTGGAGAGTCATGTAGACCATTGGTGACCCTTTACTCTTCATGGCCATGTCTTTGTCCTGTGTTTAACATATAGATAAGAAAGGAAACTTCCTCCTTGATTTACAAGTATTAATCAAGATTACTTGCTTAAGTGCCAAACTCCAAATATCCAAATATGTAAACATCCAAAGCTCCTGTTAATGGAATTTGATATATTATTTGCTTTGATAAACAGATTAGAGCAAACATAGCCATTTCTGGACAGCCCAAAGATGTTGATGAATGGTAGACAGAGAGGATGCGCTTTTGAACTAAGATGATAATGTTTCCAAGATCTAAAAGGGTATGAAAGATGGACTCTGAGAACCATTCAGCAGTCTCACTTGGGACCTTTCAGTATCTTGCTTCTGCTAATTTGGAACCTCTGCTGGGCAGTGGATCTCGCTCTTGTGACAAATGACAACATCCAGTTTCTACACAAAGGGCTCTTGTAACATATTTGAAGCTAAGTGAGAGAAAGAAGTTTGTAGCACAAGCTTCTGTAGCCTCTGTCTACTTCATCCAATTCCTATGCAGCACCTCTGAACTGAGCTAAAGTTAAATTGGTTCATCCACTTCCCATCTGTACTATCTTTGCTTGACTGGTTCAAGTAATCATGCTGAGTTTTCCGACAGACGGGGGCAGGATTGATTTTGCTGTTTCGTGTATAGTGTTGAAACAGTGAGCCAGGAACATAATTCCCTATGTAGAGTCAAATTTAGAGATCAAATTAAAAATATCTAGAAGAAATACGGGGATGGACAGAGCACACCTACACACCTGATGTGGTGGGAGAGAGACCTAGGGAACCACCACTGCACTGCCAGCTCATAATGATCAGGTGAACTGAAGAATGGCAGAGCTGCCTTGATTTCCCCCCTTTCTTTCAGGCATTTCTTGAATCAAGTGGGACAGAAATTACCTCTTGCAAAGAGTTTCCTCTTAGGGATTGTCTAGGGTGCTTAGGAGGCTTTAAATTCAGTTTATACAAGGCTGCCCTGACATTTTTCAATATGCCAAAAGAACCTTCCATTTGGGACCTTTCACTAGTAGGTCTCCTAAGCTTTGGATGGAATTTCTTTAAGAACCTTGGGGCATATTTGGTAGAGGTGCCACTCCACTGGCTGAAGGGTATTTACATCTTATCCTAATCTTCCTCAGTCTCCTGGAGGGGTGTAGAGATTGGGGTGTTTTTCCGCCTCTTTTGCTAGATATAGGACCTTTGGAATTTGTAAGACAAATCAGTCATGACTGAAAGTTCTGTTTAGTTCAGTGGGAACTGAAGGCTCAGTCTCAAGAAGTATCAAGAGTTTTCAGTTCTTTTTGTTCTATTTTGCATGCATATTTCCAAGTTAACATTCAAACACTTTTTAAAAATTTCTTGGCTTTCCCTCCCTCTCTTGTGTTTTTCCCCCTCCCACTGATCATGTATCATATCTAGACACTCCAGAAACTGATTTTCACCCTTTTCCACTGAGCCTTCTCTATTACTATTCAGAGTTATAGTCAAAGTGCTAAAGTGCCTTAGCAATATTACACTAGTCAAACATTACAATCATTTTCTTTTGGTGCATACAGTCCTCTGTATCTCTGTTGAATTTATGTCCTGGAAAGAATAGCTATGTTTAGTAACAATGGCCATCTTAGTTAGTTCTGGAATAATATGAACAGCCAAGTAGAGAGAGATTTTATTTTGGTAAATACTAGGTTAATTTAAACAGACCTGGGAAGCAAGAATGAAAAGTCCTTGGTAATGCCAAGTGTTCCCAGGATATACTTCAGGATGAAGAAAACATCATGTGGCTCTCCAAAATAAAATCAGTTTGTACGTGAACAAAACCTGGGATTTTCAGAGACTTTTTTCTCATCTGTAGGGGATCTATGTTTTAATTCTGTATTTAAATCAGAAATGTAACTACTTCCAGCCCAAATTCCTTGAGCAATAAAATAACAACTTCAACTATATTCTAATACTGAATATTAAAAAAATATTAGTGGACATCACTGCTTGCTCCTAGAGTATTCTTATATGAGACACTCTTGGAAAAGCAAACTTTCATCATAGCTCATGATGACTCATGTGAAACTGGATCAAAGATTCAAATTCTAATTACCAGACTGGAGCATTTTTTTCTTTCTCCTCCATTCTTACTCACTCTCACCTAATTATATATTGACCAATTAACTTTAAATCAACCAATCTATAAGAAACTGAGTTATCTCCACAGTTTTGTTTCCCTATACAACCTATATTTACAATCAGACCCTTCAGAGCATTCCCAATTGCCAAAATTGACATTTCTTTTTCCCTCAGCAACTTTCACAAGGCACATAGCCTTTAAAAATAAAGTTCTTAATTGTTAAGGGACATGAAGTAAATGACAAGGAGAAACAAAAAGAGTGGCAGGTGTGAGGATAAAGGACTGGCCTTTAAATAATGAATGCTGTTGCCACCATCTATTCTGTTAGTGACATTTCAGAGTCAAAGAAATGGACTAGAAATACTGTGATGGGATTTGGACTAGAAAACGAGTGGAGAATATATGGCCCATGGGCCACTTATGGCCCCAACTGCTTTCCTGCAGTCCCCAAGTCTTTTGTGAGCATGTCTAGTCACAGGACAGAAGGGATACATCTTTTCCTACCTCTAAATGTTCACCTATATCAATTTTCTTAGCATAATTCCAAATAAAAACTTGGTGGTACTTACTTGTAAGTGGAGGTGTGGTTTTTGTTTTTACAATTAACTACACAGTTAATCGAAGAAAGAAATACAAATACCTGACAGTGCCTGCATGCTGTCTCTCTGTTCGGGAAGAATGTTACAGGATCTAATATTATCATCTACATCAGACGATCATTCACTTCTTAATTTTATAATGTGATATTTGCTATTTTCTGTGCAGTCTGCATATGTCAAAAAAGGCCAATTGCTATGCAAAAGAATAAATAAATGTCACACATCTGATATCGCAAAACTGCAATGCTGAGGGAAAATCCCAGTGGAGAAACATTTCAGTGTCTTAGGATATTCTCTTACAGACCATAACTTGCCTTTTCCTGTTGTTGTTGTTGTTGTTATTATTATTAATATAGTGCTGTAGATTTGCACAGCACTGTACATAAAAACAACAAATATAAAAGAGTAAACCTGCCTATGGCGTACAATCTAAGAATCTATTCCTGAATGAAAGAACTTTAAAAGGAGACTGTAGTATGCAACTACTGCATTATAGTCTTTCAGTTCTATCACCTGTGGCTTGAATTTGGATATCAGATTTTTATCACAATGTGTAAATTAATTAATTTACCAGTATCAAGGCATTTGTCTTATTATTAGTACTGGTTAATTACTACACGAAGAAAAGCCAGAGAGAGAGAGAGAGACTATATCATCACCACCACCACTATCATAATCATCTTCACGTTTTACAGTCTGGAATTCAAGGCAGCTTTGTTGCTGTTGTTGTGTGCCTTCAAGTGGTTCCCAGATTATGGTGACCCTAAGGACAACCTGTCACAGGGTTTTCTTGGCAAGATTTGTTCACAGGGAGTTTGCCATTGCCTTCCTCTGAAGCTGAGAGAGAATGATCTGCCCAAGGTCCCCCAGTGGGTTTCTGTGGCCGAGCAAGGATTTGAACCTTGGTCTTCACAATTGTAATCCAACATTTCAACCACTACACCTCACTGGTTCTCCTTACAAAAGTTAAAACAGGTTCGGCTGAAAATTTACATGAAACGAAACTTACAAATAGAGTTAAACTATTAACAAACTTAAAAGCATTTAAAAACAAGCCATTAAAAAGTAGAGAAATCATAAACAACGCAGTATATGAACATATAACTCCTGTATAAGTAGAAGGTGCAAAGAAAAATCTTCTACGAAGTGCAAGAGAATATGTAATCACCTAGCTAACCATGAAGGTCACTTTAGGGACCTTAGCTAGGATCTGTTGCCCCAGAAGCCTGCTCCCAAGTCCTGCAACAGAATTTGCTTCAAGACTA
This sequence comes from Sceloporus undulatus, assembly GCF_019175285.1. Lineage (NCBI taxonomy): Eukaryota > Metazoa > Chordata > Lepidosauria > Squamata > Phrynosomatidae > Sceloporus > Sceloporus undulatus. The sequence continues at coordinate 210,933,916 of NC_056522.1, forward strand.
GGGCAAAAGAGGGCCAAACTGTCCGTGAAGGCACGATAAGATGGAAGTGTCCTATAATCCTTCCATCTGAGCTGGAGCAGTGAAAAATGCTGCTGAAGAGGAATCTTAAAGCCAACAACCTTTGTTGCCCTGTAACATCCTCAAGAACACTTTACTGAATAGCTTCTAATTTCTCTGGGCAAGGACAGTTAAGCCAAGAAGATGATAGACTGAGTGTGGTATCTCAGCACATAGTATTTTCTACACATGATTAAATAGTCTAGTTGATAAGACAGTTTTAGTTGGTGGCCGGAGATTGAAGGGCACACTGTGATTTAGTTTTGTGGGCCAGGAAGGAAATCATTTTGCTTTTGTCGTATGAACAAAACAGGTGTCAGGATCTGAGTGCTTCAGATTCTTTGCCATAGCTGCTGGAGATAGATATGCTTACAGTATTTTACTACTGGATGATGGGACATATTGTACTGTATTAGTGGTGATATTTGCAACCCACATTCTTTGGCAATGTGCTCCTGTCACTTTTGCCTGTCTGAAAATCTCTATGGCCATGATAGATAGCATCTGGAATGTGCTCTTTCTCTTTTCCTACTGCCCTTCACTTTGCCAAGCATTATAATCTTTTCTAGTGAGTCCTTACTTATTGTGATATGGCCAAAATATAACTTGTCAAACCTAACAATACAGTTTTTAAAACAATTGCAATAATTTCATTTAAATACTATAAAGAAAATATAAAAGTTAAAAGCATAAATACAGCACACATCCCAATAAGAAACCTCCTCCAGATTGATTATATATTAAAAGCCTCCAGGAATAAAAGTGTTTTTGTCTGTCAGGGAAAGGAAACCAGAGAGGGGGCCAGCCTAGCCCTCTGTGGAAGGCTACTGTAGAGGGTGGGAGAAGCCCCCAAGAAGGTTCTCTCTTGTGTCTTCAACAAGCAAGACTGTGATGGTGGTAAGACCAAGAGAAAGTCTTCCCCTGAAGATTTTAGAATCCTGGCAGGTTTGTATGGGAAGATCAGAGCAAGATTATGAAGACTGATGAGAAAAATGATGAGGCAAGAAAAAAACCCACACCGACTCTTCACTATCTCAAGCATTAGAACTGAGTGAGGACAGAGAAGTGGAAGGACCGACAAACACAGATGTAATGGATGGTGGGGACACAAGAGTTTAAGGAAAGGGTCCAAAAGCCAAAATTAATTTAAACATTGATGTATGCAAAAGAAGGAGAGAATAGCACAACTGAGAAGTAAGGCATAGGTGAAGAGTGCAAGCTCATATATGCCCAGAGGAGTGTATAGGTTTCTAGGTGTATAGATTTACTGCCTAAATCCTGCAAGAAACAGGGGAAAAAATCAGTCGATGAAAAAGGCCAAAGTGAAAAGGGTGGGAGAAAAAGAGAATTGGATTTTTCAGAGCCATTTTTCTTCTGTGAACAAGCCTTTTTCTTTGTTGTATGTGTAATAAACAATGTACGTATCTTTCCCATGGAAGGGTGGCAGGCTTTTAGAGATAAGCATTAATTTCATCTCACATAGGGCATGTCAAAAGGCTGCAGGCAAAAAAATGTGACAGATCCTTTCATGGTCAATAATTTGGAAAATAAATTATTTAGCCATATTGAATTAACTTACACACGCAGACACACAAACGTATATCCAATGCAAATGATGCTCATTTATTGTACTGCATATGTTTGGAATGAACATGTATTCTTTAACTGTTATCAAGTGAGTTCTATATAACTGAAGACACCAAGCTAAGGTTAGTTTTAATGAATTAAATAACCACAATATTTATACCCTGTCCTGTATCAAAGATCTCAGGGCAGCTTACAAAAAGCATTAAAAGGAGTCACACATCTTAAAACAATAACCATGTTCCCAATGCAAATATATTGTTATGGTTACCAGCATAAGCTTCTTGCCCCCTACATATATATTTTAAACAACTTTTTGGGGGATAGGTTGGTTGATGGGTATTGACTATATAAAACTAAAACCTCCACATAAAGTTGCCTACTTTGTCAAAAAAAGTAAGGGATTAACACAAAGAGAGGTTTTTAAAAAAGATGTGGAGCTGCATAAAATCAGCATAATTTTATTAATATGTATTAACAGAAATTCAGAAACAACTACTGCAATTTAGATGGAAATACAGGACTTCTCACTGCCCTGGGGAACGCTGTGGCCAGGAGAGCTGAATGCTTGTTGTCTGGTTACTAAGGATTCCTATTCTCCCTTCTTACAGTTCCTTACTTTAACTGTTAATTTGACTAGACAATCCATCTGTTCAAAGAAAGGGGATGGGGCCCCCGAACAGACAGGCCAAAATAAAGCTGCTTTGGGTCACTTTGGAGGTATGCTGTTTAAATGACGCACACATCAGAGGCCAGAAGCTGCGCCAAAGTCCTTAGGACTTCCGGCCTCTTAGGATGCATGCAGCATTTAAACAGCATACCCCCAAAGTGACCCAAAGCAGCTTTATTTTGGCCTGACTGTTCAGGCCCTGACTTCTCTAAAATAGGGAACATGGCTTTGGAGTGAGGGAGCACTAGCTTCAGTGGGCAGAATGAATAGACTACTACTATGAGATAAGGGATAATGCTAGCCCTTCTCTGGAGCTTTTACAAATTACATTTTGGGATTGCAAGCCCCTGAATCCCTTAGCCAGTCTGATCTATCATGCTTCTGCTTGATTCCTGCTACATGAGGATTTCTTGCTCAGACTCATGGTTAAAATTTCTACTGCTTTTTCAATTATGTTTGGGGCAGGACCCCAAACAGAACATGTTGAAAGAGAACTTTGCAACTCCCAGAATGCCCCAGTTATGGCAGATAAAGTGGTGTCAAACTGTGTTATTTCTGCAGTACAGGCAAGGCCCAAGTCCTTTCTAACTAGTTAAACCTTGACAATACCCTTGAAGCTCTTCTCCCCATTTTGTTTCAAGGTCACTCAGCCTAAGGTCATCCCTACACTAAATGCACAAATGCCACATCTTTAGCACAAGTGATTACATTATCATTGGATTTTTACTGAATATGTTTCCTTTCTCTGGAAGCGCTGGTAATTGTTGTCAAAGCTTTATCATGGCAATATTATCCCTGTCTGCTTTCTAATTATGCTCTTCTTTGTCTCTGAAACTTTTAATCTCTTTTACTACTTCCGTGTCCAGTACTGAGTATGTTTTAAATGAGAGCTTATTGTAATATTTTACAGCCTCATTAAAACTTTCTTAAATGTCTAGCCCGCAGTTTCATCTCTTTTTAATGTATTCCCATTCTCAAGATATTGGCTGCCCAGTCTGAATTTAGAGGCAAAACCATCTCATAAAAGGCTCGGATGAGCTTCTGTTCAGGCATTTTATATTTCTTGTACCATTTGTACACATGCTGTATATATAGTCCATGTGCCATTTTGCGTTACAGCTCACGTTGACATCCAGCTAAATGTACTTTGCAGCCATGGCACACTTCAGGCTAAGGATTAAACAAAAGATTGTTAGAAATAACTCTGTGACCCTTAAGTAGCTTCTTTTGTTTCTCAGCCGTTACCGAAAAATAGTTCTTAACCAAAAGCTTTCTCAGCTGGCCATTTCTTACCAATACTTAATTCCCTCACAGGTCCAAGTCCAAGAGCCATTTTGCTGTGATCTGATATGGCACCAAGGGCTCTTTGGAAGTCCAAACTAATTTACTGATACAATAACAACACTTAGCTTGATATTGAGTTTTTAATTAATAAATCATTATAATTCTGGAGTTGCTGCGAATGAGAACAAATGGTAGTGTATGATGAAAAAGAAAGTATTTAAATCTTCATTAAAGGAAATCCAGAGACCTAATTAAAAAGCATTTGGGGATTTTTCCTGGAGTCAGAGTTCACTGGTTATTCAATATATCTCACAAATTTGAGAAGGAAACTCAGCAGCATACCAAAGGAATAAAGTGAAATCACTGATGCTTTTCAACCATAAATATGTGGCTATATATGTATTTTACCGTTGCAATCCAGTTGTTGTTTACACAGTTGACACTTCCTAGTGCATTGAGAAGGAGGGGATGCACATTTTTTTTTTCTGTAATGAACTGAGAAGGTTCATTAACTTCAAAGTATTGCTACAGTGTGTTATATGCGCTGCAAATGAAATTCATATTTACAGTACAATACATTTATCCTTTACCCTATTTGAAACCATGCACCCATTGTTAAAGAAAACCAAAGTAAACAAGTAATGGAGCTACAATTATCTTTACAGAAGACTAATTAGGTTGATGCCATTACACTATCTTCACCGAACATATTTCCTTCCTACAAAAGACGTTTGTATACAGCAGTTGAACAAAAGAGAAGGGCAATTTCTAGTTACAAAAGGTAATTACAGTTAAAATAATACATGGTGCTGCCTTTGTAGTTAGCCAGATGGTAAGAACTGAATCCACTTAGTTGTGAGTAACTTCACAGGTCACAGCACTGCCGCCGAACAGCCAATTCACATGCTACTGGTGGTGATATGAAGGTCCCATTCTTCCCAGTGTATCTTCGACACGCGTCACTCCAATAATGTTGCGGTTTATGAGTGGGAGCAGTGTTATCCATCATCAGTCTGCCTGCCAGAAAAATGGCCAAGCCAAGTTACAGCCCTCTTACAAAAAAAGCTATTTGATGAAAGCAATTTTTCTATGGCTTGAAACAGATTCTGCCAGATGCTGCAACTAATTACCAGAAATAATGGGACGCTGTCTAGGATACCAGAATGGCCCCAAGGTCAGCATTACAAAAGGGAGCCAAGTTCTACAAATTGCAAATGTAGATCAAAATGTAAAATGCAGATGAAGCCTTTCTTTTGAAAAATATGATTGGCCAATTGCCATTGTTTAGGGAAGGCATTCCAAAAGCTCAGAAGGGCAAAGATCCTCCTCATATAATGTAACTATCACAGACATCAGGTCAGAGGAATTGTGTTTTCATGCAATGTCATCATCGTAAGTAGAGAATACATCAGGGTCAAAAAACAAAACAAAACCCCATCTCTTTCACTTGGCAAACAAGGAATTTCTGGAAGACTCACCTGCAGAGCTTGGAGCATTCCTTTTAAAAAGTAATTTATCATGTTATTCATTTTCAAAGTCTCTCCCTCCCCAACCCCGCTATCAGTAATTGCTTGCTGTTTCATTTTTAAAGGAACTTATTTCATTTCTTGTTTCTTTGTGAGGACAGGGGTCAGCTTGTAAACATTTTCCCTCCGTCCCTTTCAAAAAATAGATTAAATAAATCTATTTTTAATCCATAAGAGAAGGACAACAGATTAACAGCATGCTCAGAGTCAGACTCTCTCTCTTCACATTTTACACCAGCTGCCTGCAACCAAACCTGAGCAAATACCAAGGGACCACTGTAAATCTCTATTTTATCCCTAAATAAAACTGCATAATTAAGAAAGCAGAAGCTGACTAGCCCTGTCCATATTTTACTCATGTATAAGGTACTCACATACCAAAGCATTAATGCGACCATGATTCTGTGACCCTGCCCCCACTTCCATCATATTCAGGACTAGCTCCATCACAAATATTTTCACATGCCTAAGAAAGGGCAACTTATCATAATGAGGGGCTTCTGCAAAGAGATGTCCTGCGCATGTGCTACGTGCATCAGTACATGTTAGGAATGGCTGGGAGTTGCCCATGGACAAGACATTGGGGTGAGGTGGCTCTGCAGGCAAATTCCTGCAACTCAGGAATTCCAGGCAGAGGAGAAATGTGTGAAGAGGTGGATTTTGATTGAGCCCTGTAAAATGAACTGGGCAAAGGGACTGGTTTTACCCCTAGTCACTGGTTTTCTTTTTAAATTCTATTAACATAAATATTAACAGAAACTTGACATTTTAAATAAAGACGAAAACAACTGAGAGCCATGTAACATTAATAATAATAATAATAATAATAATAAAGAAATAGAAAATAACTAGAATTCTTATTTTTTCCTAATTGTTCTTAGTTATTTGTAATTTCTTAGTCCGTCGTGTTGTATGGAACCAAAAAGTGTGTCGGTGCCTGTACCAACAGGTGTTGGTCATACTGCTAGCCTTAGTTTGAGAGTTCTTAATGAGGAAGAACACACAAGCTAGCAGAGGCTGCAGTGGTTTGCTTTGCCTGAGCCTACTGGGAAGAGGGAGATGCTGTCCTCTCCCCGCACTGAATTAATTGATTGCAAACTGCTTCTGTTCTTTGAACTCAGCTTGCATCAACTGAAGGGAGCCAAGGACAATGACAGAAAGTGGCAGAAGAGAAACTAGGACACTTACTGGGTATTGAACTCAGTATGAAATTTCGTGTAGTCTCCTCACTATCCTGCAGCAAACTTAACAAATGCACAATCCTGAGTACTCCAGTGGTCTGACATACTTTGTGTAATGTGATCCTTGGCGGAACGTCTTCCCTAGTGTATGAGTGAGTGACGCATTTGGGTTAGGATCTCAGGAGAGGCCTTGCAACAACTAAGAATGGGAAGCAAAGAAAGGTAGAATACAGAGACAGAACAAGGTAGATCATTGCTTACTGGAGACAATAAGTATGTGAGGCTAAAAGAAAAAAACAAATTGGCTCATTATTTTGTTGATTAAATAGCAAAATTTAGATGTACAGTGAAAACAGAATATACAAACTCACTTACTGTGGAGAAGTGGCTTTGAAATAACTGGAAGCACAGTAGTTAAAATGGTGTGAGGACAAGTGTATTGATCACTGCTATTGAATAAACCCATCTTTGGCCACTATCCAGCACAAAGTTAAGCAAGTGTAAAGTTATTTTAAGTGGCCATAAGCACACACTAATGCCTTGTTGGACTGCAGCCTATATAGTGGCAGTACAAATACATGAAAGCTAATATTACAATCCAACCCAGTTTAAGTGCTTTCACGTCTCATAGATTTCAAGGGAGAAATTTAAAAACATGCTTAAATCAATGGAAGGCTAAAATGCTTCACTGGATCACACTCTAAATAAACAAAGTAAAACAAAGGGACAAAGTCTAATAAAAGGGCTGTGTAAATTTAGCTGATCCAAATGGGAGAGATTTAAGTAGGGGCTTAACTTTGATTGTATTGTGCTAAGGGTACAGCAATAAACAAAATGAAAAATAAAAATGAAAATGGCATACTATAAAGTTGGAAACAGTAACAAAAGAGGTCACAATAGTACTACTGCTATAGCTTTTCTTTAGATCTGAGCACTACTAAATATTTTACAGTAATCAATTTGATTTTTATTTGGTTATTTTATGTGTGGTGTATTTTAACCTGTCCCATGCCAGAAGGTCAAATAATCAAATAAACAACAACACTGAACAGTGAAGCTTATAGAACAATTTGTTTCTCTTCTAACTCATTGCAAACCTTCAGGCTTCAGTTATTGCTGGGCTCACTGCTTAGAAACATCAAGAAAATGTCTTAGCCCTTTCACTGGCCACGTAGCTTTATGGGCCATATGAGTTTCAAACCCATGATGCAATGAACCTTTCAAAGAGATGTAATTGAACTGTACTGCTCATTGGCTTTCGGACTGCAAAAGAACAAACTAGCCAATGAACACCTAAATTAAAACACAATTTCGGGATCAACAGACCTGAAGAGAAAAACTACTGTAAGTAAAGAGCAGCCCAGCCTTACCTTCTGTTCTGTTTAACTCTAATGAACACAAATGTCATCCCATCTGCTGTGGACATTTCAGGCAGGGCAAATAAACGGTGTCTATTTATTAGTTTTATTGCATTTTCCTTAAGTGCTCTAAGGGCTTCATATTAATTAAGTCAATCCTTCTTAAGACATCACTGTGAAATAAGCCACTATTATCGTTCCTGGATTTGGGTGTCTATCCCACTGGGGTGTAGCAACTCAGCAACAATGCTTTGCCCAAGGCTGCCCAGTGAGTTAATGGCTGAGCTCAAAATAATCAGGTCACAGGTTATCATCTTAACAGTTACGCCAGACAGGGAAATTTTATCTCTTTACATATGTGAATATTAGTACAGATTTGATATACACAACCTAATTACAAAGGGGTAGCTCTGTTTGTCCACCACAAGAGCCTTGTGGCACCATAAATTCTAGCAAAATTATTCTAGCAAGTACAATCCACAATAGCTCATGGCCTATTAAATGTGCTAGATTTTGAGATGTGAGTAAATTCTTTATTGTTGTAGCCAGACCACTGTGTAACCTGGTGCCCTCTAGATGTGTTCAACTACAACTCCCATTATCCCCCCTCCAACATAGCCACTGGAAAGGCTGAGAGTCGCAGTCCAACGTATCTCGAGGACATAGAATAGGGGAAGGATGTAGCCGATGTAGCCGATGTAGGGCATATTGTTGGCTATGATGAGAACTATTCCTCATCTCCATTATCCTCTTGGGCTTTAAAAGAATCTTGCTAACCAGAACTCACATGTGTTGCAATGTATTCTGGGATAAGGACCATTCTCAATTAGTATAGTAATCTGTAACTGGGATTTGATTATATACTGCAGGGGTAAGGTATATACTATATGTACTGCATTATTACATTACTATACTGTGTTGATTATATACTGTAAGAGTATGGTTAGGTAAGGTAAAGGATAGCAATGGGTAAAGTATCTTTCAATTTGTCTATCAGTATTGATATTCTCTCTAAAAACAGAGAGACACTTATTTGGCTGTTCCAGCCTGATCACTTATGTTATGCTTCCTGTGTCATTACTCATTTTCTTTAGAACGATTCTACACGAGAAACAGAGAGACAGCTAAGAAATCACAAGCTATTTTGGAATAAAGTTTGAAAATTAGTGTGTTGAAGGCCAGTTATTTGTATGGTATATAACAAACATATGCCAGATAAAGCAAATGAAACACAAAGCTAGTAGAGCCCAAGAGAAGGGCTTTCCCATTGTCCATTGTAGAAAGAAATTGCTGTCACCACAATAAATGAATAAGTAATGGCCTCCATTGGCAACCACTCTTTTCTTGTGGCATCCGTTATTCTACACACTTAATTGTACCAAAATAATGTCTGGGCGCAAATTTGGGGGATGGGATCAAAATGGTGGCTAACACTTGCTGAACATCGAGATGATCTCTACTATCACTGTGCCTGTCTGTTCTCTGGGGCTGGCCCTGAATTTCCAGCCTTCATGAGTTATCTCCAGATGGGAGACAAGGGTATAAATTCTTCAGTTTTGTAGGACTCAGATCCAAGGGAAAGGAAGGTGCTGTGTCCAGATGTCCAACTCTATTTCCAAGCCTTAATTGATTTGTTGTTGCAATTTGCAGGCTCTTCAGGCACTCTATGTATTTATTTGACTTCTGCCTTCCCTCCCAGTTGTTGCAGTTCCAGGGTTTACCCTCCATAGAGCTCTGCATCCACTTTCTTACTTGTAAGAAGTAGGCTAGATGAAATGTCCCTTGTCTTGTTTCCCAAGTAAGTGAGAAGGAATAATCCCTTCATTTCACCTTGAACTGGGATCAGCCCTTTAGGTGAGACTTTTGTCCTAATTTCCAAATGGTAAAATATGGGGAGAATGATGGTTGTGTATGTATCTGTTTCAATTACTATCTTGAGGAACAGTGGCTGGAACTTAGTACACAGTGCTTAAAGACATCACTAGGGGTTGTCTTTAGGTCTCAGGTTTTGGCACAGAAATCTCAGGGCCTGTGATGATCCTGGGCTGCACCCCTACCTACCACTGTCTTCAAGAATGGAACTAAAACATTTTAAGGAAAAGAAAAAGAAAAAAAGGGGCAGCCATCAACACGGGGGGGGGGGGCGTTAAGCTTCTGCCCTCCATGACCCTTCTGAGACAGGGGGAGAGAGAGAGAGAGAGAGAGAGAGAGAGAGAGAGAGAGAGAGAGAGAGAGATCCACTTGAAATATAGCCAAAAGAGTGCTCTTTTCCTACCTGTATATAAAGTATCAAATTGTGGGAGGGGGGATTTTTGCTCAGCACAGAGGTTCTGGACTTCTGACTCAGGGTGAAACTCTGTACATCAGTATCACTGATGGACCATCCACCCTGAAGAAGTGTTTGTGTGCTTTTCGCTCGGCTTACATAATATAATTCGCATTCTTTGGAGATAAACAAGTAGTCTCACTGTATAAAGTCAACTTGTTATGATGTAATTTAAAAATAAGGCAACTAACAAGACACTTATCCTTAGGGCACTGATCTAATGTAATATAAAATATTGGCACTATAATTTTATTCTTCCTATAAATATTTAAGAGGTGAGGGAATTTATGAATGTGTAAATTGTTATTGGTTAAAGAGAATTTCATTCCAGTAGTTAAAAGTACAAAGATGGATTTTCTTAAAATAATATATATATATATTTAAAAAAATCTGGATAGTGCTTGTGTGATTATAATTCACACATCAGACCTGTGAATCAGGATTTAAACAATAGTTTTCATAAACAAGAATAATACCAGGGGGAGGCATATACCTTAACCATGATGAGAATGTCTAATGTCCTGCAGATAAATCTCTCACAAGTCTGATTAAAACACATTTTTTTCAAAAAAATAACAAGTGAAAGAAATTCAAAAAATGATTGATTCTGCTTGGAGGTGGCTCTAGAGAATGTCAAATTGATTTGGCTGTTCCAGTCTGTTCACTTATGGCATGCCTCTTGTGTCATTACTCATTTGCTTTAAAACTATTCTACATAACCAGAGTGATCTGAGCCTCATTTGAATAGCAACCTAGGGATCAAGCCAGGGGTCCAGCTAGTCTGATCCAGTGGTTCCTCCAGATGCCAGCTGGTTGCTCCCAACAGACCCTTATGGTCAACGCTGGGCTTGTCCTAAGGCAGAGTGAAAATGCCATTGCCATGGCAGGTGGCAGGGTGTGGTGTGTAGCAGATATTCTCAGGGACAGAGCTGTGTGTGACAATGGGCCATTGCCAGTGTCAACAAAGTAAGTTTCCAGAGAAATAATGGATGGATTGTTGTCTTATATTTCACTCCACTGCATGGAGAGCTTCCACAAGCCTCTCTTCACTTCAGAAAGTCAACCTCCAAAAATGACATGACAAAAGTGACATAAACAGGTGAGAAAGTGTACTTTCTAGCAAATTCCTCCTCTTCTTTGCACATGTACCCCACCTAGTTTCTAGTTTCAGAGTATCTGAAGTGGGATCAAATATGTGCAATCTGTATGTTTGTGGGCTGTGTTCAAAAAGATAATCAACACCTGAGGGTTAAGGGCAATGGAGATTGGGGGTTTCCATGTCAATGAATACACTCCTGGTTTTATTCTGAAGAAATTTCAAAGAGCAGTACAAGATGCTGGACTTCTTTCAAGGATAGAGCTTGCCATCTTGTATGGTTCCTTTTACATTTGGACTAAAACCTAGAGTGGATTCATATGCCACTGACATGGAAGCCTCCAGCTGCCTCTGGTTAAGGGTAGATTGTTTCTTTGCTCCTTTTCACATTGTTCCCATACAACTCAACTCAGCTCAGGTCTATTCTGCACCAGCTAAAAAAGCTTTTCCATGTATTCCCATACAACTGTAATAATTCCAACCTCCTCAGTATTGCAGAGGTCATATCAACACAGCTCAGGCTAACCCATTACATCCCCCCCCCCCTTAAAGGCTTACTGCAAGAACTGCAGGAAGTCACCAAGGCCTGGGCTTCCATTGTTACTTTGAACTTTCCAGTCTGGAGGTTCTCTATAGTACCACCTTTGCCTGTGAAAGAAATGTCCTTTTTCATTGCATGACTTAGCAAAGAAACAGGAATAGGCTAATAATCTCAGATGTAGGACTCATCCTTCACACCATCTAGAAATGTTTTTTGGGGTTTGTTTTGTATTTTCTTTTGGAGGGGAGAAGGAATTGCTAGTGATGAATGTTTACATTCATGGTCTTTTAAAGCAACTATTTCTCAGATCTTCTCTGCTCATTGCTTTCAACCTGGAAATAGGAGCTGCTTTAATACTTTATGCCTAACCTGGAAGTTGGCCTTATCCCTTCACTTGATTTCTCAAAGAGGCCCTAGCCTTTCCCCTAAAGTATTTAAAAATGAGCCAACATGGTGTAGTGTTTGGGCACTGGGCTACAACTCTGGAGGCCAGGGCTCGTATCTCTGCTCAGCCATGGACACCCACTGGGGACCATGGACAAGTCACATGCTCTCAGCCTCAGAGAAGGCAAAGACAAATCCCCTCGGAGTAAATTTTGCCAGGAAAAGCCAGTGATAGGTTTGTCTTTGGGTCACCAGAAATCAGAAACGACTTGAAGGCACACAACAAAAATTGAAAGGAAACTCTAAGAATGACTCTATGTTCCTCCATGAACATATAACCATGGATTCTCACATATATAGAATAAGAGTTTTTGAAAGTATATGGCAGTATCTTTGAAGAAGACAGACAAGCGATGTCTTGTAACTTAGTCTGCCTTGTAAAGTTGGAAGTCTGAACACAGTGGCTTGTTGCAATCATTTTCAAGTATCTGAGTCGCAATTAAACTGAAAAAGAAAATTTATACTTTTCAAGAAGGTACAGAATGAAGCTAGAGAAAGTGTGTACATTTCTCTCATCTTCACTAAATACTGCTTCTCTATTCTCGATGTTGTTTATACTGCCTAGAATGGGCAGGCTGCAGGCAGTGTGGCAAACGTGTATTTCTGGCAGGTGATTTGTATCTTTGGAATCCCTCCTTTGGGGCTAATGAAGCATCTCACCAGTCCAACTGGCCCTGCTCCCTCTTTAGCTGATCAACTGCCACAGGTAAAAACTATGTGTTGCACTTTAGGAATTATGTTTGGGGCAGGAAATCAAAAGTGCATGTCATTCATAATTCAGCCACCCCTTCTCTCCATCTAATGAATGCTTGAGTCAGCCCTGAGGCAAGGACATTTGAGAACAGCAACTAGGCTTTCAGGTTGAGATCTCAAGAGGACTTCTATGCCTTTAAGGTGGCAGTCCTTAAAAACACATTTGCCTGAACTCACACAGAAGCAAATATGTTTGAAAATTGCACTGTACGGGAAGCTGAAAAGGGAATATTCTGCTGGATAGGGCTATTGCTTTCATAGCTCTGTCTAGGTAGGAAAAGCTACATCTGATGAAATTGTCACTTTGATGCTGCTCCGACTTCATGCATTCATGCCCTGACTTTCAATAGGTTCCAATGGAGAGCTTACAAAATTAAATAAAATAATAAAATCATGATAAAACAAACTAAGATGAGGAGGGAGTTTTCGCAAAATGGTATGAGCTGTAGCTCTGTGTTGGATAACCGCACCCTGGCATCTCCATTTAAAAGTAGGAAAGCTTTCTGCCTAAAAACTAGAAAGCTGCTGCTAGGCTGTATAGGCAGTTACTGAGCTAGATCTACTAATGGTCTGACTTCATATAAGAGAGCAAAGGTGTGTGGGCATTCTAACTTCTCTAGACTCCTTGCCCAGAGAAGTTAGACTGGCACATTACTATTTTGCACTCAAGTGAGGACTTTTTTCTTCCAGCAGACCTTTGAGAATTGAATTTTTGGGGGCCATGGGCTAGGATTTAATTTTATGTTTTTTAATTGTTAATTTTTAAAAATACTTTTGTGTGTTGGGAAATTTTAACTATCTGTTTACTTATGTTTGGAAGTTGCCTTGAGTCACGAACTAGGGAAAGGTGGGATAACAACAATAAAACAAAATATTAGGACAGAGGTTTTTTTTTTAATTAAGTAATGTATTATTCATTATTTTAAAAGAGTAACCCACTGGCATTAGAAACATGCTACTAACAAGCTGCCTTTTCAGTTCTAATTTTTAAAAAATACACTTTAAAAACTCTTCCCCAGTGACCTTTTATAAACAACACACACACACGTGTGTGATGGTGAAACATCACCCACCCAACTACTTTTCTTGGATGGCAGCCCATGGGTCTTTTTGATCCCACCTCTGCCATCAATATGTCATGGAATGGCCACCTAATTTGTGACACACTCAAACCTCTAGTGTCTCCCGCACTTTAACTCTCTTCAGATGCCAGCCCTCTGGATTATCAAAATCCCAAAAGCTTGACATCGATTGTTAATTGATAACTACACACCCGCTCTCTGATGTGTCCCAAACCTAAAAGACTTTTCTCTCTACTGGTAGCATTTTGAATATGTTTCTTTAATCACTTCAGACAACTGCTTGTTGAAGAAAGGACTTTATTTACAACTCAGATTGAATACAGTATCTTTCTCAATGTATAGCATTCAAGATGATACGATGTATAAATACTTTAGTAGTTACACGGTTTAACAGTTTCTTTTGCTTATCTTTGTAATTGTTTCTTTATTGTCTTATAAATGTTCCTTTATTATCTAAGTTCTTACAGAACCTTTATATGTCTTCTTTATCTTTTAACCCTTCTGGTTATCTGTGACTCCACTAGTCACCAAGCACTATATCTCCCGCAGGATATTACAACAACACTTTAATTAAGAACTTTCCTCATCCCTATTTTGGGTACCTAAAAACCCTCTCCAATTTCCCCTCCTCAAACACCTATCCTAGCCTGTGTGGCTCTACAATCAACATCTCTCCCTATCTTGGGTACATAGATTTGCACCTCATAGCAGTTTCCTTCAGCGTCCTTGGCCACTAAACCGCCCAGGATAAAATAAAATGCTCTTAACTAACTCCAAAGGCAGCTCTGTCCCACCATTTATGCTCATTCCTGGGAGCAGCCCTCACCTTTGCCAGTTTTAGCTCCCATTGGCTGTTGGCAGTGTTCTAATCTGCCTGTATTCTCTCTACAATGTACTTCAAGTTTTTATTTATTTGGAGGTGGGAGAGGGCTAAGATCCTGGACTGGGAGACAGACTATACAGTTCTGCCTAGGTGGAACTATGCCTTTGTCTTTTCTTTCTCCTCCCTTAAAACCCACCTGTGTTTGGTTAATGTGGTCATTTAGTGGCTCGGTGGAGGAGCATCCAGCTATGACCCTGTAGTTGGATGTATGGGATCTCTGGAGACTCCAGTCAAGTCCACTGTAGTCATGTCTGGCTATACTATAAACACTACAGAATGATGGAATAATAGAATTATAGAGTTGGAAGGGTTCCTATGGGTCATCAGGTCCAACCCCCTGCTCAGTGGAGGATTTCCAGCAGGTCCAACCTCTTTTTGAGATATCCAGAAAAAGAGACCTCACCACCTCTCTAGACAATTGATTCCATTGCTGAACGATTCTTATTATTTTCAAATCACTTATATATCCATCTGATGTTGTTTCTGTCTTTTCTCCATTTAATCTGTTTTCTTTTTGTTGAAATCCAGATACATAGCATCAACAGAATTCCCACCAGCTACTAAACTACTGACCTGCTTAAAAATGATATAAGATTAGTTTGGCAGAATTTCCTATTGACCAACCCATGCTGGCTCTTACTGTTCAACTGCATTTTAATCAAGATACCTGCAGACAGACTCATGTATTATCTGTTCTAATATTTGTCATGGTCTTCAGGTCATATAGACATCCACCCCATAACTGTCCAAACAATCCCCAATCCCCATGAATATGCCCCAGGGAAGGCAAAATCAATCAATAAATGACACAATGCAATGGAAAAAAGATATTTCTTGGCAAATGAAGGGGACTAGCAAATGCCTGTTGTTGTTGTTGTTGTTGTTGTTGTTGTTGTTGTTGTTGTGTGCCTTCAAACTGTTTCTGACTTATGGCGATCCTAAGGCAAATCTACCATGGGTTTTCTTGGCACATTTCTTCAGAAGGGGGTTGCCATTGCCATCCTCTAAGGCTGAGAGAGTGTGACTTGCCCAAAGTCACCTAGTGGGTATACATGGCTGAGCCAGGATTCCAACCCTGATCTCCCAGTGCACTAGTCCAACACTTAAACCACTACACCATGTTGGCTCTGGGATATCCAAACTGGATCTGTGGGTGGGTGCATGAATTCCAGCAGAAAATGAAGCTGGGCAGAACTGCATAGGCCAATTTATGGCTTCTGGAGATCTCACAAGATGTGAGCCTCTTATGAAAGTTCAACATCTTCAGAAACGAATACATCTCATGAGGCCATCCCAACCCTGAGAACTTGTGATGGCAGCAAATTGTGACCATCCTGAGAACAGCCATCTAGGAAGGACTATATGTAGGTAAGCACACAACCCATACAGAATGTTGGTGAGGTCACAATGCCCCCCTCATCCAAGGTACATTTGGGGGACATTTTCTCCTACCCTTGATGCCAGGGAAGGAAAAGTTTGGGAATACTGTTCAGTAATACTGGTGTGAGCTAGCTCAACTTCGGATGCTTTGTGCTATTATTAGCTCTCGCCAACTGGCTAGCTGGTGTGGCTGTGTATTTTGGGGGGAGAAGAGGGTTGCTGGCTATTAACTCTGAAGCACTGATAGTTCCCAGAAGCTGATTAGTGCTATCTGTGTTACTGAATTCTTTATAATGTTGTCAGTGCTAATTGGCTCATTAGCATCAACAGCACGCTAACTACCTCTTTTATCTAAACTTCAGATATACAGTGAGTGGTAGAGTCCTTAGACATGCATGACACTTAGAAGTTACAGTCGCTAGGATAGCATTTTTTAATTTTTAAAAAACTGGCTGGTATACTGTTATGAAGAAAAATATGCAGTTCATGTCTGAAGGCATATTTTGATGTTAAAAAATTGTGCCGCTTTCCTGTGTAAACATATTACCAGTTCCCCTGAAGCAGTTTGCTATTTTCTTGTTATTGTTTGCATTAATCATAATTTCTATAAATAATTCAATTGTGCCTTATTTGTATAATATCTGTGACTTAACTGCTGAATGACCTCAACTAGGGGAAGAGCCAGTGTGGTGCAGTGGTTTTAGTGTCAGCATAGGACTCTGGTATACCAAGATTTGAATCCCTACTTGGCCACGGAAACTCATTGGGTGATCTTGGTTGAGTCGCACTCTTTCAGTGTAAATAGGCAGCAGTGGCCAACCTCCTCTGAATGAATGTTATGGAGAAAAACTCTATGCTAGGGCTGCCATAAGTTAAAATCAGCCTGAAGTCATGTAACAAGGAAATGCTCTGCAATTGATTGATCTCATCACAGAATCACAGAGGTGGAAGAGACCACAAGGTAATCCAGTCTAACTCCCTGCCATGCAGGAACACAGAATCAAAGCATCCCTGACAGATGACCATCCAGCCTCTGTTTAACAACCTCCAAAGAAGGAGACTCCACCAAACTCTGAGGCAGTGTATTCTGCTGTTGAACAGATTTGAAGGAAGAATGTATGAGTTAAGGAGATGAAATAATCCCCTCTGCTGTGGTTTGTTCTACTTTTCATTTTAGTCTTTCTGCCCTTGATCTTTAGATCCCCTTTTGTGAATAGATGTGTTCCTTCTGTTTCCAGCAGGGATGGAGATCCAGCAGAGGAGGCTTTACTTTAGCAGATACTACCACAGTCATGTGTGCCTACCTACAATAGGCAAAGTAAACAGCAGCTTATTCCAGAATCCTTTACTGAGCATGTATAGGCTGCAAAAAAGAAAAATGGGAGAGCAGATAAGCTTGCTTCATCAGCTACTCCCCAACAAGTTTTTTTTAAAGAAAGCACAGATCTATAAGGTTGGTCACCAAAACAGAAATAATAAGGAAAGGGGAAGTGGGGGGGGGAAGAAAAATCATCCTTGAAGGCATGTCAGAAGAAGCTTTCAAATGATACCTAGAAGGTTCAACATGTTTTTGTGGTATAGGAACCTATCTCTATTTTTTACATGTTATTTCTGCCTCCATTATCAACTTTCTTAACTGGGGTATACCTGTAGAGAACATGAGCAGTACACCATAAATTTGGTTTCTTCAGCTGATGTACATCTTTCCCCTCACAATGTTATCAATGCACATGTGTTTTTCAATAAAACTCTAGAACTTAAGTTACCTTGATGTTGTATATGATTGCACTGATTCTTTTCCTGCAAGGTTTTACTGACAACACCCCTTTGCATGGAGAAAGCATTACACACACACACACACACACACACACACACACACACACACACACACACAGAGAGAGAGTGTTTACAATCTGTACACTTACTATATGCATTTTTGTCAGTGAAAATGCATATTAGTAAAACATTATGCAAAGAAAGACACTTGATACCATCAAGAGTATGACACATTAATATGACCTTTTCACATGCTTTACCATTGCACATCGGTAATATGGGGAAGGACCTACGATGCATGGCAAACTGTGAAATGTGTACTGTGTTCTCTTCAGAATGTGAAAATGTAAAATAAAAGAAGAGGAAATTCTGAAAGCATCAGTTCCACTCCAAAAACAAGAGGTAGTAGTTTGGAGCTCCAAATTTGAAGCTAATTCAGAGAATGGTAATTTTGAAAACTAGTGTGAAATCCTTCAGTAAAGCTTTATTTATCTTAAAAAACTCATTAGAAATTCCTCAACTGATTTGCTTCAAAATTTGCTTCAGTTGTTTTTGATTGGAGTAGGAACTATTGGCAACTTTTGTAAACTTCTCTTTGTAAAACTTCTGAACCCACTTCAAAATGCTGATTTACATGAAATTCAGTGAGAGCTTTGCACAGGAATAGAGCTCCTGGCCTTTGGACCCTGTCTGAAGTCTCCAGCTTTGAAGACCCATCTGTGGCCTTCCAGCCAAGTGGCTCAAAGTACAGGTGGTGGGCCAAGCTTCAATGGTGGTGCCATGGCAGCAAGTGTAAAGAGGTGGCAACCACAGCAAGAGGAATTTCTAGTGAACTTCTCTGGTATCATCTGCTTTGCCTCTGGCTCAGGGTGGGAAAGAACGAAAGGAAGGAGAGGAGAGGTTGAGGGCAGAAAAAATGAGAAGTGAATGAGCACAGCCCAGGTATCCTGCAGGCATCATCATATGGGAGGAAAAAGGAATGGGAAGAGCCAGAGTCTCTGGCACCCACCCACCAGCTTTACAGAACTCTGGCTGGTGGCTGCAGTTCATACAAATTAAGGGGATATAATTTTTTAAAAAACCTTTCAATTGCCTGTGCATCAGCCTGCAATCCCAGTTTTCTGCAAAGCCTGATTGGTGGGTGGTTGCTAGAGACTGTCTGGGTTCTCTGGGTTCCTCACCACTTTTCCTTTGATGCTAGTGGCACACAGAGCTCAGCAAGAGGACTGGGCTGCACTTGCTCCCTTCCCTTCATCTCTGCCTCCCCTTGCATCTTCTCCATTTTGAAGCCTGTGAGCAGGGTGGTGAACTTAGACATGGAATTTTACAACAGCATAGTACTGCAAACCATGTGTTGGTCTTTAAAAGGAAAAGAAACATATAGAGCTAAATTTCCATTCCCTCCCCATGAGCCTGCCTACCTTTTCAAGACCACTGTCTGCGTCTTCACAATTATTTCCCGCTGGAAATAGTTAATTTTCCTTGTGTACACATACTGACTTCTGGATTTTCCTTCTCTTGAGGAAACAAGCAATTTTTGCCATGGCACCATCACTACTCCCTTAGAAGAATACCCTTTCCCCTCCATTGTGGTATCTGTACAGCTATCCAGGTGTAGAAAGAGGATCATCTCTAGATGCATCCAGACAGGAAGGGACAATTCAGCCTCAAAACTGTTCTCTCTGTCACCATCACTAATGATGGAGGATCATAGCAGCACAGCCCCAGATATCACAGATGAAGAGCTAGTTCAATGGGAGACTCAAGTCTAATCGCTCACATTTCCAGGGAGATCAGGGTATGGAAAAGCCGCCTCCAGTAAGTGTGCGCAGGCCTGAAACAGATGGACCCATGGGCACAGAAAGCATTTGACAACTTCCTCCAAGTATTTGCCCATAAGGTACAGCATGAAAGCCCAGCACAAAAATGAATTCTAGGACCACAAAGATACTGGCTGTGAAGCGACAGTCACTTAGCAACCATAAAAATCAGGCACTCATTGCTTCCAGAATGGGAGCTGAGATTTAAAATAGCTGCACATCTTCTAATGGATTTTGAAAATCAGATGTGAATTTCCATTCTGATGAACAGGTGCCAACAAGAAGTTTGTCAATTAACACACTACGTTTGTGGAAAAAGCAATATCTTATTTTAAGATTTGGTTTTCTTATACCTCCATCTCAACCCCAGTTATTCTGCACTTGATATGTTTTATGGCTTTTTTTTACTATATTGAAAGAAAAATTAGCATTTAAATAGCATCATGTCATACATCACATCAATGTAAGCTGGTTAGCCCTTGTTAAAGTGCATTACAGAACTGAAACACAATGATTTTAGGAGATAAAACATGGAACTGGGGTTTCTAGTTCCCAGCTGTCTTTGTAACTAGAGGAAAGCTGACCTGTTTCAATTGTGAAAAGAGCATAAATGCTCCTTGAGATCAGAAAAAATAAATAAAAGGCAGGCTATTCAAATGCAGTAAGATGAAGAGTGGGGGAGCTCAATGGTGGCTGGGAAGGACTGTAGCACCTGGTACAGATATCTAAAAATTGCAATGTCTAGTTCTGGCCACCCATAGCAAGAATTGGTGTGAAGGCCCATAATAATGCCACTTCCAAATACTCCCAGATTTGCCTTTTGCATGGGCAGCACAAATGCACTGGATCTTCTAAAGGAAGCTGTTGTGAGGCTTTATTCAGCTGGTGATGCTTCTCCTCAGGGAACCTTAGCCTACTTGCCATCTCCCTCAGTCTCTGAGATTGCAGAAAGAGTGGTGCTACAGGTAGTCTTCCTTATCAAAAATGCAATAACAAAAGAATCCAAAGGAAAAGGGAGAAAAAGAAATTAGGAGACTGAATGGATAGAGAAAAGAAATGTAGACAAGGAAGTCTGGAGTTAAAATACTGACTTGAAATAACCAGGGATTTAATTGTTTTTAATGGTAATTATGAGGCAGTTTGGACATATTTTATTGGGAAAAGCCAGATAATAATATTTTAAATATATGAAATAAATAATAAAAAAGATAACTAGATAAATCTTTGGCTGCAAGTCTCCAGGACCAGTATCCTTGTCCTTAGAAGGTCCCTTTGTTTTTAAAATTATTTTACAGTGAGCCCTCGGAATCTGCTTGCATTTGGTTACTGGACCACCCTGTCAGTACCAAAATTTGTGGATGCTGAAGTCCCATTATATACATTCGATTAGTGAAATGGCACTTATATATAATTACAAAATCTTATATATAATTACAAAATCAAGGTGGTTTTTTTTTTTGGAGGGGGGAGTGGTGAATAGTTTTGAACCATGCTTCATTGAAACCATGGATGTGGCTGACTTTATAGTAATTGCTAGAGGCCATTCACTGTAATTCTCTGCCAGTTTTTGTAATTCACCTCATACTCATATTTCTGCACCATACTGACTCCATATTTTGTTTAGACAAAATGTAAAGACTAGACCTTAGGAAAGTCACTTTTTTAGGATCACAATTCTCAGAGTTCTCATTGGCCACATTAGTGAATCTACAGAATCATTCTTGCATTACTGTTCTTAGCTAGTGATATTATTATTTTTTAATTCTTATGCAGAAGAACATTATGGAAGAGCTCTCACAACACAGTCCTCTGAATGATTATTAGAAATGAGCCCTACTGAGGTCAATGAGACCTGAGCTCTAGGTAAATCTGTTGGTGGCTGCAGCCTGAACAGATGTTTTCTTGACATACATAGTGTGCTATCTGCATGTTGAAATTTGTTCAAAGTGCTCCTGCCTAGCCACATAGTAAGCTCAATTGCAAGCCAACTTGTAAACACACACAGGCCCTGTACAGACAGGCCAAAATAAAGCTAAGTCCTAAGGACTGGGGCATAGTTTTAGCACAGCTGCCAGGCTCTTAGGACACATGCATAATTTAAACAGCATACCTCCAAAGTGACCCGAAGCAGCTTTATTTTGGCCTGTCTGTACGGGCCCATACACATACATACTGCCTAGTCACTCACTTGCTGTAATACTAGAAATGTCATAAAGGAAATTCTTTGGTAGCTCCGAGTTAGATTCATTGTGGTCTATTTTTATTTCTATAAAATTTGAGTTTGCTCAACTTGTCATCTGACAGACTGAATACAGCACACTGATTGGAAGATGGCTCAATGCTATGGAATTCTGGGATTTGTAGTCTGTTGTGGCACCAGAGCTAAAAATCTCACAAAACTACAGTTCTCAGAATTCCATACCATTGAACCATGGCAGTTAAAGTGCTGTCAAACTGGATTATTTCTGCAGTATGGATGCAGCCTTTTACTAGCAGAGAGTTTTTCACATTCACATCTCCAACTAGTGCTAAAATAACATCTTCCACCTCTACATTTCCACCAGCCAGTACAAATGCACTCATCATAGAATTCATTAAGGGCAACTTGAGGGAACGTTTGCAGAAGGAGAAGAAGTGATAGGTGTGAGGGCAGTTAGGCAGCTGTGGAGCTGTGGGAAGAACAGCAACAATAGAAGAATAAATGCTTAATGCCTCAGGGTAAGAAGCATGGGACATGGAGACAGGTAATGCCAGGAGAAAAACACTTAAAAAGCTATTTGTTTGTAAACAGCTTGCAAGATTTAATTTGGTACAATTTCAACAACTAAGCCTTCTCCCAAATGGCTCCTTGTCAAAAATGGAAAAGTCTTGGTTCCCCCACCCTCCCTTTTTATTGAACCACTTGTATTTAAACCCAGAACTCTGAATCCAGAGCAGTGGAAGAATGAGTTTTGACAGAAGTAGCAAAATGTGAAACACACTGTTTTCATCCAAACATACACACAGGCGTATAATACCTTTCAACCAGAGAAGGTATGTGCTTTTATTTTATTTTTCTTTCCTGCTCTGTTGTGCTCTGGTTCCAATTTTGTTGTATAGACTGTTGACCATTTCCAAATTGTAGTGTAAAGAAAACAATAAACAGCACGGGAAGAAGATATAACCACTGGAATTTTTAAATGCAATTTCTTTTCATCAAAGTCAGACCCTTCAAAGGAAGAAAAATTGTTCCAGAACTTCAACTAAAGGCTGAAATGAAAAAGTACTTTGAGATTTATTTATCTATACATAGAATTTCTGTGCTCCATCTAACATGGTTAAGACACAGGATATGGTTACACAGAGCCATGGTTCTCAATCATTGATTCTCCAACACTGTAGACTTCATTTTACACAAAGTGTCACCACTGGCACTTTGAAGTACTGTCTAGTACTTCTGGGAGTCAAAGTCCAAAATACCTGGAGAACAACTGATGTACAGGAAGCGGCAGGGCTATGAAAATAGATATGATACTGTTCTCAATAGGGTCTCCTCAGTTCCAGTGAAAAATATGAAATTATTGACCGATTTGAGGAAGGTCAAGCCATGAATCTTCCACACCTGCTGGATTTACTAATGATAGGGGCATATTTTAAACATCTCCAAATGTGTCTCTGAATTTATTCCCTTTATTTTCTTCCATGTAAAGAAGTGTCTGCATTTGTACCTGTAACACTTTCCATTATATTAAATGGAGAATGTTTATTGAAGCATACAGGTGAAAAGTGAAGGTGTGTGGCCCGTCCTCATTATGGAAGAGCCTCTTTAATCCTCTCCAGGGAATGGTTTACATTTCATTGGATAAAACTGGAAATAACGAGATAGTGCAGAAAAACTACATTTGGGGAAGGGAAATATATTCCATGGTTCCTCTGAAGAATGGCCTATCAGCCATCCATGGTTTTGCTTCTGAAGTTATCACTCATAACAGATTAATGTGGCTCTGTTACATTCAACAAGCAGAAACTGAGCCATCAACTTTTCTCCTGCTCAGATTTTAATGCAAGGGAGACAAAATTTCTGGAGTTTTATAACTCTTCTGTCTTTTTGAAGTGGGGATGGAGAGCCCTCCCCTGGTATTTTTCTATAGCTGACACAGGAACATTTGTAGTATCTCAAAATGAGATGTCTTTTCTGATATGTGTTTATAGGATCGCTGCCAGGATCTATCTATCTATCATCTATTGATTGATCGATTGCCACATTAGATCTGTGTCCATTCCGGCTGATAAAAGTTGCCTGAGGAGAGCTAGCCAGATATGCGATGGAGACTGTGAATACTTCCTTGAAGGCAGGTTGTGTTCCAGTCCTCTTGGGTGTATATTTTTTCATTGAAGAAATTTCACAGGATCCTACCCGTCTAGCAGATTATCAACCAGCATCCAAATTTCTTTTTTAAAATAAGGCCTTAGAGCAAGTTGCTGTAGTACGCATCCAAGCATTCTTGGATGAAGCTGATTGGTTGGGTCTATTACAATCTAGGTTCAGGCCTAGTTGGAGTAGAAAAACGTTTGGTCATTCTTGTGCATGACATTCCAGAGGATAAATCCCTTGTTGATTCTGCTGGAATTATGAGCAGCATATCCAGTATCTTTCTGGACTGTATGTCTGATGTAGTAACACCACTTAGTGACACCATTTTTGCTGTGGCTTTGCTGATGATACCCAGCTCTTTCTCTCTTTCTCAGTTTATATCAAGGAGGTGGTGTGAGTCCAGATCATTTTCTGGATACAGTGAGGGACTAGATGTAAATGAGAAAATCTAAGCTTAGTCCAGACAAGACAGAAGTTATGTGGGTCAGCAGAAAGACCAGCATGGGATGGAGATTACAATCTGTTATGATATATCTCGATTGCAGGCTGGTCTTTCTGCTGACCCACAGACTTCTGCCTTGTCTGGACTCAACCTAGATTTTTTCTGAAGGAGCAAGTCTTGAACCAATCTGCCAGAAGGCAATGTAGCTGATGCAATTCAGAGTGCCTTAATCAGCTCTAGATAGTGCAGTAGTTGTGTTTCTTCTTAGAGAAGGTAGATTTAGTCACAGTGCAACCTGTCTTCATCATATATTCTGGTTAGACTACTGTAATGTGCTACAGACCACAAACTCTGAGCTCAAATACAGTGATAATTTTGACCTACAAAGTCCTGAATGGCTTGGTGCCAGGATATCTGAAAGCCATCTTTTTCTATAGGCATCTGATCGGAATTTGAGATCATCAAGGGAGTACTGTGTGTCTCGCCACCCCAGGAAGAGAGGCTTGTGAGTACCAGAAACAGAGCTCTTTCTCTCTCTGTTGCTGAATTCCCTTCCAAGGCTGGCTCAATCATTATGGCATCATCCCTGCTGAACCTCCAACAAGCATCCAAAACTATATTATTCTGAAGGTGCTTTCATCTTAAAAACTTATTTTAATATTGATTTATAATTTTTTAAAGAAATGTTTTGTCTGTTTTGTGTACACAATTTTGGAAATCCAGTGAGCAGAAAAATAATACATGCTTTAATTAATCATAATTAATTAAATAATGTGTTTAGGTTTAGCTTTATATCCAGCTGTTGTTGTTATGTGTGTTTGTTTATTTTTAAAAACTGTGTTAGCCTAATATGCCTCAATAATCCACACCTTATACCATATAAGCCTACCTGATTCATGTTGTTGTTGCGTGGTGATCCTAAGGCAAACCTATCATGGGGTTTTCTTGGCAAGATTTGTTCAGAGGAGGTTTGCCATTGCCTTACCTGAGGCTGAGAGAGAGAGAGTGATTTGCCCAAGGTCACCCAATGGGTGTCACAGCTGAGCGGGGAATTATTAGTGGGGTGAAATAAGTGCTGTTTCTTAAATAGCAGCCCCAAAGTTTTCATTTACTATTGTTTTAATAATATGATTTGGATGTATTTGGATTATATAAAAGGAGGATTCAAATGGAAAGAATAATGAAATTTATTCAAGATATGTATTTAAACTGTCTTTTTAACAGCTAGGTGCTACTAATAACAGGCATTAGTGCCACTAATGCTGGCAAATGCATAAAAGGATATATGGCAAATGCTTGCTGATATTTTCCATGATTGATAGCACATTTCATATTTCATTTTCTAAACATGCCAGAAACATGAGGTAAACATGCCATTTCTCTAATAGCTAGTGGAAAACAGATGGACATCATCTCTTTTTAAAATCATAGTGAATGGCTTAGTGAGGTTGGAGCCAAATTGATTTGCCAGTTAAACAATAAATACAGATAAATTATTGTTTGTTTGGGCATAGCTCATTAAAATATAAGGAGGGGAAATTTGGAGAATAGATTGTTTAGAAAGTTAATCATCAGTAAAGTTCACTGTAGAGTATGTTTACTATGATTGAAATGTCTATACATTTCTCCCTCCATTCTCACGGTCTTCAGGCTCACATCCCTCACTTATGAGTGAGGAATGAACAGATGGAGAATGAATGGGGCCGCGTGTCCGCAGTGTGTGCCCCAGTGCCTATATCCAAGCCACAGGGGCTTGAATAAAAGTGAAACTCCATTTTCACAAAGGGGTCCAGAACAGATCCCCCGAGAAAAAGGAAGAGTGACTGTATAATTTTTTTTTAAAAAAACTCTTTTCAAAGCAAAGAGTTCATTTTGTTTTTGATTTACACAAATACTGTCTGCTTTCCACTCTATAAATTGTAATTATCCTGTGACTGAGCCATGCAGAACCTAAACACTGTGCATTCAAACATTCTGGAACTTTAACCATCTCGTGGATATGAGTGCCAAACTGCCATTCATATAATGGCTGAGGGTATAAATGGAGATGGAATTCAATTAACAAACAACCATTTGGTTTGACCCACTAGTTAAGACTTTCCATGTCCTCCTGTGCTTCAACATACTGAAAATGTGGTGCAAGAAGGCTCATACACTTAACAAATGTGTTAGTTACACAATGTAAAAATAGCATGGTATCTTATGCTGTGGATGGTTTCACCTTCCCGCACTTCCTTGGAGCTGGATGGCTGTCAGTGGCAGAGTGGTACACTCAAGTCCCAGCTTCGTCTATTTGGTTGTTTTGTGTGTGTGTGTGTGTGTGTGTGTGTGTGTGTCAGTATACATGTTTACATGTGCATACACAGCTCTTGAACAATCAATATAGCTCTCAAACATGTTTACATAAAGCCCTTATGTGGAAATGGGTCTCCCACCCAGAAGTATAGCAACAGCAGCATAAAAAAATGTTTACATTAATGCAAAATTGAAGGTGAGGATCCTGTCCATCCTCTCAGCTTTCCCCCCAAGTTCCCACTTTAAATGGCACACAGTTAATTCATCTTCTCAATTCTCTTCTGTCTCCCTGGCAACAAGTTACACTTTTTCACTCTCTCTTAGCCACAACCACATAAAAATCCTGAGACAGTCAAAATAAATTCTTATCAAATATACTTGGGGAAAGTCCTTGTGAGCATGATAGCATGATATGGGCCAATGCAGTGCATTCTTTATGAAAGCCACAATGAAATTACATTACTACTAGGGAAAAGTATGTGCCAGACAATCCCCTCAACACAAAAAGGTTCTTCCTGAAAGATGATGAACTATAAGGGAGTGAGGGTGGGGGCAATGGCTTAAAAATGCTGGAAATAGCTAGGAATGGAAAGAATAGCCACAGTGTTTCTCATATTCTATGAGAAGAATGTTTCAATACTTTGAGCAACCTTTTTGAGAAAAATAGTCAACCTAAACAAGGTTTTTCAAACTGGGGGACTTTAAGAGGAAAAATGTGCAAAAACTGTTGGCTTGAATCCCATTAGTGACAGAAGCACATTTTGAATGGTATTTCCTGTTTAGAACAGGGAACCATAGGCTATTCTCTAACATCTTATGCGCCATCCTGTCAGTCCCCATGGAGCACCTGCTATAATGGTGATCAAGAGACAATAAGGCAGTGGGGACTACCTTTCATCACCATTTTGCTGTTTGCTAGACAATCCTCTACCATGAACTACAATGGGCATGACTCAACTACAATTGGCATGCGGCTTGGCAGCTGCAAGGGATGGGTAAGCCATAGAGTTACATGTGCAGAGCAGTTATATTGTATGTGCACCAATAGGAGCTCAGCCTTACCCAAAAACTAAGCAATACCCCCCTCACACCATAAAACAAACTTTTCACACATTTTACATAAAAACAATGTTTTTTGTAACCAAAACAAAACAAAATCCAAAGCCAATTTTTGAATGTATCTTTTTGAAAAAGACCCAAAGTGCAAAAAATCAAAACAAAATGTACAAAAGCGCTATCAATCTTACCCAGGAAGAAGAAAAGTTTTTATACTGTTCATTCTTACATTCAGGAATGGAATAAACAGACTTACCAGAGGTCTCTCATTAAAATTAAAACTTTGGTAAAACAAGCTACTTTTTAAAATCTTTCTATCTCAAAATTGGTAGGGATCACACTTGTACTTCTTCTACACTGCCTTATTTTAGATGTTGATCTATTTTCTAAATTGTCATCATTTCTTATTAGAATGGTTGGATATGTTTCACCCAACAGCTTTCACATGGAGCTTGTAAAGGTTTTAATAATTGGTCATGTTTCATCCAACCATTTTTACAAAGTTTGGAGAACACAGGAGCTGTGGTGAGGGAGTGAGGAGGTGAGGGAGATCAAATTACAGATAAATCACTTCCCAGAACAGTGGGGCATTAAATGGAGGGCATATCATGAAACTTGTTGTCCCCAAAAGGTTGTGCAATTACAGTAGTAAGAAATGAAAAGAAAAGATTAATTTCCATTACTTTTGGTGCAAAGAAAGCAATAATTCTTCCTTACTTGATTTGTTTTCTGATTAAATTCTCCATGACATAGGTGCCACCATCTTGAAAGCTAGACTGAGTCTACTTGATGATCTTGCTCAAGATTTGACCTAGAAGAACAGGAATCCTTGGTCATCACATGAACAGAATTTCAAACCTACAATATGTTATTTGAATAATTCCATTTATATTATTTTATTGTACAATGTATTAAGTCCCATTTGCCAGACAAAGACACAGTATAAATCTAATGAAAAAAATAATGTATATTGCCTGTTCCTCTTTCTGTACTGGTGCACTAAAGCAGCGTAGGAAACACAGGGAGAATTCAAATTTCTTTAGTATTTATTTCTAAGGCAGCAAGTTCCCTGCTATGAAGTTTCCAACTGCTACTATAATCTAGCATGTAGGAGATTAGTTATATATTTTCATAAGTCGGTATCTTATCATTTCATAAGGGAAATTATGTGGTCAAATAAGCAAACATATGCTGTAGCTTCAACAGACTACTTACCATATATACTCAACTATAAGTCAATCTCATGTATAAGTTGAGGGAAGATTTTGGGGCCAAAATGATGGATTTTGATATAACCCATAGATATGTCAAGGGTAAAACTTAGGAGCATGTAACAAAGGATGTAAAATATGAAGCAAAGGAAAACAATGCCAAGAACAAAATTCCAGCAGGCATTGCTGCTTGTGTTCATAATAAAGGCTGGATGGATGAGACAGTAGAGCAGGGTCAGTGCTTCCAATACAGATTACACTCTTGCCTTTCACCAGTGGATGGTTCCTTTTTTAAAAAAGAAGAGTTAAAGTACAGTATTTTAATTATCCCATGGACAAGTCAACTCAGGGGTTTTGGGGTTAATTTTTTCAACTAAGGCCCAGTACAGACCAGTGCTTTGTGCCAGCCTGGGGGTGAAAGTCACCCTTAGTCTAATAACCAAGCAACACATTTTTCAAATTTTCATACAAATGATGAGTGTGTACATGCATGTGCATGCACAGATGCATGCACACTGAGACTGAAAAGGAACACAACACCATTGCAGAGATTAGATATTCCACAAACATCACAGAGCTCTTTTGAAAGGCATTTATCAAAGAACAGACCAATCTATATTTATCAAAAATGATATAGGAGTACTTTTTAGGGGTGTTGCAATAGAATATTTTTCAACTGTATGCAGAAAAAGAGGAGGCACTGCAGTGGGAAGAGGTAATCTGTTTTGTTCTCAGATGACCTATTCTCAAAAGAACAGCTGGGTTTAATTAGTTCCCTAAACTTCTCAGAAGATATGTAGGACTACAGTTGCATTATGCTATAATTTCTACATATCTGTACATGGATAGAATTATTTCCAAAACAACATGCTATTAAGTATGCATTTCTCTGCTCTGATAGTTGTGTATCCATGAAAATGAAAGGGTTTCATAATATGCTGAACAAGATGTCAGACACTCTCTATTCTATTACCGCTATTGACCTTGAGGCAAATAGTGTATATATCATGATAGAAAACTGCCCTGGCATATCTTGGCTCATTTGGGTGAAAGTGTGTGTATCTCTATGCAAATTCCAACATTGAATTCACATCCGTGGCACATTCTTTCTTTAATCAAATAGGTTTTCATGACAGCCAGATCAGCAAACAGCCTGGAAGCTAGGTTGGGTTATTATGAAAAAATTTGCATTTCAACAGTTGCCCTGACTTCCAGTAAGCCCAAATTGCCTAGCCCCTTTCACAACTCCAGTTCTGCATATTATTTAGAATGCTTTGTGGGGAGACAAATCAGACAGGCTAGAAACAATATCAGTGGGGGCAATGAATGTCTTAATCAATCCTAGGAAACCAATGGGATTGGCAGAAAGGCAGACAATGAGGACTCACAGAATCAGGGGACTGGGAAAATGAAGTGTAGCCTAGAATAGACCATTTCAGGTTTGAAGCCACCATTAGGCAAAGTAAGAAGCCTCATGCTACTGGTTTTGGATGTTGTGGAACAGAAGCTAATTCTGTAGTTACTTCCACTGAAAAAAAATTAGACAGCTCATAAGAACAAACATAAGAAGGATTCTGATGTGTTAGACTAAAAACCTATCCTGTCTAGCCTCCTTTTCACCACATGGCCAATGAGATACCTTTGGGAGGTTTTAGCTGTGTGGACAGCTGGATTTGGCCTGATTTGGCCAATCCAGTTGTCCACATGCCAAGAGCTGTGGCAAAACTCATCTTGTACTAAACAGCACAAGAAAGGGATTGATCCCTTTCAGAGCTGCTTCCACCACTTTGAGTTTCAATCTGAGCTAAGTAAGATCTCAGATCTTCCAGTAACTAATTTTCCACCCTGGGGACCTGTTGAGGGATGCACTACCTCACTTCCTGAAATTAGAAGGTCTCTTACAGTTTCAAACCCTAATTTTTCATTCAAACAAGTTAGCCAAGGCTCTCACACCTTGTTTTGATATTAAGATGCACTTTCTGGAGACTTTAGGTACCTGAATCATCTCTCTCTCTCTCTCTCTCTCTCTCTCTCTCTCTGTGTGTGTGTGTGTGTGTGTGTGTGTGGTGGAAGTCGGCTCCTGGTGTGTGAAAATAATCAGGGAAGCACATGGGGACTGCAGAATGCCCACCATTGGCATATAGTTGGAATCTCAAGAGTAGGTGAGAATGAAGTGCAGGAGGCTCGAGAGTGGGAGCATAAAGGAAAGAGGTTCATGGGTAATTGATGTGTGGTGAGGGAGAGAGGGAGGGAGAAACTTGGCAGTTTATGTGAGGCTGGTAAAGTGAGGTCTCATTTAACACAAATTCAGCTAAGAAGAGCAATGCTGGATTAGCCCAAAAGCCCATATAACTGAGCATCACGTTCACAAAGTGTGGCCAAGCAGATGCCTATGGGAAGCTAACCAGCAAGATCTAAGTACAAGTATACCTTCCCTCTTATATCTCCCAAAGCAATGGACATACAGAGGCACACATTGTCTCGGATATTGGAAGAGATATATAGCCATCCCGAACAGTAGACATTGATGATTCCATCCTGCATGAATTTATCTACTCCCTTTTAAAGCTAGCCAAGTTGGCAGCCACCACTAAATCCCATGGAGTGGACTATTGTTATACACTGGGGTTTGGTTCCAAGATCCCCCATGGATAACAAAATCCATGGATGCTCAAGTCCCATTAAA
This sequence comes from Sceloporus undulatus, assembly GCF_019175285.1. Taxonomy (NCBI): domain Eukaryota; kingdom Metazoa; phylum Chordata; class Lepidosauria; order Squamata; family Phrynosomatidae; genus Sceloporus; species Sceloporus undulatus. The sequence continues at coordinate 210,965,721 of NC_056522.1, forward strand.
TATAATGACATACCAAAATGGTGTCCCTTATAAAAAATGGAAAATCAAGGTTTGATATTTGAAATTTATACTTTTTTTTAACATTTTCAAACCATGGATGCTTGAATCCGTATATAAAAAATCCGTGTATAAGAAGGGCCGACTGTATTACTGCCAGCTGGAAGCCATAATCTCTATTTATTTTTAGGTGGGTGGATATACTGTAGCTCCAGTCTACTCATTTTGAGCCAATGTACTGGGGCAGGAGAAGACCAGATATTTGCCCATCTCCAGTTACAGCATGGACTGTAATTCAACCTGCCTCTGTGGAGCAGAACACAGGAGGAAAATACTGTAGCTTCTAGACAAGTGCTTCTACCTGTGCAATTAAGGACTAATAATCAAGCTGTGTGGAATGTATTAGCTTCAGTGACCATACATGAAAGAAAAGGAAAGAAAATGCAATGGAAAGGGAGGGGGAGAAATCCTTTATAGATTTCTGTCCCCTGCTATTTCAGATAATTTAAATCAAGTCAAAGCAAAACCCTACAGGACCATTAAGATCTTGAACTCCAGTTTCTGCCAAAGCACTTCTTCTGTGGATGCCAATTTTGTCGGCACAATATGGCATTTGCTGGATGGGCTTTTGAAGTCCCTGTGCCTTGGACTACAAATCCACAGAGGAAATGGCAGCAGCAGTAGCTGCTGCTGCTCCTCCTTCTTTTTGTGGGGAAGGGATTTGTTACTTTTCCAAATGGCAGGATACATCCATTAAAAAATCAACAGAATAAAATGAAAACAACTCCACATTTGAAATGGCTGAAACCAATGAAGATTCAGTAGTTTTACTCAGGAAGTGATGGTACCAGCAGGCACAAAAATGTGTGTGTGTGTGTGTATTTAAATCACCTCTTTCTTGAGTTCTTATCTTGGACTACTCTCCTTTATTGAAACAGAAGTGTCCTGCCTTTTCCCACTTTTAAGTTACAAGGCAAAGTTTATTCTTTTTGAAAGTGAATTACTGTGAAATATTGTTCTGGTTTTAGACATCATCATCATCATCATCATCATCATCATCATCATTGCTATCACTGGCAGTATGTCTTGTCAAATTCTCAAGAATAAACTTTTAGAAACCATTCTTGAGAATAGTCAGAAAATTTTTTAAAAAGGAATTTTCCCTCTCACATTTAATATATTTAAAAACAATTTTGTCCTGTTATTAATGTGTTTCTTGAATACAGATGTTAAAAACTGTGAAAGTTACCAGTTGTTAAAATGAAGAGAGCCAAGTTGTCCCCCCCCCCACCACCAGAACATTTCATTGTATTTTGCTTTTCTGGTTTGGTACATGGGCTTTTGGGAAAAGCCTCTTGTCATGGGGGGGGGGGGGAGAAGGCTTACATCTATCACAAAATACTAAGAGTCTAGGGGAAAAAACAGAAAAGGAAAGGGACATGAATAATGTTGCTTTTATATCAGGACACTTTTCAAGAATGTCTATTGCTCTGTGGAGGAAATATTCTAGTCCCATCAGCATGCAACTTACTCCTATGAAACAAATTCCTGTTTTGCCCAGTTATGTGCAATTCATATACTTCCTGCAACAAGATTAAAGTATTCCAACGTAGAATGCTGAGTGGATTCTCTTTCCTGGTGTGATGCAAAAACTATTAAAGCGGTGGTAGGCAAAGTGGAGTTCTTGGACCACACACACTCCTTGAGCCCCACTTTTGTAAACCCTGAAGCCCCCAACTTCCTAATCACATTGGGTGTGGTTTTCAGGAATTCCCTCTCTTAGAACCACACAGAAACTCTCTCAAACACATGAAAACTTGCAAAAAAAATTGTTCACCACCACCCCACAAGCACCCAGAACCCTGTACCACCTCAAATATCTCTTTTAACTTCTGGAGCCAGTTGTGACAGGAAGAAATATGTCTTCGCTTCTTGTCCATTTCCGAGCACAATTCAAAGTGCTGGTTATGACCTATAAAGCCCTAGACAGCTTAGGTCCAGACTATTTGAAAGACCATATCTCCCCATATGAACCACCCAGAGCCCTAAGATCTTCAGGAGAAGGCTTTCTCTCGGTCCCACCACCATCCCAAGCTCGCTTGGTGAGGACCCAAGAGAGAGTCTTCTCAGTGGCTGCTCCTTCCCTGTGGAACTCCCTTCCACAGGAGACTAGGCTGGCCCCCTCACTGCTGGCCTTTCATAGGCAGGCAAAGACATTTTTGTTTAAACAGGCCTTTTGAGATCTGGCAGGCTTGGTTTTATTGGAAGATGAGAAGGTTGGACTTTTTAATTTTAACTCTGTATGTTTTTTAAAAAATTATATTTGTAATTTTTATATTTTTATGATTTTAATTGTACAATTTTAACGTATGTTTATATATGTTCGCCGCCTTGGGTCCCATTTTGGGAGAAAGGTGGGATAAAAATAAATAAATAAATAAATAAATAAATAAATAAATAAATTGTCATCATTTTGAGAAGATCTGCAGAGGAAGTTTTTCTCCAGCATACCTCTCAAAATGACAACAGCAAGCATCTCCTCCTGTCACTATTGTGAGAGTAACTGTGGAAGAAAATGGAGGTACTTGAGTCTGGTGTGTGTGTGTCATAAACTTTGTAGGGGTCCAGGGAAAAATTGGCCCCTAGGTCCCATGCAGTTGCCCACCCATGTCCAAGTGAACCAACAACCACTGCTTCTGTCTTGAGGGACCACTGCTCAAGAGGTTTGCAAAACTCAGTAAATGAATGGATAAACGAATAAGTACTTTGATAGGAAAGAAAAGCTACTGCTTCAATAAGCATTGTCAAACTCTTTATAAATTAGTTTATAAATTAATTAATCAATCAAAATTAATAAACAATGTAAAGGTTTTATTTATTTATTTACAGGATTTATATCCCGCCTTTCTCCCAATATGGGATTCAAAGTGGCTTACAGAGGTGGCTCTCCCAGGCTGCCTTTCTCTTCTCAGGAGGACCAGTAAATGGCTGGTGCTCTTAACCATTTCCAAGTTCCCCCTAGGAAGCGCAACCCATTGAGGATACAATTAGTGATTCTTTCACATTTTTTCTTCTCTTTTGGCATGGCAAATGGGTTAAATGGCCCCATGCAAACAAGTTTTCTGAGGACAACTAATTGTTTTAATTGTTTTATTGTAATATGTTTGTTAGAATTTTTATTTCTGAGCCGCCTTGGGTCCCTTTCTGGGAGAAAGGTGGCATAGAAATCAAATAAATCAAAATAATAAACTACTGTTTTTACATATTGAGAAATTGGCACAAGATAAGTGTTTGTCCCGGTTCAAATAATAATTCAAATGACAACAACAACAACAACAACAACATAGTAGAAGTGCTGCTGAGTGAACAACTGGAACCACTCAAGGAATGTTCAGGTTAGAATCGTGGCAGTACTGTTAAAGCAGCATGAAAGGTTAATTGATCTATTCTCTTTATGTCAGTGGTATTCTGTGGCCTTTCAGAGGCAATGATGGGATTTTCTGTTGCAGCAGGGGGAAAGAAAACAAAAGCTAAGAAGTGGGACTTTAACTTTGAAATTAAAGAAACCCTAAACCCTTTATGTGTGTTGATGATTTCTTAACTGACTAAAAACCATCAGAAATTAAGAAAAGGTTTCTTTACAGGAAGAAGGGGAAACCACCTTTCATGATTCATAGTTGGGATTTGCTCTCTGTATGGTCTCATATCTTTACAGAAAACAATTTGGCTCCGGGGGACAGTAAATACTTTGATGTGAGAAGAAATCACTACCTGGGCTTGTCCAGTCCTTAGGAAAATGACTCAGGCAGGCTTAGTACAATTACCAGCCATTTTGAGTAATATTCCTGTATGCCATAAATGTTTGTTGTTTACTTTTTTATATTGACTATCAATATTGTTGTAAGGAAATGGTAGACACGGGAGCAAAAAAAAAGAAAAAAAAAAGGAGAGTATGCTTAAATTGTGCAGCTGTGGAAATGATGGAAAAGATCAAGGAGAAGTTGTTTTATAGCTCTTGCAATCCATTTTTGAATCACAGATAAAATAATGCATTGTATCACTGTTCAAGAGGTTTGTCACTGCAGTAGCGCTGCCAGATATTGATCTGGATAAAAATATCATGAAGGTGCTTCTATTCATGCAAGGCAGTGGTGGCGGTGGGGTTTCAGAAAACACATTGGGCAATAGCCCTCCAACTACTTTGAAAGAGTTAGATTGAGGGTGCCTCAAACCCAGATTTTGGGGAATCATAAAAGAGTGTTCAGTTTGAGTCTCCTTTACCTGGAATCATGAAATAATCCAAAACCCAAAACTTTTTTTCATGGGTGACTGAGATAGTGACACCTTTGTTTTCTGGGGGTTCAGTGTACACAAACTTTGTTTCATGTACAAAAATATTTAAAATATTATGTATATAAAATTACTTTCAGGCTACTTGTATAAGGTGTATATGAAACATATTTAATTTTGTGCATAGACTTGGGTCCCATCTCCAAGATATCTCATCATGTACATATATATAATTCCAGCATAATTCAAAATCCACTTCATGTTCCAAGCATTTTGGATAAGGGAGACTCAACCTATGCCATTGGTGGCAAGAGCAGAGGGCATTATAGGCAATTTACAAATGCAAATACTGAAATGATTTGTGCTCACATAAAGCAGACACAACTGGTGGCTCCATTACTCCAGGACAGTACATCCACACTGAGTAATGAATCCATTACTTTTAGATAGTGAATCCATGCTGAGTTGGGACAGTGTATCCAAACTGAGCCAGTGAATCTTGGCTTTATGGGAGCTATACATAAATAGGTTCATCACTATGGATAGCTACTATAAAGTCAGAAGTAGCTCCTATAAAATTCAGTGCAGATTCACAGCCAGCTCTGGCTTGTGTACAAGCCATTTTGTTCTCCAATATAAGGCATGAGAGGAAATAATTGCTAAGGTTAGACAATGGAAGAAGAGGAAAGGAAGACACAAGTTCTACATATTTGATATCAACAGGTTTCTGAAACTATGTTCCAAGGATAGAAGAAAGACATCAGTCCATCATCATTAAATTCTTTCTCCAACTGTGTTACTGTTTTAACAATAGGCATTTTACCTACACATTTCAGATAATTGCCATCTATGACCCTGCTTATGCTTGACTTGTATGGAACCCTTGAGAATGGATTAACATGACATTTCATTTGACTATAATGCTAGAAGTATCTACTCAGAAATATACTTCTTGAGCTCAATGGGACTAAAGCCCATATAGCATCTATAGGACTGCAAACCCGATTTAGGATTCAAGCTGCAGAGCCAGACCAAGTCAATTTAGTCAATGTGAATTTTTAAAATTAAAATATGCAATGCAATTAAAACCAGTCCCTTTCTGATGCTTACAGATTACTTATAATGAGAAACTGAGCTCTTCTGATTGCTGTCTTCAAATGTATTTTTAATAAGGGAAGAACAGTTTCCTTTGTGGTATATTTTTCTTTGGATGAACCCAACAAACAGAACAGGATGAAATCACACAAAAATAACTGTATTACCCAAAGGTATACTGTCTATGTTTTGTTTTAACTAGGGATGGAAAATATATTAGAAAATATTTTTTAAATGGTCAAAAATATGCTTTTCAAGTGGTGGGAAGCCCTCTTGAGAAGAATTCTGTACAGATAAGAATTTTTGCAGTTCGGGACTTATTCTGCACAAAATTCACACATAGTTGTAATGAAAACAGCATTTCCCTCATGGAAAATAATATTTGATGCAAAATATTAATTCCTGTGCAGAAAACGCTCTTTTTTCTCTGCAGAAAATGCTGCAATTGTGGATTTATTTTACTTTAAAATTGCACATGGATGATTTGCATGCAGAAAATCATGCAGAAAAATGTTGTTTCAAGCACAGGAAATGCTGTTTTTTATGAAGACCAAGTTCTGAACTCCAAATACCTCAAAACCTGTAAACTATGTGGTTTCTGCAATCAGTGGGAAGAAAACTACTAAAATTACTCATTGGTACCTTCAAGAAGAAAATTAGTGAAGGGTTACATCTGTAGTTTAGACAGTAGCACACATAAAACTGCCTAATACTAGTCAGATCATTGGTACATCTAACCCCAAATGGTTAGCTCTAACTGGCAATTGCTCTCCAGGGTTTTAGGCAGGATTTTTTCCCAGCTTTACATGATTCCTTTTTCTTTGGATTTTGAGGACTTTTTCATTCCTTCCTCCAAAAAATAGGATGAATACATTTGCATCACATATGGCTAGATCACATTCTACTCACATTCTAACAGGATAATTTTGTCATGTAGACTGGCTGAAGGTCTAACCTGCTTAACAGCTTCTAAAATATAAGATTTATAAGATATATAAAAATATTTATAAAAAATATAAATATTTCTATTCATAAAAAATATATATCCTGAAATAAAAGATTTGGTAACAGGGTAGTATAAACAATCTCTGGATGTAGGGATGGAAAACAAATTATGTTAGGACTTCATTTCTTAACTGAAATATCAATTTTGCCCCTCACAACCTAGAAATTCGGAATAGGGCAGAGTCCATCTTGCTTTGTAAGCCTATATATTTAGAAATGTGCAATGGGGTGTGCGTGGAGGGGAATGGCCCTGACTAAAATCTTACATTTCAGAAAGAATCACAAACATGGGGAAAATGATTAAAAGACTTGAATCTTTTGGGGGGGGGGGAAATCCGCAGAATAAATAAAAATTCCTGTGCTTTTTTTTTAAAAAAAAGAACTTTACAAATAGAGGTGGGACAAGAATGCCAGATGAAATTGGGAGATAGAGCAAAAATGAGGTTGCCATATTTTCGCATTCCTGCCAGGACTAAATACATGTCAGTGTGATCCAGCTAGAGAGCTGGACTTGGATCAGGTATCATATCCCAGAATCTGTGACATGGACTCATTGTGTAGCACTGGGGTCTTTCATTTAGTTCTTTCTTTGAAAAACAGGAGTAACAGTGGCTCCAACATGCAGACGAATGCAATCAAGATGGTCTTGTCAAATGAACACAGTTTAATGATGGGGAGCACCCCCCAGTTTAGATCTAATTAAATGAGAAATGTGAAGCCAATACAACAACCATTTCTTTGACAAGGGAACCTCTGAGGATTGATGTGAGTGCCTGAACTTTGTTTTTGGTCTCGTTGTTACTTTTAGGGCGGAGAATGCCAAGCTGTATTAAAATCTGTAAAACCTATGCCAAGGCAAAAGTTTTATGAGTCTGGAGATCACGCAGCAGTGGCTAGTGAAGCAGATCATGAGATAATAATGTGCATGATAATCAAAGGGTAAGAAGGATACCATTCATATTTGTAAGCACTGAGAGGTTGTTGCAGAAGTGGAAGGTGACTCTTTGCTTCCAGTCTGTAAATGTGTGCTTTCACAGGGTCAACTGATTCACCTCCTGTCTTAATGCCACCTCTGGGCACTTAGGTACGGGCAGGAATTCCAAACCTTACCTGTCATTGCCACTGGCAATCACTGGCACTATTAGCAGCCATTTGTCTTTCTTTTATACCACCTCTGATTCTCTGAGGAGGAAAAACCTGCTATGTGTCCTCAAGACCAGAAGGCATTTGGTAAGATCTTTGGCTGCTGCTTATATCAATTCCTGTTGTGTCTTTCAGATGTATTCTTAATTCATTTTATGTTACATTATAATCAAGCTCTAATTTTTAAGAGGGACATGATTATTGTGCCTTGAGCAGCTTTTTGGTGGAAAAACAGGTTGGTTATCATAAATAGTGGCTAGCTGGTTAGGGCACATAATGTCCTCAGCTTCTGTAATGTTCACTTTGTCCTTCATGAGGGCTTTAAATAAACCAATACAGTGGTACCCCGGGTTACGAAAATAATTCGTTCCGCCGCCGCGTTCGTAACCCGAAATCCTTCATAAGCCGAAAAAGCCATAGGCGCTAATGGGGAAAAGCCGCGATTTCGTGCGAAATAGCGCCGAAAAGCACCAAAAATTTTTTCGTAACCCGAAATAACCTTTGTAACCCGGAACAGTTTTTTCCTATTGATTTTTTTCGTAACCCGGAAATTTCGTAAGGCGGTGCTTTCGTATCCCGGGGTACCACTGTATGTTATTTTCGTTATCTCCCTCTTGCTGAATGTCATATCATCAATATTCCAATGTGTTTTTTTCAGTTCCAATGTACTTGTCTGACGGAAAGATCCTTTAAGGAATAATTTTGCCAGGAAAAGGCGTGCATGATCTAATAGTCTATTTACCTCTCTTCATGTCTGAGCAGTAAGGCTGTATATCATGCAGTCGTCTAAGACTCATTGGATTAAGATATATATTAGCAGAGCATGAGACTTACTAAAGCTATTCATTATGTTTTGCCTTTAGAATTTCTAAGTACATTTTTCTTTTGCACGTTGTATATTTAATGGCTGCAGGAAAAAAACCCTGTTCATCTCAGAGATAGGGCATATGTGAAAAGTGTTATTTTATAAAAAGGATTTCAGCAGAAAAATGCACACATGTAATAATAATAATAATAATAATAATAATAATAATAATATGTTTTATTTATAGACCGCTATTCCGCAATGATCATAGCGGTATACAGTAAAAATTGAATACAACACAAATACAAGGTGACAGTTAAAGGAGGGAGAAGTCTCGTCCCTCAGGCAGTCACCGATGTTGCTGGATCTGCCTGATCGCTCCCTCTGAGGCCAAGATGACAGTTGAAAGAGGGAGGAGCCTCTTCCTTCAGGCAGTCCCTGATGTTGCTGGATCTGCCTGATCGCTCCCTCTGAGGCCAAGATGACAGTTGAAAGAGGGAGGAGCCTCTTCCTTCAGGCAGTCCCTGACGTTGCTGGGTCTGCCTGATCGCTCCCTCTGAGGCCAAGATGACAGTTGAAAGAGGGAGGAGCCTTTTCCTTCAGGCAGTCCCTGATGTTGCTGGATCTGCCTGATCGCTCCCTCTGAGGCCAAGATGACAGTTGAAAGAGGGAGGAGCCTCTTCCTTCAGGCAGTCCCTGATGTTGCTGGATCTGCCTGATCGCTCCCTCTGAGGCCAAGATGACAGTTGAAAGAGGGAGGAGCCTCTTCCTTCAGGCAGTCCCTGACGTTGCTGGGTCTGCCTGATCACTCCCTCTGAGGCCAAGATGACAGTTACAAGTGGGATGTACTGTAGCTGTTCCACATATGTGTGGCTGGGAGATTAATATAACACTCCATTGCCTCTGTTTTACATTAAATATTTGTCTATCAACGGTGGGTTACAGACCGCCGAAAAGTGGCAGTCTGCTGCCGCCGCCGGTTGCAGCGTCTGGGAACTGCAGCAGCCAAACGGTGCGGTTCCCGGACGCTGCAAAGAAGGAGCGCGAAAATCTCGCTCCTTCCTGGGCCCCGGATGTGATGCCGCAAGGCGCTAGTTGCGCACTTGTAGCGTCATATCTGGGGTGCGACGTGCGGACACAGAGTGTCCGCTACGTCAAGATGGCGGCGGCCGTTCCACACGGCCACTGCCATTTCATACGGACTCAGTCCGTGCTAGGGCTAGGGGCTTCTGGCTCTCACATGGGAACATTCTACTTTGTCCAGTAACACATGCTTTCAATAGTATTGACATTGTCACAAATGTCATGGAATGCAGGCAGCCCTTCAACACAAAAAATACAAATGGAAGCTCTCATTCTAGAAGTAAAAATAAAACTAAAGAATTGACAATTTGCAGTCCTTTCAAGATACTCCAAAAAATCTGCCACTCAAGACAACCTTCCTCTTTCTGAATAATGAGGGTCAAACTATGTTAAGATGAGGAAGGAGCAATTTTTGCCAGTTGGCTGTTGTATAATTCATTGCCTATATTATTTTAGGTTATTTTTAACATTATTTTGGCATGCTGCTGACATTCATCTGGCTTCATGAAAAACTCCAAGGAGTTTTGGGGCAGGGGGCTGATTTGGAGTGGGGATACAGTATGAAACCCATGTATCTGCTCCAAACTAGATGTTTTTGCATTAGGAAACGTTTGTGTGTGTGTGTGTTTCATTTTGTGGTGCCCATTCACACTACATAATTATATTGATATGCTCCAACTTTAACAACCATGGTTCGGTCCTATGGAATCCTGGGAAGAGTCTTTAGAATCCTTAGCCAGAGGGCACCTTTGGTGCCTCTGACCAAACTTCACATCTCAGGTTTTCAGAGAGTGTTGTCATGGCAGCTAAAGTGGAATATAGCACTATAACTGTGTAGCCTGAATGGGCCCATGGTGGATAGCTGTAGACTAGAGGTAACAGTAAACAAATTATTGCATGATCCTAAGCATACTTACTCTATACAAATGCAGTTATTTTCTGGTAATTGTGCTTAAGATTGTAAGGGTATTTGTTCTCTCTTCTCTTGCCAAATAATTTTCTCTTTCTCTCTCCCTTCCCAAGAATCATTGTTGAAATTACATTTCTTGCAGTTCAAGATGCTTCACTTTTCCATTTTTATGTTGATGCTTTTTTATGCTTACCACCAGAGTAAGGGATATTATGCTACAAGAGGTCAGAGAGCAAAACTATCTCACTGTCTCATTTTGTTTACTCTGCGGCTACAGCAGCTACTCAGCTCTGATCCTACAGTGTTATTGAACTGTATTTTTTGCATGCAGGTATTCACATAGTGATGCGAAAGAGGAAGCTTTGTAATTATAACACCACAACAAAAACTGGCAGGAGACTCAGGTATGTATTGTAGTTGAAATGACTTCTTAAGAATCTGCTGTAGAAGCTACCCTGGTGCATCTAAGCATGTGAGACAGGAGAATGCTACACACACACACACACACACACACACACACACACACACACAGGCTGTTTGAGGTTGAATCATGAGCTGAAAGGCAGAGAGCGTCTAACCATCATGTCACTGATAGTTCAAGGCTTCTTTCTGATAAGAGGTAATCCCAGCTTATATAAAACGGAGCAGTGTTGTGATTCAATGAACAACTGTTGTACTTCATGCTATTACAGGAATAATAATAGGCCTTCTTCTAAAGACTGGGCACGTTGGCAGCAGGAGAAACCTACTTTCCTGTAAGCAAGGTATTTGTCAATATGCCACCAGGTGATCTGGACAATGTGAATGATTTCCAGTGAACGGGATCATTTCAGAAGCCGTCTTAGGCGCCACAATAACTCTTGATAATAGTGTGTGCTCTGTGACAGCTCTTTTATAAAGGCAAGTCAACACATGATGTTGCTGGTATTGAGAGATGTGGACATGCATGTGTGAACTCACACTGAGCCTATAATTTTACATGTCTGAAAGTCAGTACAGTGGTACCCATGGGAACAGACATGAGCAGGGCAATCCTTATCATTAGACAGAATGAAGCATCTGCCTCAAGCAATGGATATTGTATGCCACTGAATTATTATCTATGAAATAACAATGCCAAGGATGGGGAGAAGTGTTTGTAGGATTTGGGCACTATGAACCTTGATCCGAGTGGGTAAATGGAGGCACCAATTTCTACTCAGCCTCAGGAAGTCAAATATCTTGGGGCTTACTCTATTCATAAAAATGAATTGAGAATGAAACCCATAGTGCTTCAGATTTCTATCAAAAATAATCTCCAGAGGCACTCCAATAAACCCTCTCTCGCAGTTCCATCTTCCTTTCAGTCTGCTTGGTTTATCCTAGGCAACACTTCCTCAAACTGGAGACAACACCGGAAACATGATACTCCTTCTTCCAAAAAATGCAATAGCATCTCAGGCAGAATGGTTTCTATTAAAGAGGAAAAAGTAGTCCTTAGTTACTCCAGATGATTATGATGATTTTTTTTGTTGGCACAGAAGAACACAGTGTCCATTTCCTCCTCCAAGATCCTCCTGTTGTGTGACAGGAACAGGTATGCTCTATTCTTCTCACGATAAGCAAGGGGAATCAGATAAAGAACACAACACCAACATGGACGTCAACATAACCATGGGATTTTAAAGGTGACTGTAAGCAAACTGCAACACACTCCAGTGGGCTCATTTCCTATCCAGAGAGAGGTCATTTTCTGCAGCTTCTATTTGTCTGCAGAAAGAACATTGCCTTACATTTGCCCTACAGGTGTAAGAATATTCATTTCCTTCACCATGGGGCTGGAGGGCTAGCAATAAGAAACTGCTCTGCAGTGGCTCTATTCCTATGGTAGTTGAATTAGTGCATTGACCTAGCTAAGGACAGGTGGTTTCATATACACCTGATGTTGCTGTGACACTGAAATTCCATCCCTGTATAGCAACATGAAGAATGTCAAAAGCAGGGACAGCCCTGATATTAGGTACAGAGAGGTGCTTGCCTCAGGCAACAGATGCTATTAAAGAGAGAGCAACAACAACGTCTCAAGAGGACAGAGTTGTATGTGCCATGTGGCTTGTTCTATTTCTCTCCCCAAAACTAACCTATTGCTCTTCGGGTGAATTAAGATTCAACCACTGGGGTTCATGGAAGGGTTAGAGATGCCATCTTGTTCTTTGCTATAAACAGCAAAAATACCTAGGCCAGTTCTCTCTGCAACATTAACCACAACTGGTGTGTGGGGTTTCAGTGTCTGTTCACAGAACAGCCATTTGAACTGTAGCCATTTAATCCAAGCAATTTGTACACAAACATTCTCTCATTTCTGTTCTTTATCATCAATTGTCCTTTTTTTGCCATAGAAAAGGTGAATACTCTGGATGGCCTTAGCACTGATATTCTTCTATTAGAACACAGGTAGGGAATCTCTGGCCATGGAGAAAAATCTGGCCCTTCTTGAAGTTTAAATTCTTTCCTCTTGAGTTAGAATCATAGATTCATAAAATCATAGAGTTAGAAGAGACCATAAGGTCCATCCAGTCCAACCCCCTGCCATGCAGGAACTCTCAAAGTATACCTGCCAGAAGGCCATCCAGCTTCTGTTTAAAGACCTCCAAGGAAGGAGACTCCACCACTCTCTGGTTAGGTAGTTCCTCCTTATGTTGAGGTGGAATCTCTTTTCCTGTAGCTTGCATCCATTCTTCCAGGTCCTGTTCTCTGGAGCAGCAGAAAACAAAATTGCTCCCTCCTCAGTATGACATCCCTTCAAATATTTAAACAGGGCTATCATATCACCTCTTAACCTTCTCTACTTCAGGCTAAATATCCCCAGCTCTCTAAGTCGTTCCTCATAGAGCATAGTTTCAAGACCCTTCACCATTTTAGTTGCCCTCCTTTGGACACACTCCCATTTCTCAATGTCCTTTTTGAATTGTGGTGCCCAGAACTGGACCCAGTATTCCAGATGGGGGCTGACCAAAACAGAATACTGAATACAATCCCCAGAATCTATTACTTCCCTTGATCTAGATGCTATACATCTATTGATGCAGCCTAAAATTGCATAGGGCTTTTTAGCTGCCGCTTTGCACTGTTGACTCATGTTCAACTCGTGGTCTACTTGGACTTCTAGATCCCTTTCACACGTAGTCTCATTCAGCCAGTTGTCCCCCATCCTATATCTGTGCATTTTATTTTCTGCCCTAAGTGCAGTGCCTTACTTTTCTCCACCCTTTTGTATTTGGCCCTTCCCACCCATGGAATCTAGACCAAACCTCCACATTGGTTGTTAGGTATCTCCAAAAGTGAAAAAGAACAAGAACACTTCAATGCATAAAATGTGTGTTGATCGGAAAATCCATACATATGCACATAAATTTTTCCCACTCATCTATCAGTGTCCTCTGTAAAAATAGAAAGTTAAGCAACCATTATTCAGAAACAAAATATACCACAAGCTGATTTGAATAGTAAGTGAATTCTGGACCTGTAGAATTTGTATGGCATGTACTTTTACTCAGTAATGAAACATAAATAAGCAAAGTTATCTGGAGCATGCTAACTCAGAAATGTTTACTGGGCCTTACTCTCCAGTAAAAGAGTCTGGGATTTCAGTATTCAAGACGTAGTGCTATAGCACCATGCAATCACAGCACGAGGCAGAACTGTGCAGCCCATTAGATGTGCTTGAACTGCTCCTTACAGTATTCTCACTATATATTATGCTGCTCAGGTTCTGCTGAGAGTTGTAGTGCAACAGCAACTGATGACACACAATTCCCATCCCTGGGATGTAGCACAGCTTGTTATGACCATCATAAGGGTTGGGGTCATAGTTGTAGAGCAGAACCAGGCAAAGTTACTTTGGGGGCTACAATCCCTAAAATTTATTAGCCCATGCTGACTGGAGGATTCTAGGAGCTGTAGTGAAATCAAATTGCTAGTCCCAACTACAGTTGTAACAGCAACATATCCCTAAGTGTTGACTTAACAAATCTTGTTTTCTAGATGAGATTAATGAGTACTCAAAACAAATGTTTCCAGACTCTACTTTAAGACAGTAAAAAGGCTGCTCTCCATTCTCCCTCACCCATGAAAAACTCAGTTTGAGCTGGGGCTGCTAGTCCCAACTGACTGTGTAGTGGGGAGCTTATATTGAATATCTGCTATTTCACAACATTCCTTTTCAAAGAAACAAGCCTCCTCTTTAGTTTGTAATCTGGGCACCCATTCTTGTCAGCTAAATAAAAGAACACAAACAGCGTCTGTGTATATTGAGGTATGATAATGTTTTCATTTTCTCCTCTTTTCCCAGACTAGACCCTAAAGCTCTTTGGAAGGTTCTACTGTTAATGATTATATATGAAGACATTTTTATCAGCTGTCTTCAAGTAACGTTGCAAGGCAAGGCAATCCATCAGCACTCCACTTGTGCTTTCTTTCGCATTAAGCAATCTGTTAAGCAGTCATTTCCATGCAGAGTAGTATGAATTTTATTATTTCTGAGAACTGCAAATGACTTCAGAGTCTCCCGATATGGAATGTTCATGATAGCAGATGCAGCAATAACTGGGAAAGGCAAGGCAAATATTTTAATAATGTAAATTCCATAGTTTCAGCACTATGCGATCACCACTCAGCCTTACATTTTCATCTTCTACCCAGAGGGTAATTTAAATTTTTCATCATTCAGAAAGGAAACATAATAAACAAACACTGTTTCTCCTACCTTCATATATACTAAAACTTAGTCTAGATGTGATAGAGTCTGCCTACAGGTAAGCAAGCCAGGAAGATGAGGGGTCTGGAAGGCAAACTAAGTCCCCTGTGGGAACTGTTAAAGGAGGTTGCATCTGTGCTGCAGAATTCATGCATTTTGGCACCGCTTTAATTACTGTGGCTCAATGCCATGGAATTCTGGGATTTGTAATTTTGTGAGATATTTCGCCTTCTTTATCAGAGAACTCTGGTGCCACTACAAATCCCAGAAATCCATAGGATAGAGCCAAGATAGTTAAAGCAGGGTCAAAATTCTGAAGTGTGGCAGCCATCAGAGCTGAATATGGCTATCCAATTTCATTTTGCTCTGCTCTTTATTAGGCCACATTTGGAGTTGAGTATCCAGATCTGGGGCCTGGGAATCAAGTCCCATGAGAAATGTTTGAAACATTGGGTAAGAAAAGCAAGACAAATCAGATAAGATGAAGGAGAGACATGACAATAATGACTTTCAAATCTTTGAAGAACTGGTATGTGTAATATGCTTCAACCCTTTTCTCTAATACCTAAGACAGCAAGAGTAGAATCAATAGGTAGAAATTCTGAGGAATTCTGTCTAAACATTGAGAATAGAAAGAATATTCAAAAATGTTTGAGAAAATGTCTATTTTCCCCCTTGACTGCCAAGAAACTGTCATGAAAAGTATCCAGGATTGATAAGCATCTTCGCAGTTTAATATTTATTCTATGCCAAATTCCCATGTGGTTGATTTGTGCAAGAAGCAGCATACTTCACACATAATATGTACAAATTTCTCCATGGTATAAACTATTCAGCATTGCAACAAGGAAACGGTGGTGAGGTTTCTCACAGAGAACAGAGACTGGACAGCCATCTGTCAGGAATGCTAGAGTTGCACTTTGCGTTACAGATCCTACACAGAGCAGGTGGTTGGAATAGATTATGTCCAACATCTCTTCCAACTCTATGAATCTAGGTCTGGCAGATGCCAACAAAAGCAGGTTTGCTTTTCATCTCCTTCTACTGCAAAATTCCACCATTCCTCCAGAATGCATACAATACAATAGGTGTGATGTGATATTACTGTGCTTTGAGTTTCTCCATGTTCACAGGTACCATTAGTGTAGAAGATGGCAGTGCCCTGTGGAGAGGTAGTACATTCAGGAAGATTTTGGAGCAAGTCTCCACCTGGCAGAAGGAACTTGGTTGGTTGGGGCATGGCTTGCCATATTTTGATGAAGGTGGGATCACACTGTTATCTAAAGATCCCATAAGGCCATTATTTACACAGTCTGAAATTACCTGAGTCACCGGAAGCTGGCAAAATTATTTAATTTTTTTGTCTTTTACTTGAAATCACAGGAGAAAAGGAAGGGGGGACCAATATGGGAGGTTTTTTCCCTCTCCAGCAGCAGCATGACTTAACTACTCTTTTCATTCTTCATAATTCATAGGTTTTATAATCCTAGATGTTAGATGAAAGCATTTAGATCCCTTGAAGCACATCTATCAGGGTGTGTGAAGTGCTGTCAGTGGGGCTCATGATCCATAGTACTGCCCTCTGCAGAAAGCTGCAACCTCTTCTTACCTTATTCACAAGACTGCCAAAGTGACACATTCCAAAGCAATTTTGGGGAAACTTTCAAAATAAAGATTTCTCTGTTTCACTGTAAAACCTCTCAGACAAGTGGAGAAGCTCACCTACTGCACATTATAATGATAGTGAAAGATTTCAGTACTTTGTATTGCATGATATGCTAAATTGGATGGGTAAATATATATTTCTCAAGGAAAATTCATCTGCAGGAATCTCAGAGGGCAAATTCTATAAGCAAAGGCAGGGGAAAACAGAAAAGAGATACAGACTGGAAACATCAGAATCTATTCAAACTTAATATAAACTCTGCTGTTTTCAGGCAGGATCTTAATCTTCTCAATCACATAATTTACCCCTAAGATTCCGGTTCACTTCTCCCACCCAAAGTAATATGTGTGTGTGTGTGTGTGTGTGTGTACTTTCATGCAAAGAAAACAAAAGCTGACATGATTGGATAGGACAAGAAGTGAAGCCATGACAACTGCTTCAGCCCCTTCTTTTTATAAATACGATAGAGGTATTGATGAACTCTATAAGGGACAATGATAAGATCAAAGGTAGTGGAATAAAGGGAAAGGAAAGAAAAGTATTGGCATTCGCAGATGACTTAGTAGCAATTTTGGAAGACCCGCTTAAAGGTTTAAACCACCTGATGTGCGAATTTAAAGAATTTGGAAAATATGCTGGGTTTAAGATAAATAAGGAAAAGACTCAACTGGTAATAAAAAACATTGGGGAAAAAGAAGGGGAAAAACTAAGTCAGAAATCAGGATGTGCAATTACAAAGAAAGTCAAGTATTTGGGGATCTGGATGACAAACAACAATAATAATTTGCTTGAAAATAACTATGAAGAGAAATGGAAAGAAATTCAGAAGGAGCTAGTGAAAGGGAACACCATGCATCTGTCAATTCTCGGGAGAATTGCATTTGTAAAAATGTCTATCCTCCCAAATCTCTTGTTTTTGTTTTGCAATTTACCCTTTATTATGAAGGAAGAGCTGATACAGAGAATGAACAGGGCTTTAAAAAAGTTTATATGGAGGGGAGGGAAGCCAAGAGTTAAATGGGAAACGCTGAAAGACTCTAGAGAGAAGGGTGGTTACGCGATGCCAGATATCAAATTATATATGTGGGCGGGGAAACTTAATTGGATACAAGAATGGATTAAGTTAGAGGACACAGAATTGTTGAACCTAGAAGGAGAGGGACTAAAGATGGGTTGGCATGCATATTTATTATATAAAGATCTAGTTTCCTACAAGGACTTTAAAAACCACTACATAAGGAGAACCCTGTTTCCAACTTGGGTAAAAATAAGAGATAAGTTTTATAATAAACTACCTTTATGGACGTCAATACAAGAAGCTTTTTTCAGCCATAGAAAGAAGGGCACAAAATGGCTAACATACAAAGATTTGGTAAATATTGGTTCAAAAGGGATATTAACAATAAGAGAAAGAGAAGAGCTAAGTAAACAAGGACACACATTTAACTGGATAGAATACTTTCAAATCAAATCTAAATTCAAAGATGATATAAAGAATAGAGGGAGGGATTGAAATAATAATAAATGAACTCGATGATATATGGTGGAAACCACAAAGAAAAAAGATAGCAAAATTCTACAAGATATTACTAATGAGAGATCTTGAAAAGGAGACAATAAAAGAAAATATGGTAAGATGGGCACGGGATATAGGACATCCAATCCCATATGAAGAATGGCTGAAGGCCTGGGACAAGACAAATAAATTCACCGCCTCACAGTCTCTAAAAGAAAATCATCTCAAAATATCCAATAGATGGTATTTCACGCCAGCTAAAATAAAAAATATATATAAAATACCTAACTTAAAATGTTGGAGATGTGGGGAGAAGGAGGGCACGATGTGGCATATGTGGTGGTCTTGTAAATGTGCTTTCAAATGTAAATAGCCATAAATAATGATTCATTTAGTGACTTCATTTTCCTCAAGAACTGGTTGGTTAATTTTTGGGGGGAAGAATTATATCTCTAATTGATTGTTGTATTTTTTTTTCATTTTGAATGCTAAACATACTCCTTAGATTTTATTAATACAGTAATAATAATAAAATTTATTTATATCCCTCCCCTCTACGAAACGCAATTGGGGCGGCTTACAACATTAAAATATACATTACCAAACCATCATTCCCACCCCATTTGTTTCTTGCAGTGGCATACACAGCATATATGTTTGGTTTTCCAACTAGAAAAAACAACATTTCAGTGCATACTCAGTTGTTTAGCTGTTCTGTTCTCATTTTTTTTGTTAACGGGACAAAATTTGCACATATGCATGTGGAGAACAAGGAAAGCTGCCCTTTAATATCACATGTCAATTCTGTGATCAGCTGAGACTCCACAGTTGCTGAATCTTAGAAATGTGTAACATGGCCAAAAGTGTGCTTCAAGAGAGATGGGTACTCTAGTATTAGCATTAGTACCAAGATATGGTTGAGACATCAGTTTGCTGTTTCAGGAAATGACCTATTCTGCTTAGACTAATTTGAAAGCAGTATTCTTTGATTCGGCTCCCAAATCAGGCTTGTGCCTTCCATCTATTCTCATTGGAAATCTGAAACAGCCACCATTTTTTCCTTTTTTGTCAGAACTGGATGAGATTTGCAGGCATAGTAGCCTGTCAAGAGAAGATTATACCTATCTACCAAATTACATACCCATAGGTGCAGCAGCTTTTGTATTGTACAAAATTTTTAAACATTGTAAGTTTTGCGTTTTATGTATTTTATTTTATTTTCAATGGAAGGACAATTTGTATGAAAATTGCTCATATCATATCATAAAGGTATGTCCACAAAAGAAAGCTGCTAAGTTTTAGAAGGATACATACAGTGCTAGACAGCTACTGTGTTTGAAAACCAATGTGTTGCTTTTAAAACAGTAAAATCTGGTGACAGTGGATGTTCCTAATGTTTCCATCCTTGTCCTCACAACACAGTAATTCAAGAGTCCCTTATAAAACATACTCTGTGATTAGAATGTAGACCTGGCTGCTCATTCTACTCCACTCCCTCCCCCATCTCTCTTTCCCTCTTCCTTTCTGGATGTCTAAAGTCTAAAAGCACTTGTTTTGCCCCTACTCCCCAAAACCAATGGTCACATGAAATTATGGCAGGGTTCCAGCTTCAATTTGTGCATCTATTTCTTTCGATTTTATCACATAGAAGGAAGGGCCCAATTCTCATGGATAAATGGGTGTTAAATCCGGGAATATCCTGCAAAAGCAAAATTGGTTTCAGACTATGTCCCCTGATATCGCCATTATCCCGGACTTAACCCGTGAATTAAAGTGCATATTTTGTCCATTTTTGGACACTTTTTACTTTTGGGAAAATCCCAAAAGTAAAAAGGGGCACATTTTGGCCACTTTAATCACAAGTTATGTCCAGGATAATGGCAATGTTGGGGGACATAGTCTGAAAACAAGTATTATTAATGGGATTTGGGTGCCCATTAGTTGAGATTATTTTACTTTGGCCACATAATGAGAAGGCACAGATCACTAGAAAAAACAATAATGATAGGAAAGGTAGAGGGTAGAAGAAAGAGAGGAGGACACAAACCAGATGGATAGACTCAATAAGGGGGGTTGTGGGCAAGGGCTTGCAGGATCTGGGCAAGGCAGTGCAGGATAGGGATTCTTGGAGATGTCTCACTCACAGGGTCAACATGAGCCGGAACTGACTCGAGGGCAGCTAACAATAACAACAACAATGCTAGCTTCAAATAGAAGCCTCCTTCTACTTGGGAAACAGCTAAGCTGAACAAAAGGTGCACAAATTGGCATGGTCTTTGAACTTCATCTGAATCTGACACACATCCCTAAGAGCTTCTCATGTTAAGCTTCAAGAGTTGGCTTTATGCATGCTCTACATGTAATATCCCTATTCTGAGATATTTGGTTGGTTTCATCATCCTAGTTCAATGACTAGGAACACTCAGCTTCCCCAAGAATATTATTTCTTTTGCTTTCTATATCACCCTTGAATCTGCTAATGCTCCCAAGGTAATGCATAACAAATGAAGACATTTTTTAATGAAAACATTTAGAAAATAACAACAAACATAACTAAAACAGAATCCAAGGTCAGCCCTGGTTTTAAGATTCAGAAGCCATACAAAACAGTGGTCTTAGTCAGAAATTCACAAGGAAAGGAGCCAGAGTGATGTCTCCTGAAGGAAATTCCACATCTCAGGTGCTACTTCAGAAAAAGCTTTATCCCCTGTACTTACCTTATCTAGGCTCCCAGGGTAGTGGTATATGCAACAGGTTCACATATGAGATTTTCTGATTCCCAGAAAAAGCATAAATACTAATATGTATTTATCATTCAGTTTACAGCAGACTGTAACCAAGCTTGAGAATTGTCAAAAATCTCAGTAGTGTTGATCATCTAACCCACAGCGGAAATGGACATGTGTCATATATCATGCTTGATGAGTCATTTACATGAGTTATTTGAAGAGATAGATATTCCAGGAGGGCTGATAAATATTCTGAAATGCATTTCCATTTCTTTGGCTTCCCTGCCTAAAACTACATGTCCTTTATGAAAGAATTTGTAATCACTCACTGGACAGGAATGCAAATCTGACTTTGTTAGAAGTAAATATCACTGAAACCAATAGCAGCTGCTCCCAAGAAGGAAATGTAATTTAGCCTGTAAGTCTGTTTTAGACTTTGCAAACAAAGCTTAAAAAGCAGAATCTTTTGTAAACTCTTTAGTTAAACCACAAAGATTTTTTTCTGGCTATCATTTGACACCAAGGATGCAATATTGTAGGAAAGATCAAGAGAACATTTTTGTCCATATATCATGACAAATCATATCAAACAAGTAACAATTGGCAGAGGTTGGGAATGAACAAAATTAGCCCATGTGTGTAGGCTACAGATTTCAACCAAGCTGGGCACTGATTTATCTATTGTGTTATATACATTGATTCCATCACATCACATCCCTTGAAAAGTGGTGGTATCTCCTTCTTTGGAGGTTTTTCAACAGAGGCTGGATGGCCATCTGTCAAGGGTGTGTTGATTGTGTATTCCTGCATGCCAGGGGGTTGGACTGGGTGGCCCTTGAGGTATCTCTTTGTCAAACTCTATGATTCTATGAGTCCATGATATTTTAATCCATATGAGTCTGGATGATACCTTGATTCCTCTCCACCACACCAAGAAAAATGAGAATGCTGCTATGAAGGTTTGGCAGAGCTGAATATATATTGTATATCCCTAGCCTGTGCTTATGTAATCAAACAGGCATTGGAAGTAACTTGTTCAAGTAACTTATTATTTAGAATTAATTCCTTTTCTTGGTAACTCAGTCAAGGATGGGAAAAGTAACTCCACCATCTCCCACCGTAAGGATGTGTAGACAAATAGGTAAGATTAGAAGATCTGAGAAGTACCTCAGGTGAGGCATCAAACCAAGGTGGGTAGGTAATCCAGCATTCTGTTTTCTTCCCAATGATGCCCCACTCAGACTATCTGAAAAAATGTTATCTCCCCATATGAACCTGCCTGGGTTCTAAGAGAAGGCTTTCTCTTGGTCCCAACACCATCACAGCCTTGCTTGGTGAGGATATGATATGAGAGAGCACCTTCTCATTGGCTGCTCCCACTCTTTGGAACTACTTTCCACGAGAGGCTGGGCAAAAGGTCCTTTTGTTGGTAGGCAAAGACCTTTTTGTTTAAGCAGGCTTTTACTATATAAGCAGGAGAGATTTTTTAATTGGGCTGTTTTATCTTTCTTTTTAAGCATGGTACATCTTTTAAAGAGAGCCAGAGTGGTGTAGTGGTTTGAGCGTTGGTCTATGATTCTGGAGATCAGTTTTAGATTCCTTGCTCAGTCATGGAAACCTGCTAGGGATCTTGAGCAAGTCACATGTTCTCAGCCCCAGAAAGCTCTGTGATAGGTTTGCTTTATGATCGTTATAAGTCAGAAATGACCTGAAGACACAACAACAACAAACAAATGTCTTTAAAATAATTTTATACTGTGCTTTTATGTGATGATTGAAATTTGTATTTAAAAAGTTTAATTGTTCCATTTTTTTTAGTGAGTCTTTCTGGGAGCTGCCTTGGATCCTGCTTTGAGAGAAAGGCAGCATACAAATGAATCAATCAAACAAACAAATCCAGATTCAAGAACAAATAATGATCTAGATATTGGCAGCTGTCACCACTACAATCTTAAACGAATGTATACCATGCTCAGACAGTTCAGTAAGGGATACCTTGTCTTTACATTTTCCTAACTTCAATTTCTGTTTTTGTCTATTAGGACCACACTAGAGGACATGCTGAAATTTGAGTTGGAAAGTACCCAAAATACTGAGGACAACTATACTGATGGTTCTCCAGTAAGAAGACAGCTACCAGAGACAAAATGATGTGGGAGTCTTAGAGGGAAAAGGACTCTGTTGAGGAAAAAAAATTCAGCTATCTGAACATATATATGGCTTATAAATCATATTTATAGATAAACATTTTATTTCCTGCATCCTTCCTCCACAGAGATTTTTTAAAACCTTAATCATTCCCTTTGAGAGGATGAGAAATGTTTTTCCCCCCAAAATCAATTCATTCATTTCCTTCTCTCCCAAGCACAAAACAGGGCTGATATGGGGGGGGGGGGGGGGGGAGAGATAAAATCCTGCATGGGAATTTTCATCTTTAGATTTTCTGGTTTGTGGCATAATTATGTATGCAAGTTTAAACACCAACTTAGAATAAACATTTCATTTTCAGTGTAAACATATCTAACACAAGTATTTTAAAACACCTTTTTAAGTGTAAATTTAACACAGTGATCCTTAAAAAAACTCTCTTGATCCTGATTTACTAACTTTGGGCCTGAACAGACAGGCTAAAATAAAGCTGCTTTGGGTCACTTTGGAGGTATGCTGTTTAAATGCTACATGCATCCTAAGGGTCCGTAAGCCACGCCAAAGCAATGTTCCAGGTTTTTTTTTTAAATTAAAATTTATTATTACATTCTAAAACAAAACATGACAACAAACAGTACACCTAAACAACAATAAATACAGGCAATAACCCACATAAGGCCCTGAAAATTATAGATAAAAGGTGTATTCAGGGATCCTGAAAGACATCTTTCCATAAAAATTTAGCTAAAATTGGGGGATGTCTAGAGACTAAATCTTGCTGGATGTATTCAATAAATGGGTGCCAAATCTTATGAAAGGTCAATCCAGTGTAAGCCTCTCGCTCTGTTGTTATTGTCTGCCATTTTCTCCATTAACCACAAGTCCCAGAGTCTAGTCCACCATCCTGCAATATTCAACTTTCCAGTTTTCCAGTTCTTGGCTATCTCAAGCTTGGCAACAGCCAGAAGCAAACTAATAAGTTCTTCATGCTGCAGGGCTTTATTTTCAGTCATAAAAATGGAGAACAGGAGCGGGAGTGGGGATAATTGTATTCTTTGTTTAGTGATCTTGGAGATCAGTTGTAAAATTTCTGTCCAAAACTCATGCACTAAGGGACAGTCCAGCCACATATGTACAAAGGTTCCCCCCTCCAGCATTTTGGATTAGCATTGGTAGACATACGAGCCAGTTTGACTGGGGTGAGGTACCATTGATGGACCAACTTGATAGTATTCTCTTTAATGGCAATGGACCTAGTTTTAAATGATAAATGAGTCCATATATTTTCCCAGGTCTTACTATCAATTGAAAGGGAAAGTTCTGCTTCCCATCCTGCCTTATGAAGCATTAAGTTCCCAAATGTTTCTTCTAGCAGACAATTATATATCCATGCTATTTAGCCTTTAGAATATATAGCCGGAGAGATGTACATGTTTTCAAAAAAAAAGTAAGTGGGCGAGGATATTCCTGTATCTGAAGCAGTTTCTTTAAGAATAAGTGTATCTGTGTTATTTGATACCAGTTCTGATTACTAGGGCCCAGAGCACAGATTAGTTGCTCCATTGTGATAGTCGTCCCATTGTGGAACAGGTCCCTAACTGTATACAGGCCAAGGACTGGAGTGTGGCTTTGGTGCAGCTTCTGGCCTCTTAAGATAGCATATCTCCAAAGTGATCCAAAGCACCTTTATTTTGGCCTGTCTGTTCAGGCCCTTAGTTACCTTTTCCTACTGAGATATTGTAAGTTATAATGCTGTTCTAATGAGTCTCCTATTTGCATCAATGGCTTATCTCCCCCTCCACACTGTCTTTTATGCATTTGACCATCCCTGTATGGACATTCCACCCTGTCCCTTCTTTTTCTATGGGACCAAGCTATTGCAAATATTACCAGCTTCTTTCTACCTTTTTTACATGGAGTGGTAGACACAGCAGCATGTCAGAATAACTTTTTTAAAAACACTTTTAAAAGAAAAATTCCTTGGAGGGACAATGTTGCATAAATTGTCAGCTCTCAAGGTAGCCATGGGTGAAATGCCCTTTCTTATTAAATGTCACAAGATTTAATGTCATAGTATAATTGGGATGAAAGGATAATTGAACTCAACTCAACATGCCTTTTTCCCCACTACCACATTATTAATCAGCAGGAGAATTGAAATATGTTAGAAAAAGACCCAGTTCTTGAAGAAATGGTTGGCATTGCAAGGGGAGAGGGGAAATTAAAGCATTTCACTCTTGAGCACAGACATGAAGAATCTGAAGAGAAATTTGATTTGCAAGTAGAACGTCAAAACAGGAGGGGGCCTGCAACAGAATTAGGCATTTATTCGTCAAGCATATGATTTTCAGGATATAAAATGCCCATATGTCTGATCTATAATATCATAGTGTCAAGACAGTCACTGAAGAATAACTGTGAGAAAAGGTTTCAACACAAAGCTTCTTTCTTATTTTTTAAAGAAGTTTTTCTTTGTATAACTACTTTCATGTTTAAAAACATGAGACTGAAGAGGCACAGAATCGCACTCTGAACTGTTGCAAACCAAATGGCATAATGTATTACTCCCAGTACTGTTTGCAATTAAATGCACCCATTCATCTTTCTCTCAGGGTTCTTCTTGCCAGACCTCACCAAAGAAGTTGAGTGCTCTCCATGAAAAATTCATTAGGTAAGATCTGAGAATTTTTCACAGAGCTTCTTCTGGAATTTGGAAAGGGGAGAAGAAGGGCTTGATAACCATTTTGCTTGAGCTAGGATTTTGTTGTGGCTTCACTGATCGATTAATTCCACTCCGTCTTTCATTCTTATTGCTTTACACAACTGTGCTTTCCCCTTGCTTTCACAAGATAGCTTTGATGTATGATGCGCCTTGTGGCAAACATCATTCACTCTTAACCTCACAGGGCCAAGTCACACATACATTTTCACTCCTTTACTCCCCTGGATTTTAAAAAAGAAAAATTCATAGAAGAGCAGAGCCCTTTAGATATCAAATCCTGGTAGATCATTGTTTCTGTCTCATTTCGGTCTTTTGGGTTAAGCAGAGCTACAAGTTCTCAAAAGACACCCCCTGACTGTGATTGCTTTTTGTTAAGGGAGATTTAGGCTCTAGGAAACTGAATGGTGGCTTTGGTATAACAGCCTAAAATCAAGGGACTTGGTATAACACGCCAAAATTTCAAGGGACTGACTACAGCTGGTATGGTGTCACTTTTCTGTATATTGATTATATATCACCTAGATCTTAGCATAGACATATCTATATAGATTTCTTGGCACAACCCTAATATCCCAAATGTTTCATCCATTGTAAGAAATACTATGTATGTGTAGTGTAGACAGAGATTTTAGGCCAGTAATAATAATAATAATAATAATAATAAATTTTAAAATGTGATTTTTTATAGGTAATAGGTAATCATTACCTAATGATAGTTAATAGAACTTTAATAGAAATGTCCCTGTGCCTAACATCTTTATTTAGTTCTGGGGGAAAAAAAAATTCCTTTAAGTCAAAACAGACTAGTATCATTAAGATTTGGTTTCAGACAGAATTTTTCCCTCAGGTCAAAACATGCCAGTGCTCCTATGGATTATTTTTCATGGTAAATGGCAGGGATTATTTGCTAGAGCCATCTGGCCTTGTATAACTAGATATATTCATTTTCCTACAGGCAGTTTTGGCATGCTATATTTTGGCCAGTCACTGATCCTTTCCCTCTGGCTCAGATCATCTAGCGATCATAGGCTATCATGTTTAATTATCAGGAATAAATTCTTAGGAATGTTTTGGTCATGGAGACAAATATGTTAAGTGTACAGAAGCAAATGCACTATAATCTTACTTGTGGTAAACAGGAAAAAAGAATCACACAAATTCACTTTATTTAACTTGTAATGAATCAGGAAAATTCATACTGGTAAAACTGATTCTTGTTTTCATATTCTAAGAAATAAATAGTGTGTATGCGGGGGAATAGAGGAAGGTCTGTATTATATATTAAATCATATCTATATTGTATTATACATGCTAAAACAATAGTTTCTCAGATTAAGGACCCAAGTTTAATGGGTGGAGATAACTAAGGGTTGTCCTAAATCCAAGCTCCTCTCATCCTAGAGGGGAAAGAACTTAGGCCAACCATTGCCCTTGGCCTAACCTTCTGCAAGAACTGAAGCAGTTTTGCTGGGCTTGAGGGGATTTGAATATAGCATAAGATGCTTTTCTGAACACAATCATTCTCTGTCCCCTTTTTGACCTAACCCACATTGCCATACTCTATGAATTTGATCCTACTTCAGTGGCTTCTCTTGAAAGGTTAAAAAATGTCTGAAGTGGATTATAATTATAATTATAAGCAAAGAGATTTCACCTAAACATTAGAGAGCTTTTTTTTTAACTGTAAGAGCTGTTTGACAGTGGAAGAGATTGCACGGGAGCATGATAGATTCTCCTTAGGAGGTCTTTAAACAGAGGTTGGATGGGCATCTTTCAGAACTGCTTTAGTTGCATGTTCTTGCATGGCAGAAGGTTGGATTAAATGGTCCTTGAGTTCCCTTGGAGCTCTATGATGATATGATTCCTCATTCTCCCCACTTCAAGTCTCATGAAGCCCAAACTCTCAGGATTGTTTTTTTTTTGGGGGGGGGGAGGGGGATGTGCAATGGTGCACACGAGGTCAAAAGAAGTTGAAACTATTCACCTTTCAGTTCTCTGGATCACCATTCATGGTGCTCTAGCACCCAATCAGTGGCCCAGTAAGGTAACTCTTCTTGTGATTTCTATCTCCGGCTTGTCAGCAGTAGATGTCTGAGTGGGGTATGAGTAAATACAATATTTTTGGAAAGGCAGGGGTAGAGAGATACATTTCTAACTCAATCTACTGTTGTAGAATTAGAATGAAACCTGTCAATACAACTCCCATCACACATTTATGACAATTCTGTGAAATATCAGCAAAATGTATTTGTTATCTTGGATGCTGGAGTGTATTCAGGCAAAATAAGAAAAGTGCATAGACCAGTGATGGCGAACTTTTTAGAGACCGAGTGCCCAAACTCAGTGGCACTCCTGCACCAGGTGTCAGGGGCAGGACTTTTGGGGAGTGGGACTTTTAGGGGTGGGACCTCCAGGGGCACTTCTGGGGGTGGGACTTCTGCCTTCCAGGGGACAGGACTTCTGGGGAGGGGGAGAAATCCAAGGCACACTCCCTCAGCCTCAGAGGGTAGCAATGGAAATCCCACTCTGACGAAGCTTGGCCATGATAGTTTCACCTTAGGGCTGCCAGGAACTGGTGCTTGGAAAGGAGAGAGGGCGCTCTGGGCCCATAAGTTGGAAACAACCTATAGGCACACAACAACAACAACAACAAACATACTAAAGCACAGAAGGCACAGCACAATAACAAGAACACAGGGCCTGTACAGACAGGCTAAAATAAAGCTACTTCGGGTCACTTTGGAGGTATGCTGCTTAAATAACACACACATTTAAAGAGGCCAGAAGCTGTGTAAAAGCTGCACTCCAGTCCTTAGGATTGGAGCATGGCTTTGGCACAGCTTCTGGCCACTTAGGATGCATGCATCATTTAAACAGGATACCTCCAAAGTGACCTGAAGCAGCTTTATTTTGGCCTGTCTGTATGGGCTCATAGAGAGCCAGCAGTTTGAGTGTGCGACTCTGGAGACCAGGGTTCAAATGCCAGCTTGGCCATGAAACCTACTGGGAGACCTTGGGCAAGTCACACTTTCTCAGCCTCAGCGGAAGGCAATGGCAAACCTCCTCTGAAGATACTGTGATAGGCTTGCCAGAAATCACTTGAAGGCACATAACACTCACGCCCACACCCAAGTCACACTCTCTCAGCCTCAGAGGACAGAAATGGCAAATCCCCTCTGACAAAACTTGCCAAGAAAACCCCATGATAGGGTCGCCAGAAATGACTTGAAGGCACACAAACACAACATTCAAATCTGGCAGGAGGAGGAAGAGAAAGAGAAGATGTCTCAGGGGTGGGACTTCTGGCCAGGACTTCCTGCTGGAAGGGGTGGGACTTCTGCCCAGAAGGGCTGTGCACTGCCCCTCCTTTTTGCAACCTGGTTTTCTGCGGGAAAACCATGCCAACACAAATAGGTACCAGGCTAGCCACGTGCCCCTGCCCGCCCCTCCTTGCTGTGACCACTGTGTGCCCTCAATGACAGCTTTGCATGCCAGAGAGGGCACACATGCTACTGGTTCACCAACACGGGCATAGACAATGCAAGGAGAGCTTGTGACATTCCAAAGAACAGGAAATGAGGCAAATTAAAATGTTTAGCATGGCTGGAGAATTAAGTCATAATATCTGAAGCCTAGCTCAGCTATGCAAATCCACTGGGTGACTTTTGGGCAAGTCACACTCTTTCAGCCTCAGAGGATGGCAATGGCAAGCCTCCTCCGATTTTACTAAACAAAAGGTACCTGTAACAATGGAGGACTTAACTAAATGTGGCCATCATCAGCTGGTTTGAGGCTGGGATTTCCCCCTCTGTTCCAAGGGGAGGGGGACTGTGCCAGATTATGATCATGGCAAGCAAATGAGGGCTTTGCCCCAGCTGTAGTCTGGTTCTGGCATTAAAGCCTCAATAACAACAACTACTACTATTAAGCTTTCTATCCTGCCTCTTTTCCAGATCAGGATTCAAAGCAGCATACAATTTTTTTAAAAAAAGTTAAAAATCCACAAGATACAAAGTTAAAACAAGATTAAACAATCAAAAACCAGATTAAAACACACATAATTAAAAATATACACACCCACACAGCACCAAAAGCAGCAGTAGCTGGATGGAAGGGTGCTTGCCTTTTGTTGACTCTCCTGAGTAGGTCTTCCTGGGGCTTCTTCACCTGACAAAAAATTATAGAGTCCCCCAGTTTGTTATTTGCAAGAGGAAGAAGGAATGGATCTCACCAGGGAGGGAACTTTTCCTCCCAACAAAAAGAGTGAACATACAGGGAATAATGCCCAGTTTGAACTGCGATGACTACTATGAAACTATTTTGTTTCCTTTAACTTGAGTGCCTGTCCAAACCATGTGACTGTCATTTTGTGTGGCTTAGCTCAAAATATAGCTGCGTGGAATGTGAGTATTGAATGCTCCAGTAAGTCACAACTCTTTCCAGTACACTCAATTCCATGTGTCTTCCCACCCAGTTTTCTGTTCCTTCCCATGATGTTCAGTCAGCATTCTGCTGCTATGAGGCATGTTCAGCTCTCATTGTACTGTTTCCCTATTCCCCCAACTCAGCATTTGTTGTATCTCTAAGAAACCTCAGGATTTATCTCAGCACATTCTTATACCTCTCTTGGGCATACATGTTGTTGTTTTGGCGACATGATGACAAGCACTCAGATAATTTTCTACAGGTAGGATATATTGGTATAGTGATATATCGATAGAATTCTGAATTGTAGAAATACAGACAGTGGAGTAGGAGAGGGGATCAGTGTTTAAATGTTTCACTATGTTAAAATTTGCCTGGTTGCAGTAAACTATTACATCAGAAAGTGGATTATGTTGAAACTTTTCTGGTGTGCTTATTTTTTATATGCAAAGAGATTTTATGAACGGAGGAACATTTAGAAAAATGTAATTTCCCACATATAGAAGGTGCAGCAGTTGATAAGCTCAGCTATTTTTGTCACAGAGTATGGAATATTTACCTTTTGGAACTACATCTTCTGGAAGCCCTCAGTATACCCACCATTGTTGTTGTTATGTGCCTTTAAATTATTCCCAATTTAAGGCTACTCTAGGTTGAGGTTATAACAGGGTGCTCTTGCCAAAAGACTTGTTGGGGGTGTGTGTTGCTAATGCCTTTCCCTGGGGCTGAGAAAGTGTGACTTGCCCAGTGGGTTTCTATGGATATACCCTAGTCAAACACTCAAACCATGATGCATCTCAATTCTAAATTGTGAGATATGTATTCCCATGTAAGTCTGCATAACTATGTCCTGCATTCAGTCTGTGTAACTTGTAAAGTGTCTTCACTTGGCAGAACAACTGAAGTATAATTATTAGCACAGTGTGATGTTTGTGTTTGCCCGACAGCACAACTTGGTTAAGATTTCAAAAGACAAAGTTCCATTCCCGCAAGAGCCATTCCTCTTTTACATTTGTTTTTGTTTTCTAAACCCAAGCATCTAGATTTCTGCAGTACAACTGTTCACTCATAGCCTACCCATAATTACCAGCTACCCATTAGAAATGTTTTCACGGTTATCATGTGAAGAAAGGACACAGTGGAACCTGCAAGTGGCTTTTACAGCTTTGTGAAATTGTATGAAAATAGAACTGGACATATATTGCTTGGTCAAATAGACACCGATATATAATGGAACTATAAAAGAGAGCATGTTCCATTTGGAACCCAGGTCAATGGCTTGAAGCCTCTTGTTATAAAACACAACTACTGCTGGCATTCTATATGTTCCAAAAATTGCCTAGAATCTCCCAGGATAAAAGGAGAGAATTCAATTTTACTCCCCAAGAGAATGAATTACTAGTGCCCCAAATAATTAACCATTACCAGCATATGTATGCTGTAAGGGCAAAGAGGGCACTGCAAAGAGTGTGAGATTATTATCTCCTATTTACAAAGCTTCTGGGTGCCATCCTGTGCCTTTAAAGAAAAAAAGTAAGGAAGGAAGATATCTGAAATTTCAGGAACCAGTTACACATAAATATCAGCAAAGCACCTGTTTCATATGTACGCACAAACACACACACTCACACTCTATGGCTTAGTCCAATATTGCACTAATGCAGGGACTTCACTTTCCCCTATCCTGCACTTCCAGTTCTCCCTGGAGTTTATCACACTGGGGCTAATTTCGGCATTAAAGGGAGATTAAAGCACATTTAAAGAATCCTGCAAATAATGTGGAAATGGCAAGTAATTGTGTGAATGATTATCGCATGCAATTTCACAGGTAAAGTGATATCAGAAATGCATTGTTGCTGAAATCCTGAAAGTAAAAAGATGTACCGTATATACTCGTGTACAAGTCGATCTCATGTATAAGTTGAGGGAAGATTTTAGGATCAAAATCCTGGATTTTGATATGACCAGAGGATAAGTAGAAGGTAAAATTTAGGGGACTATAAGGAAGGATAGAAAGGGGGAAATATCACTTCTGTCCCTCCTTCTCCGGACCTCTCCCAAATGATTCTCAGGTGCTGGAGGAGAGGTTTTAACATCAGATTGAGAAAGGAAGCAAGTGGATTTAAATGGAGAGTTGTTTCCATAGGAAGCAAGGTCTTGCAAAATGGACTGGAGAGATGGTTTTAAATGGAGAGGGTTTTTTGATAGGAAGCAAGGTCTTGCAAAAGGGACCAGAGAGAGAACCAAGTGGATTTAAATGGGGAGATTTTTCCATGGGAAGACAGGTCTTGAAAAGGGAGCAGAAAGAGAAGCAAGTGGACATCAGTGGAGCACACCAGTTGTGTCCTAGTCTATGCATGATAGTAGGGATCCATGAGGAGAGGTGGGTAAGAAATAATAATAGCAATAATAATAATAATAATAATAATAATGATGATGATAATAAGGGATACAGTGGTCACATGGAGCATAACAGAAGTTAAATAGCAAAATCAAGACACTTGAAAGACATCAGTACTAAGGCAGTACACCTTGGTATTATTATTTT
This sequence comes from Sceloporus undulatus, assembly GCF_019175285.1. Classification (NCBI taxonomy): domain Eukaryota; kingdom Metazoa; phylum Chordata; class Lepidosauria; order Squamata; family Phrynosomatidae; genus Sceloporus; species Sceloporus undulatus. The sequence goes on from NC_056522.1 coordinate 210,998,538, forward strand.
TTAAAAAAAGAAGATTTAAATGCAGTTTGTTAAAATCTATACCTAAATACCCTGAAGGTACCAGATCCTGTTTGATCATGAAAGCTAAGCATAGTCAGCCCTCGTGAGTACTTGAATGGGAGACAATACCCAGTGCTGTTGGCTATATTTTAGAGGGAAAGAACTGGTAAAACCACCAGTATCTCTTGGCTTGAAAAATCCTATGAAATTCATGGGGTCACTGTAAGTCAACAAGCAATTTGAAGGCACATACACAGTTAAAATCTGTCTGTAACCTGTAGTTTACTACCTTCAGCCACTAGGTGGTTGACTTTCTCTAGAGCTGACCCTGCGGTTGTTTTTAACCTTCTTCAAGTTGACTTTGACTTTTGGAGGCTTCATCAATAAGAGACCTCCAAATCAATATCAACAGTCCTGCACAAGTCGTGCAGGTTCAGGGTCATGGCTTCCTTGATTTCATCCATTTATTGGTAATGAAGTCTTCTTCTTTTCCTATTGTCTTTCTATACACAGCCTGCTATCTCCACTTCTCCAAAGGACCTTTAGTCAGATCCATGTTCTCCTTCTCTGTGCATGGCCCCTGAACATATAAACATCGAGCAGGGGAAGGACATGCTGCTTTTTAAGGGGAGAAGAATGAAAGGAAACAGAGCAGAAGGCTGAACAGGCACTAGAATGGAAGAGAGGAGAAACTAGAAAGGGGACGAGAAAAGAAAGAGATGGGACCAAGGGGTTAGTTTTTAAAAACCCTAACACTGAGTAATTCTGTTAGTACTTGATACATAAAGTTGCTTTTAATTATTTTTGACAGCAATATGTTGGCTTAAATTTAGTACATGGAGGTACATGTTTATTCTCTTTCCACAGTGCTTTGTGTCCTCTATGGCCTTTTAGCTACTGTACACTGTCTATTATTTGGTTGAGATGAAAGAAAGTGAAACAGCATAGCTGGAACAGGGATGATTGGGCAAGTCATGTGAACCGTATTTGGTTGACCGCATTGTATTGGACTCTGTACTTTTCTACCTGAATAAAAAACTCCCATCATGTTGTTACTTAAAGAACACACAAGCAAAATTCAACCCATCTTCTAAATATCGGGAAAGGTTGTAAAAGGAAAAATAATGTGTTTACTAGTCCCCCCGCCCCCAACCTGCTTTTAGGTTAGCAGTAATTTACAGCATAGTACTGTTGTTTTCTGAAAACAATTTTTCTTATTATTTTACCTGAATTTTCCTGTTTCTCTTGACTGCCACAGATGACTTTGACAGCAATTACTACTCCACAAGAGCAGATATTCATTGGTGAGCTATTAGCCCGTTCCAACAGTGCAGTAATTATTTTTGTTCGGAAGGATAATAACCCAGTATATTCATTGTTAGCCTGTCTGTTATTGTAGACTAGTTAGAAAAATACCCAATGCTTGGATCACATAGAATGAAAGCTGTCATGGGAAAAGGAGGAGGTGGGTGGAGAAGCCATTTTTGTCAGGAAGAATCAAAGAAAGTTCTTTTAAAAAATGGTCTTCTTCCCTAGAAGACAAAGAAATGTTGATGCTCTTGGCAAGAAACTACCAGGAAGCTGGCAGAAACCCACAAGGAGGCTCTGCTGCATTATTTTAAAACATTCTGAAAATTCTGAACAGTCTTGGATAGATGTAACCTAGAGGAAAACCCACATTTTCCATCTTGAAACCTACTTAGCAATAAATAAGCTCAATTGTGGCTGTTGGTGGGATGCCACAGGGTCTATGTCCAGATGGTTAACCTACTGCTTAATTGGCACAATGACGAACTACCTAAAGTTAGGGGACCTCCCGTAAGGTGCTGCCGAAGTAAACCTGTTTATATTTTCACAGTACTTGAATGCTGAACTCCAGATGTCAAATAGGTGGAGGGAAGAAAGAAGACAGCCAAATGCAATTACAACAACATGCAAAACCACTGCAGCTACATCAGGAAACAAGGCAAGTTAAGGACCTTTGGCTTCTTTGAAGCCTTAATTACAGCTTGGTTTGGAATACTAATACTCAGCTAGAAAATCTGATGCATTATTTTTCCTATCTCAACTTTGGGAAACCTATCAGGGCTTCTGGATGCAGATGTTTATAGTATATTTTGCTGTGCCCAAAGAAGTTCTTTTCTTTAAAAAAGTAATTTCCACACACACACACACACACACACACACACACACACACACACTTACAACATGGCTATAGAGAATACTTTAAAATGTTCTTGTCCTTAAGGAGAAGGAATGACACAACACATCAAGACATCCAGTCTAAAAAATGTGAAGTGCCGTAATTTCTTTCTTCCTTCCTTCCTTCCTTCCTTCCTTCCTTCCTTCCTTTTGGGATTATTTATTTTACATTTATGACTATGGCTGCATCTGTACTACAGAAATAATCCAGTTTGACACCACTTTAATTGCTTTAGCTCAGTGCTATGGAATTTTGGGAACTGTAATTTGTTGTGGCACTTGAATCCTCTGACAGAGAAGACTAGGGAGATTATCGCACTGCGTTCTGAGAACGTTCCGTATCATCACGTGATGAGAACGTTCCTGGAACGGATATTACCGCATTAGTAATCAAAACGTGATCAGAACGTGATCAGAATGGCAGTTTACCGCACTGTGATTCCTTTTTCTTGAAACCGTTCTCAGAACGGTTGGCTGTATTACGTTTTGTGGGCTGTGTTCTGATGACGTCGCCACTCAGTGGTTGGACGGCTTGGGAGAGGCGCTGCTCCCAGGAAAGAGGGAAAAGGGAGGCTTGGCTTACTGAAATCCCTCACCTCCCTTCCCCATAGGAATCAATCCAAAAACGGAGGTTAAAAAAGAGCAGTGAGCCCTATGGGTCTTCCTCTGGGGAGGCAGAGGATGCTTGGCTATGGGGATGTCCTGCCATCTCTCTCTCTTCCCTCTTTCCCCATAGGAATCAATCCAAAAACGGAGGTTAAAATCTCTCCCAGATGCAGAGCCAAAGGGCTCGCCTCTGCTCCTTTTAAACTCAGTTTTTGGATTGATTTCTATGGGGAAGGGAGGTGGGGGATTTCAGTAAGCGTAGGGACTCTGGCCGGGAGAGTGCTTCTCAGCCTCACTGAGAAGTCTTCCCTCCGAAGATTCTCTTGGGAGGGAAGGAAGGCAAGCGCCCCCCCCCATCTTGTCTTCCCTCCGAAGGGAGTCCGAGGATTTTCTTGGGAGGGAAAGAAGGCAAGCCCCTATAAAACGTTGGGGCTTCATATGCTGGCATATGTTTGAAGAAAATAGGATAAAACCTATGTAACTTGATGGGCCAAGGGCAGAGTCCCCTCCTTGGCAGCCTGGGCTTTAAGGGAGCTCCACGGAGGTCCCTTCAAGCGGAGGGAAAGGGAGGGGACTGGACCAAGGGCAGAGCCCCGGCAGCCATTGCAGCTCTTTAAACCGGTTAGAAAAGAAGAGTCCTCTGCTGTCATCCCATTTCCCCTTTTTGGCAGCTTGACACCCTTTTGCTCCTGTGTGTGTGCATGTAATGTGTGCCTTCAGGTTGTGAGCTTCCCTCCCCGCTTTAACTCTTGTCTGGCTCTTTGCTATGGAATTCTGGGAGTTGTTTGCTTGCTTTTGTGTGGTGCTCCAAACAGAGGAGCTTTTGTGGGTTCCCTCCTGGATTGAAGGAGGAGAAGGTCCTGGGCATCCCTGCCTCCTGCATTGTGACAGCACAGGAGCCCCACTGGACATGACACTAGAGGCCCCCCCCCAGAAGCAGCCAGACCCTCTCCCTCTTGCTCTCTGCTCTGGTCTCCTCTTTCCCTCTCTCTTTCTCTCTCTTTCCCTGCTTTTCTCTTCTCTTCCTTGTCCCACCTTTCCTCCCTTTTTCCTTCCTTCCCTCCCTCCTTCTTCCCCCCCTCTCTCCCTCCCTCCCTCCCTCCCTCTCTCTCTCTCACACACACACACACCTTCCCTCACTGCAGTCGCTCGCCTCCCTGTCTCCCTGCCTCCCTGCCTGTCATTCTTTCAGCCAATCAGGAGACGGAGGAATGAGGGAACGGATTTGAGAACGGATAAGAATACCGCACACACTTCTGTTGGAACGTTTTCATCACGTTTCAGCTCGCTGGGAACACATTCAAATCTGTACCCTCCTGGAACACATTTGGAACACATTTAATCGTTCTGAGAACCCGATTGGAACACATACGTGTGGTATACTCAAATGCGTTCCGTTCTCATCACGTGATGAGAACGTTCTCAGAACCCAGTGCGATAATCTCCTAAATGTTTCACAAAACTACAATTTCCAGAATTCCATAGCATTCAGACATGGCAATTAAACAAGTGTCAAACTGAATTGTTTCTGAAGTGCAGATGCAGCCTATATTATATAAAAATCCTCCAGATTGTCCTAGTAATTTTGTCAGGCCTACTTGGGATGTTGAAACTAAAATCATATCATCTGCAGAAAGTATTACATTTATAAATCTGTCCTGATCCCTAAGACAACAGCATTTATTTAAAAATTTGAAAAGGGGGATCTAAAATACTATCTTGCCACACTTCTTTATATACAGGAATCTAATTTTAAAAAGCAATTTGAATCTACTCAGATCTTCCAAGTTGTTTTGGGTACAAAATGCCTCTCAATTTAATCTTCATTTTTGACAATTCCCCCCCCATACTGTGATAATACTTTTATTAGATCAAGCAAAAAGGCATGACAATATGTATGTGCAAAGGTGACCCTTGCTTTTTGACAATTCGTCCCAAAGACAACTACTATTTATAGAAGCAAAAGCTGCACTTAGATCAATGAATAAAATAAAATAAAGAACTGCCACAATGAAAAATGCATATGGAAATAGATGTCATAGTGTGAAACCTACCCTTACCAGTTTCTTTCCTGAAACCTTTCTGCTCTTCTGACAATTAATATTATTCACAACTATAGCAGGACTGGCTACAGTAGTATCCTATTTCCCTCCAGATTTTACTGCATGGCTTACTACACTCCTGTAACATAATACTGAAAGTCTGTGTTACTCCAGTCCTCCCTCATCGTTGCTCCAGTGCTGACACAGCTAAAAATTCTTCCCCAGCTAAACAAAGATAAGGAGGAAAAAGTGGGAGCTGAGTAGAGGTAAAAAAGGCTTTGTAAAAAGGATCTTCTTTGTTAAAGGCTGTGGACAAAAACCTGAGTTCATGAACTTTGGAGCACATCAAACAATAAATACATAGGAAAACTATGTATTTATTATTTTACTTTTCTGATTTTCACCTTTTCTTCCCCCATTCCCGCTTTCCTCTGTTTAAAACTCTTTGTACATCCACACTCTCTTTTTTTAGATCTTCACCTTTTCTTTCACTCTGCTCTCCTTTTCATTGACACAATTGTGATGGGGAGGCATTATAGCAGCAGAATGATTAAACAAGCAGAATCAGGTAGACCTGAAACATTCATAGAATTTTAAGAGTTGGAAAGGGCCAGAAGGGTCACCTAGTCCAACCTTCTGCCATGCAGGAACACACAACTAAAGCACTTCTGAAAGATGCCCATCCAACCTCTGCTTAAACACCCTCTTAGAAGGAGAGTCAACCACCCCTGATGCAGTCCATTCCACTGTCAAACAGCTCTTACAGCAGTTCTTCTGATGCATGGTGGGATACAAAAATCAAAAAGAAGGGATGATGTATTGATGAGGAAATGTGTGGCAGTCTGATTCCCATTTCTGCAGCCTTCTTGGCCTGTGAGTGAAGTGGAGTGGTCAGAAACAATCACTTTGACCTCTCATCTTGAGAAACAAATTCTAATGATACAGTCCTCTTCATCACTTTTTAAGCTCTCAGGATGCACTGCCTCTACTTTGTCTGCCCTTCTTACTATGCTGTTTCTCACCATTATGACATTATGTGGTACAGAGAATTTCCAGTGATATGCTGTATAGGTGATGAATATCTACTTCGTTAATCTTAGCAGATCCCCTCTTTCCTCCAAAGCATTAGCAGGAGATGACAGAAAAGAAGTAGAGACAGCTGTTTCCTTCCCTCAAGAGAAAAGCACTGAAGTCCCTAAGGATACAAAAATTACCTTTTCTTAACACTCAGGAAGCAGCTGTCACATTTCTTAGGACAGGAGTTTCAAGGGAACCAGTTTTAAACACTAAGGATATACCTGGTGGAAATATACAGACAACTACCAGATATAGTTGAACATAGACATGAATTTCTCTGTCTCCTCCCCTAGCAAATATATTGTCATTTCCATTCATTAGCAAAGCAAACAAATGCCACTCTTCACACACTTCTGGCCACTTGCCTATATGATACATTAGGGAATTGAATCTGTTCAAAATCAGCAGATCTACATCAAGATAGATTTCTCTTTGAAATGTTTTTGCAGCAAATCCCCCAACTCGGCATGGGATGTACGTGTGTGTGAAAATATGGCTTGTAGGCTCTAAAGGGGCAGCTTTACAACAGGAAACCGGGAGGAAAACATTTCTCTTTTAAAGTAGATTTCTTGAGAGAAGACAAGGGAAGTCCCATGTCCAAGCTGAAGTCTCTTGTTGTTATAGTGCTATGTCTTCAAGTTGTTTCCAACTTATGACAATCCCAAGGAAAACTTATCAGAGGGTTTTCTTGGCAAGATTTATTCAGAGAGGCTTTGCCTTTGCCTTCCTCTGAGGCTGAGAGACTGTAACTTGCCCAAGGTGACACAGTGGGGTTCAATGGCAGAGTGAGGATTCAAACCCTGATCTCTACAGTCATAGTCTGATGCTCAGACTACTATAGCACATTGGCTCTTTTAAGTTAAAGTTTTTCATATGTTATTGGGTAGAACTTTGGAGGGAATACAGATGGGCAGCTCCTTGCTGCCCGTCTTTACCTCTCATCGATGCCGCGCCAACAGCACGGCATGGCACTGACGCGCTCCCTAAAAAGAAGTCACCTAGAGAGGCTTCTTTTTAGGAGTGTCATAATGGTGCTCATGCTCCTTGACGCTGCCATTTGGGCGCGCGAATGCCCGTGTGTCATTGTCGTGCACCCCATGTGAGTGGGGCCACTGCAAGATGGCACATGGGTGCCACTAGTAGGGCTGGGTGCATATGGACGCCCAGCCCTACTGAGCCCTAAAATCGGCCCCAGCACAGCGCTTTGCACCAGTCTGTATCAGTCTGCACCTAGTGTTTTGCACCTAGTCTGTTTAAGCTCCTTGAATAACCAGAACTCATATTAAACTTGCAGAATTACAAAAGATCACTTCGGAGTGCATTTGAAAAGCTGCCTGGTAAGAAGAAAAATAATTAAATTGATACAGACTTTTTTAAAAAAATGCTCTGCAACATCTTAACAAACAACTGTCACTCAAAGATGCACTGAAGCATTCTTTTCTCTGCATCATTTAGCATAAAAATACTGCTGACTCTTTGACTCCCCTTAAATCGTATTTTCCCCTAAGGAGTTCCTGACAGAACTGTGACAAGAAACAGTGCATAGAGGTAACTTTTGAAAATCTATAATAATGGTAGAAGGTATTTTAAAATGTTACTTCAGCAGCTACAGCACATGTTTACTCAGTGCTAAAGTGAGTTATCACCTATTTAAAGATATTTAATTACTTATATGAGTACAATCAATTGGTCATATTGGCTAATCAAATTATTCCCTTTGCATAACCCTGTGTACAAGAAAAAAATTTTTTTTAAGAACAAAAAGAATTTCTTATTTTTTGAAATATGCATGCACAGCATGCTTCGCCTTAGTAAAAGCACTTCCTTCTGTGGGACAGAGAAGTAGGAAGAGTGCTCCCCACCTGCAAGATATATAAGCATTTCTATGCAATATTTTTTAAAAAATTAAAAAACTTTTTTGTATTTCACACCCAGCATGTTAGGTTCTGCCAGCAAATTTCTTTTCTGCTTGCAAAACCTTCTTCTCGTGGGGTTTTTTTTTTTTTTTTTGGGTGGGTTTTTCGGGCTATGTGGCCATGTTCTAGAAGTGTTTCTTCCTGACGTTTCGCCAGCATCTGTGGCTGGCATCTTCAGAGAATGCTTGCCTGGAAAAAAGTGTGTATGAGTGAGCCTGGGAATGCAGGAGTGATTTGCATGTTTATTGTTCTGTGCTGATGGCAGGCCTCAGGCTGGGAGGCTAATGCAAAAGAGGATTAGTGTCTGCTAATTGATGATCATTATCTGCTGGGAAAGCCCCTGACTCTGAGTGGTTTCCCATTTGCATTTGCTGAGTCTTCTTCTCATGATTTTAGAGACCACTGAACAGAGGTCTTTGCCCAGAGAAATGTTTTGTGGGTGCTGCTGGATGAAGAGCAAAGGAGTGGAAAAGAGGCAGGAGGAGAGAAAAGCAAGTTATGGTAGATATGCTTCCTCCAATTCAGGAACACAGGCACATGCTAGCACAAAGTTACACCAGAGTAAGTCTTCTCCTAATTTCCAACATCCCTGGGAGGAATGGGAAGGATTCAAAATTGATTCAGGGGGCCTTGGGTGGATTGTGCTCTTTTTGGCCAGAGAACGATGTTCTAGAAAAGTCTTTGGATTTGATTTAAAAATGTATTTCTTTTTTAAAAAATGTATTAACACCAGGGGGTAGACCTGCATCTGGATATCTGTTCTAGGCAGGGAGAAAATGGCTTCTCTTCCTACCCACCCAGCATGAAAATGCAGATGGTTGATGCAAGATAATTAGTATGTCCTCATTCCAATGATGTCATTTGGGGTGTGTCATGGGTGGACCACACTGGGTGACACCCCCAGAGAGTGGGTGTCACCCAGAGGGTGGTACACTTGGAGAGACTGGCACAGCTGCTGGACAAGTGAGAAAAGGTGCTTTCTATCTTGCACGGCAGCTGCACTGGAACCTAAATGGGCCTTCTGGAAGCCACAGTGCCACCCCACTCAATAGCAGTGGCTTTGGGGGTAGCAGCTGTCTTCAAGGTATGGCACAGCAGCCACTAAAGATCTTTTTGGGGGGGTGGCTGCCTTCAGAGTCCAGCATGGTTCCAGCCACATCAGATCCTGAACACTTGGGGGGAGGGGGGCACAGCTGCTTTATGTATGTGTATATAAATACAGATATTCCAAGATCTGAATAAAGTCCAGAATCCCAAACCCTTCTGGCTCCAAGCATTTCAGATAAGGGAGACTCAACTTGGATTTCTTTCTGCCCAACTGGCATGTAAGAATAATGAGCTGCCAGAGCAGAGAGAGAATTACACCCCCCTCCCCAATGCACATACACACATTTGGCAGGCTGCTGCTACATGTCTGGGTTGTGTCCTGGGTGCAGTGAAAGATATTTCTCTTCCTCTATGACCAGCATGGAGATACCAGGGGCAGGGGTACTAGATATCCTCCTTTTCCAAGACCTGTTCTACATTTCAACCCTGCATCAAGGAGGAATTTTGAAATGTCCTCCATTTTGAGAATGACTAAGAAGCATGGATTTATATTTATATGAATGTTTGTGGGTTTCTTGAATGTCCTACATTTTGCAGTACCTTGTCCTCCCTGGTGGTGAGGACCTCTGGTCACCCTGAGCAGTGGTTGGAGGCTTACATTGACATAGAGAGTTGGCATGGGATGGGCACAGAGGAGAGGCTGGTGAATGGATACAAATGTACAGCAGGCTAGATCCAATTAAGCAATTAATTACTGAGATTGTTTAATCATAACTACACCTTTAATTATTAGTGGAAAACAAGGGCACAAAATTGATGCTCCTTCAAATGGTTACACATGTTAAGTTTTCTTTTAAAAAAGAAGCAGATAATTTCAAGGGATCATATGCAACATTCTGCTTAGGTAACATGTAGTGTAAATCTGGAGGATCTGAAAGCATTTATCCCAAAATTATAATATCAGTTTTTTGGGTAGCCCTTCTGAATTTCCACACTTAAATATGGTGTTCTCAAAATAAACTTCCACTGACAATAGCTATAGCGTATTATTCCGCTGACCATTTATGTCCTAGAAAGGTACCTTCTCTCGCTGAGGTACATAAAAATACAGAAATTGAACTTTATTTCATTAACTTTGCAGGCTCTCTACAGTTCCACTGACAATATTAAAAGGTTCCATTTGAAAACAGCACTGTATTGTTTTCTAAGCTTTAGATGCACCTCCATTGAGTGCTCCAAGTGTATGTGTGTGTACATATTTCTACCAATATTACTGAGGACTGTTTACCAATTTATACCGCTCTGTCCAGGACTACCAGTTAAGAGGAATCCCAGTAGAGTAGTGTTCAGAGAAACTCTAGCAGTTCTTTGTTTCCTCCTAAAGTGCATATGATTAGTGCTAAAGGAGAAGGACAAAGAAAAGGAAAAGCTGAATTGAAAAGGTACTGTGCAGCTGAGGTTGTGCAATTGTAGTTGTGCCACATGGGAGCGGTCTCCTGCTACTCCAGACCATGGTGACTGTATGACCCTCTTCCAAAGCTGGCTGCCATCAGCAGTCAGATTATTCAGGCTCCTTTTTGGTCCAAAGGACTAGATTGCAGCACCAGAGTGGCTTCCGGCTACTTTGTGGGCATGCATTGATTGAATGTCACTCCCCCACTGCAGCCTCAAGCCACTTTATTTGGCCTATGTGTTTTGGGCCTTGGAGATCTTTGGAGCAGAGACAAACCACAGAGGGAACCAATGTTGCTGAGTGCAAACCTCCCCTCTCAGTCTGTCTTGCTCTCCAGAATTTAATCTTTGATAATTTTTCTATGAAATCACCTGATCCACACACCAGACAGATTAATGTCTGAAAGCCTGTATTTCCTTGTATGAATCTGTTGGTATCCAAAGATCTGGTAGTGGTGGCGGACCTTCCTGTCTCCCCACCCTCCCAGGCTCTTCTATTGAGGACATAGAAAAGGCCGTCTTGGTGGCTGCTCCTAGGCTATGGAATTCCCTTCTGAGGGAAACTCAATTGGCTTCTTATCTTTTCAACAGCAGGCAAATGCCTTCCTATTTAAATAAGTCTTTAGTTTTAACTTGGGTAATAGAGGAATACACAATAATGTGCTGTTCTTAATCTAATGTTTGTTATATGTTTATACAATTTTTTAAAAAAAAACAATGTCTTAAAAGTTGTGTTTTGGAATTGCTTAATTTTTAAAAAGTTTTGTATTACAGACTTTTTTTGGCTATTTTGTTTTAAGCAATACTGTAAGCTGCTTTGATCCCTGTTTGAAGAAAAGTGGGATATAATTGAAATAAGTGAGTACCATCAGCCCTCAGTATCTGTGGGGAATCCATTCTGGATTCTCCCAAGGGTACCAAAATCCACAGATGCTCAAGTCCCATTGTCGTCAATGGTGGCATTGCCACATGGCGATGCCACCATTAGGGACAATGGGACTTTGCCACCCTGGTATGCTGAAGCTCGCCTCACCCCTCTCACCATGTGGGGGGCAGGGAGCCATCTCTTCTTCCTCCTCTACCTTGTACTCCTCTGCTGCACCCCCATGGGCTTGCCGTCTGCAGATACTGGAATCTGCTGATGGCAAGTCTGAGGATATGGAGGGCCTAATGTTCTTTGCATATTCAAAATTTATTATTCACAGATATAGCACTTATGAGCCCACTAGAGCACTGAGATCATCAGGAGAGGCCCTCCTCTCTGTTCCACCATCCTCTTAGGCTCTTTTGGTAGGAATAAAGAGAGAGCGTTCTCGGTAGCTCCTCCCAACTCTGGAATGCCCTATCTAGAAAGGCCAGGTCGGCCCCATCCCTGCTCTCCTTTTGACGTCAAAAACTTTCTTATGGTGCCAGGCTTTCTCAAACTGACAAAAGCCGGACTTTAAATGCTGTGCCAGGTTTGTATTGAGTTTTGTCTAGAATTTTTAATATATTTTAAATTTTAATGTGTCATGTTTTTTAACTTTTTAAAATTGTTTAATTGTTCTTTTAAACTTTGTATCTACATTTTATTGCTTTGTATTGTGTTTAACTTGTACTGTTTTAGATTTTGTTAGCTGTCCTGAGTCCCTGTACTGGGAGAAAAGCAGGATATAAATAAATAAAATAAATAAATAAATAAATAATAATAATAGCACTTTCTTCAACATCGTGAAATTGCAGTTCTTTGGAACTGAAATGTACAAAAAGTATGGATTTAAATACACATTCTGAGTGGTGGTGGTGGGGAACCATGTGTCTTCTTTTAAAAAGGACCATCTATACTAGTTTAAAGATCATGAATCATGAAAACAAAGGAGAGGAAAAGTCTTAAAATTGCCCACTGACAATCAGCACACAGATAGCAGACTGAGGAGAGACACAATCACTTGACTATTCTCTTCCTCACTATGGTGGGATATATTATATTGCTATTACATTATTTATATTAAGAGATATAGCCACATTAGTCTGAACTGGTACGCAAAGGGATCTTGTAGTACCTTTGAGACTAACTGAGGAAAGGATGTTATACCATAAGCTTTTGTAGACTTGGGTAGCATCCAACACTGCAGTAATAATCCAGTTTGACACTGCTTTAACTGCCATAGCTCAATGGTGTGGATTTCTGGGAACTGTGGTTTTGTGAGTGTTTCAGCCTCCTTTGTCAGAGAGGTCTGGTGCCATAACAAACTACGTATAAATCAAACTGTCGAATGGGATTATTTCTGCAGTGTGGACTACTTCCTCAGATGAAGGGAAGTAGATCAAGTCAACGAAAACTTATGCTACAACTACTTTTGCTCAGTTAGTCTCAAAGGTGCTACAAGATCCCTTTGCGTAAAATTATTTATATTAAATAATTTGGTAACCATTTGTAACTTTGCATATATAATTCATGCACACAAATAAAGTAAATGCAAAGGTTATGCCAATCTGTACCATCTCCTTCTGAGAAGACTGAGGTATAAGATATGAACCTCATTCTGAATAAAAATATACTCTTGTTTACTGGGTTTGAGGTGAGAAGAATAAAGTAACAAAAGAAACATATATGAATTTTGCTGCATTTTGAAAAAATGAATTGACAAGAAACAGTTACCTGAGACATTGCAACAAGGGTGGAATGGAGTTTGTTGCTGTGTGGCTTCAAATCATTTCTGACTTATAGTGACCCTAAGGCGACTTTATCATGGGTTTTCTTGGCAAGATTTGTTCAGTGAGTCTGTCACTGCCTTCCTCTGAGGCTGAGACAGTGATTTGCCTAAGGTTACATTTCAAAAATAAATGGAAATGTTTAGGAATTAATGAGAATTAATGAGAATGGAGTAGCAATGAAATTATTTCACTGGCACTGCAAGTAACATTTTCTTCTTACTTTTAAAAGGTTCTTCAAGGGCGTTCAAAGAAACATTTTAAGCAGAATTTCTTAAAACAAAGTAACAAAAACTTATGAAAAAGCAAAGAGCAATGCACAGAATAATTGACTGTGTTGGTTTTTAAAAAAGAAAAGCAAACAATGAGGTTTTTAAAAAATATGATAATGGGGAATTAAAATGAATCTCGTTTAAAGAATAACATGCCAAGATTTAGAATTTCAGTAACAATAATTAAGCAACAAGGACAAGCAATAGCTGAGAAACACATTTCAGGGGAATTGTTTGGCACACAATGATATGGCAAGGAGCAACAGAAGAGGAAATGAATACCTAACTGACAGAGACATAATCAGAAAACAGCTTACTTACTATCCATTAAAAGAATCTTATGTGAATTGAACTATCGACCTCAAACCACAATTTAATGCCAAGTAACAGCAGTGAAGGCAATGGGATTATACCAGTATCATTCTGGGAAGAAGAGAGTTGTGGTTATACATTTTGAAAAGTTAAAAGATTGCATCTGAAAGCCCTAAAAGATGCTGAAGGTAACATTTCTCACTGTACTTTTAGACAACTTTAGACAAGTTCTGTCTCATTACTTCACAATACTGCTCATTTTCTAATTAACAAAACAAGGTAATATAACTGAGGCAGTCAAATTTGTTCTTTTAGGTACCCAGAAGATTTACTTTGAAAGCCATAATTATATACAATCTTAAAAACGGGATGCCTATAATGATATCTTTTCTGGAGAGAAACGTATATATGCAATTAGTGTGATTACAATACAACAATAACCGATCACTACCAACTATTATAAAATCGTAAACTATTATTCAGTGCACTATAAAATTTAAAACCTAATTGAAAATGCTATTTTAGTATAATTCCCACAAGCCATCATTCTTTAATATTGTGAAATGAATGAGGTTTTCGTGGAGCTATTAATTGATACTGACAAGCAATAACCACTGGAATGGAACTCCAATTATGAGCAGCAATTAATCACTTTTACTGTCATCTGTGGTGTCAAACAAAATTCAATAAAGTTCTAAACACTAAAAGAGAAATTTTTTACTTCTTGTGGTTGAATACAATCCATGCAAATCAGAAGGCCTTTTATTGGGAGAATTGTGTCAGTTATTTTTGCACTAACAACAGGACATTCGGTGGATTTTCAAAAATTACATAAGATTAAATTTTGACTTGATTTAGACTTTCTCTAATAATGGTTTGTTCTGAAGCAGCTGTTATCAGCATGGGACAATTAACAACAGGCATAGTTTTATGGCAGATAAATCATTAAAAAAATTAATCTATATCACCTGCCTAAATTATTTCTCTGTATTAAAATTGTAATGGCAACTCTAAGATTCTTATGATGTCCAAAACTTCCTTTCAGGCCCCAAACAGATGCAAGTTCCATTAAATATGGATGACAGGAGCTGCTGGGGATTGAATTGGCAACTCTTGGTTCTCTTGCATCTGCCCCTTGTGTTGAAATATCAGTACGTCAGCTTTAAACATATTTTAGGGTAGGTCTAGCCAGCCCCACTCTTTACTGGCTATTCTGGATGGGAAGGGCAATAAAAGGTTTCCTGACTGGGTGAAGAATTTATTTGAGCAACAGTGACATTCCTGGCTGGTTTCCTAACCCTGTCCCCTGTCCTAGGTGGGTTTCCTTTGGTTATGTCTGCTTGGTCATTTAGTTCTCTCTGCTTTAGATCCAGTGCAAGAACAACTTCTCGTGACACTTCTAAAGGTACACTGCCTTCTTTCAGGAGACTGTTTTAGCCAGATGGCATGGAAAAGTACCTATAGTAGCCAAGGTGGATGATGGAAGATGACAAGTTAAGAAAGGAAATGCTCTGTATGTTGCAAGCAAGGGCACTTTGCAGTAAGTCACAGAAGACTATTGTGGTGTGCAACATGGGGTCATGGGACCATCAGCTGCTCACTTTTCCTTTGCTGTGCCCTACCTATCTTCATTTTTGGAACTCTTTTGAGCAAAGGTGACTTGCTCATACACCATCAATCACTACACATAATGATGCAGTCATTAAGCTTGGAGTCACCTCTTTGAACCTAGTCTGGTCCATTTTAAAGGGGAAAGGTAGAATGCAAATGTAGTTAGTATGGGCTTATAATAAGGTTTCTTTTCATCTCCTTTTTAAAAAAAAGACCAAATACTTTCTGCATGTTGTTTCTTTCCACCAGCAACTGCTAAGTCAAAATGTATGAAAATATTCATAATGTGGTACTTCAGCTTTCCAATGAGAAAATGCATCAAACAGACTACAAAACAATCTGAGAGACAATTTGCGCTGTGTAGAAATCCCACTAAGGGCTGATATGCCTGTCAGTATACACAGATGGAAGGCAGGAGGGAAGATCTGACTGTGAAAATTGTTCAGAAGGGGAAGGGATGCATTTAAATTGACTTTCTCCTACAAAGTGCCCCTGACAACTGTTTTTGGCAGCTCCCAGAGCCCAGCTTGGGAAGAGGAAGGAGGGGGTCTCAAATGTAGTAAGGGTGTCTTCTCATACTTTCCTCTTTTGTCTCCCTTCTCTTCCTCCTTCATTTCCTCCAAATTTCTGCTTCTGCTATCTATTTAGCAAAGGGACCTTAGGAGCATGTTGTAGTTGTAGGATGGCTGCAGACTGATCACTTTATGAACACTGGGGAAAGGAAGATGAGTATTTTGTTTTCAGAAGTGCAGGGTGAATGGCAGCTTCCATGGTGAATCTGATTTGGGTTTCAGTATTAATTTTAGAGGTACTGAACCTGTTTTGGCAACAGAATGGGTACCTTAGATTGTTCCTATGGATTTTTGTTTGAATTTTAGAGGTGCTGAACCTGTTTTGGGGACAGGGTGGATACCTTGGATAGCTCCTGGACTAAACTTTGGAGAAGATTCATTGCACCACTGACATGGAATCCACCAGGCACCCCGGGAAGTTTTTTTTCTCTCTTTTAATTTCTTTAAATGAATACACAAATGTTGGGTTCTGAGGTTTTTATTTTCAAGAAATACATCCACCCACATTCAGAATGTATGTCCAGTAGGGATAACCAAAGATACTTCTGCTGCCTGAGGAAAAGACAAGATGTTACCCCCTCAGCCATTCTGTGTATAGAGACCACCTTGACTGGCAGATAACTCTTTATCACAGGTGACTCCATCTCTCCTGAGAACAACACTTGGTGCAGTTCTGTCTCCTACTTTGTGACTGTTCCTTGTCTCTGAAGTGATCTAGGCAAGTGGATGGGACTCTGAGGCATTTTCTCACATCATGTACTGTACATTTTCCTCTTCACTGACTCTGTCTCCTGTTCCACCCATCCCAACTGGTAAAGGGCTCTCCTAGTTCCCCCCCCCCCTTCCTTAAGCTACAGCTAGCCTTATTTTATTATTTCTCAAAACTGGGGAAAATTAATTCAGCTCAAAAGAACAGCAACACAGGTGCATAAAATTATTAAGCAAGAATACTCCATGATTCATCATGTGAATTTCTTTTATAGGGGAGATTCTAACATCTAAAACAAAACAAACCACTTTTACCTGTTAATTTCAGTAGTCAATATCCTTCATTTAAACTCAATGTGTGTGTGTGTGTGTGTGTGTGTTTAAAAAAACAAAACAAATTCTTCTGTTTCATTATTATCTAGGAGGCATATTAGCAAATCAGAGATACATGGAGTGCTTTCTCCCCTCTGGTATCTGGTCAACACAATTTCTGCAGCAGCAGATACATTAACCAAACCATTTCTGTTAAGAATCATTCAAAACATTTAACAACACTATCAGTGAATCCAACATTATTTCTGGGCTCTGAATATAGTTGATTATTTTTGAGATGTTTTCCAGAACTTGCTTATCTGACAAACCTTCCAGAGATGTGAAAAGCTGTAGGTGCAGACACGTTTTTGCTTAGTTTCAAGAACAATTTATAGATATATGCCAATTAATAAATATCACTAAGCCAGCTTCGGTCTCTTGTCAAGTCACCAGGTTCCTCTCTTGTAATATAATATTCCATTTGACTGCCAGATTACTTGTTCTAAGTTCCTGCACCACCCCCCCCAGCTCCCATTAAGACCAGGGGGCTGTGTACACTATTTGAAAAACCCTAACTCAGTTTGAATTGGCCACATGATGCCCTGATCAATTTTCAGTGAGTGCAGGGCTTTTTTCTCTGGAATTTCCTTAAAAAATTGGATGTTCAGATGTATGACCAGCAGAACTTGTGGTGGAATGGCAGTCACATGATCATTCCCACCAGGAAGCCACCACTCTCAAGATACTATAGGAATTTTGAGCATCTTGTTCCCAATTTTTTAAAAGGGTGCTGCATTTGCTGTGCACAACCAGGTATCAGTATATCCACTTTGTAGATCTCCCCCTCCCCACATCTTCAATTAACTGCTTGCCAGTGATGAACAAAGGGCAGTCCTCCCATGGGGAAAAAAAGGAAGCAAGGGAGTGTCCTGGACCAGGGCAGAAATGCATTTGTTTGCATGCTAGATGGAGAGAAAAAAGTAAAGCAGAGCAGCCACAGATGTGTGGCCAAAAGTGATTTAGGAAAACTGGTTTGTGCACCAGCATTTTACTACAAAGTGATCTCGGGATGGGGAGATGTATGGCTGCTTATGTCAAATTTGCTGTGAATTGCCTCAATGTCTACAGTAATAGTATAGACAAGGCCAGGGTCACTGTAAATTTGGAAAATCAAAAGCCCACTCAGATTTTGTGGTAAGAATAGACCTGCTCTGAATCCTTGGCAAAGAAGAAGCCTAATTCTGTCAGCTACTTCCTGTTCTTCCTCCAAAGACTGTTTCCCCGAATATAAGACATACCCATAAAATAAGCCATAGCAGGATTTCTAAGCATTTGTGCAATATAAGCCATACCCCGAAAATAAGACATAGTGACAGACCCGGCACAGAACGGAAGGGAGCAGGAAGGGAGCGGAAAGTTTGGGGCCAATGGTTCCAAAGGAAATGGAGCCGCAAGAAATTCAAGATGGAATTCCAGGTTTGGAAAGTTATGACCATGTTCCAGAAGAAGATGACTTAACTATATTTGACTAAATGTAGAATGTTGTACCATACGTAATAAAAAAGAAGACATCCCCTGAAAATAAGTCATAGTATGTCTTCTTGAGGAAAAATAAATATAAGACAGTATCTTATTTTCGGGGAAACATGGTACTAGCTGAGTATAAAGGAATCCTTTAATAGCTAAGAGGATATATAAATAGGTCAGGCTTTTGGATCCCACACTGTTTAAAATTCCATTATAAAGACGTCATAATTGTCCATAGAGCTCTTGGTTATTTAAGTGCTTCCAATATTAGATAAATAATACAGTATTGTGATTTTCTTCCCAACCCCCAGCTACATGTGCTTGAACTTTTGGCTTTGGTTCAAACTGTTACAGTGGCCTCTTACAGTAATTTCAGACTTAATGAAAGACCTTTAAGGGGAAAAAACATTACACAAATAATATGTAGTCAGTAATGGCTATGATTTGGCCAGTAATTAAATTAACCAGACTTCCAGGGTGTCTTCAGCTACATTAAAGAAATTTCTCTCTCTCCATGTGTGTATGTGTTTTTGTCTTGGTGGGGAGGGAGGAAAGATACAGTGGTCTTTTGGCTGGCAGTTAAAGATTCTTGTGGTTATTTCCCATTGAAATGTCAATATAATTGGGCTTGTTAAATGTAAATTGATCAACTCAACCAATTATAAGAGACAGAAAAGAGAATAAGCAGAGGTGTGGGATTTTTTCCAGCTTATTTCAAACAAAAGTTGATATTTTCAGCAACTTTAACCTAGGCTTAGTTTCTTTCCTGGTACATAGAAACAAATTATTTTTAAAAAAATGAATTTTCATTGTTCCAACAGCAACTTAACACCCACACTGAAAAACCTCCAGTATTTCATCATCCTATCCTTTAACAAGACATTTTTGATTTTTTGCAAATGCCTTAACATTGAAAAAACTCCAAAACAATGAAATGTAAAAATCTGAAGGCTTCATAGAAAATGTTCAATCTGTCAAACACCATTTTTCTCACATTTGTTTAAATATAATGGGGAATTAAATATAGGTTTACCAAATGAATTGAATTTCCAAAAGAACAAGACTTCTATTGCATTCCTTTATCAACTGGCAGGCAAATTAATTTTAGTGTGAAGATTTATATAGTGTTAGTTCCTGATATGGCTTCTTACAGGGAGTGAATTGTTCCTTTCCTAGATATTATTAATGTAATAACAGCAAACAGGATGGGGATGCATTTTTAAAATAGCAAAGTACAACAGGTTAAATCTCTGAGTCATTTTATTCTACAATATACAGAGAAGCTTTCTCTAACCTGAGTTCATCCAGGTACATCAGATGACAACTATCATTGTCCAAACTATGTAGGGTGAGGATGATGGTAGATATAAGACAAAACATTTGTAAATCTAAGGACACTGGTGACCTGTGGCATGGATTACTTATACTCACTGTCCAGCGTACAGGCAAGCAGTACCCAGTACCCATTTGGGACAATGCAACAAAATGGCAGAGGATATATATGGAGTATTCATGCCTGTACAATCTTGGTTTGTATCTTGGTTTGTCCTTCTAGCCCTTGAGATGTTGTTGAACTTGTAACTCCAAGTACAGTCTGCCCTCCCCATATGCGGGGGATCAGTTCCGGACACACACACCCTCATATGGGGAAAAGAGTGTATGCTGAAGCTCCATAGAAAATATTGGGGCACGTGCTCGCAGCTGTGCGTACTCGTGGTGGTGCAGGTACGCAGCCTATTACTTTTGCTGGGGCTTGCCTTCCGCGTAAGCTCAAAGCTGTGGAAGGCAAGCTCGCCTATGGGGAAAGCTGATTGTCTTACTCACCACCTCAGCTATGCTGGCTAAGACTGCTGGGAAATGCATTCCAACAACCTCCGAAGGATTGCTTGATTCATACCCATTCTAGCCTAATGCAAATTTCCTGCTTGTACATTTCTGCTGTGGCTGATCTTGCTGCTCTCTGTTATTCCATTTTATGTTGGAACTACATTTTTGTATCTTAACCTTTCAATTCTACTCCTCAGAGATGTGTAGAACTCCTTCATGACTGCTTTGTCTCTTCACCTTGTGGTTTCTGGAAGACCTTCCTCTTCAAAGTTGTCTGGAAGTGTGGTAACAATTACCTCTATTTCTAAAGAGCTGGTTTTGTTTGTACATAGCCCTGAAAACAATTCACATTTGATGAATAAGCAAACATCCCCTGTCTTTTTTTTCCTGAAGTATGTTTTGAAATTCCAGCACCAAAAGGGCAGGGAAAAGGATACAGATGCTAAATGACCAGTAGTGCCCAATGCAGATTACTAAGGTCCATGCCTACTGGGTGAAAGTAGCCATTTAGCAGCCATGCACATTTCACTACTGGTCACTGATAGCTTCTAATAAATTACCACGCAAGCTGAAGCTGAATAAGCTTCATTTGCATTGCGCTCCTATGTTTCAAATTCCAAAGTTTTCAACAGGAGAGTTCTACATGTGCTTAGTATCTCCCACTGGAATCAGTGGGACTTTCAAGTGCTAACTTTGGTTGCATCATACTCTGCCTCTGCACATTTTTCTGAATCTCATTCAAATGCAAATAGCTGACACAAAATATATTAATAACTATCAATATTAACTGCTTGTTTAGAGCTAAGGCATACATATATCATTCCATGTGAATACTTTTAAATGCCAATAATGGGAGAGATCTCAATCACAAAGAAGTGATCTGTTTGACATTCAATGCCTGCTGGATGGAACAGCATTCCAATGCAGTGGTACAGCATAAGAGAGAGAGAACCAACCTATGACATTGTTCTGGTAGGACATAATGCATCACTATTATTGCTCCAGCCATAAGGAAACATGGTCAGGCTTTGCACACCCTCAGCACAGCTTCTGGCCACTCTGGGGGTGTGAGTCGCCTGCATGCCCCACTCCCAAACCACCTTTCTTGCCCATTTGCTTTGAGCCTCAGATTCATAAGCTGTTGAAAGATATTTTGAAAATCAACATTCAAATGAAACCTGATTTTTCATCTTATTGTGTAAGATAGAAAAGCATCCAGAAAAAAAGCATGGATTTTTAAAATTATTATTATATATGGTGACTGCTGCCAAACTTATATATGCATAGAGCTAGAAAGAAACTCCAACTCCAACACAAGAGGAATAGCTGATGAAGCTATAACTTGGCACAGATGAATAGGCTGATCAAATTGATTAAAGTGATACCAGGAGTGAACTTCAAAAATGGTTGGAACGTACTGATAATGTACCTGAGACAAATGTGAGGGAATCTCTCAGTTTTGGATTTTGAATAGTATAGTAGAATGTAACAGAACAGTATAGTAAAAGTGTAGTGGTGTGAACATTGGACTATGACTCTGTAGACCAGCTCGGCCATGTAAACCCACTGGGTGACCTTGTGCAAGTCAGTCTCTCAGCCTCGGAGAATGGCAATGGCAAACCCTCTCTGAAGAAATTTGCAAATAAAACCCTGTGACAGATTCTCCTTAGGGTCACCATAAGACAGAAATTATTTGAAGGCACACAACAACAAAAACAATAGGAGAATT
Organism: Sceloporus undulatus; assembly: GCF_019175285.1. NCBI lineage: Eukaryota > Metazoa > Chordata > Lepidosauria > Squamata > Phrynosomatidae > Sceloporus > Sceloporus undulatus. The sequence goes on from NC_056522.1 coordinate 211,020,444, forward strand.
TCACTTACTATAATAAAACAGAGATAATATCATAAACAAGAAAGATAGATGGACACTATAGCAACTACAGTCAGTTAGTGGGAGATAGGAAGTCATTGCCATATTTTGTTTAATTTGTATTGTTTCTATCATGTTTAGTTTGGATTGTATTGTTTGTATTGTTTTGGTTTGTTTGGATGTAATTGCTAATATGGTATTTTTAACTGAATAAAAAGAAGTTAAATATTGGCAATAAAAATGTCTCACTGTGGGATGTGGACAAAGCATCAAAACTGAAACACATACACATTAGAACAGTGGTTCCCACACTTTTTCAGGCCACCACCCCCTTTTATCTCGGGTGACAACCTTAGCACCCCGAATGGCAATTTGTTGATATTAGGTCTACTGTTCTACTGCACATTCAAAACAACCAATCTTGGTCACTGCTCCTTTTGCACCCAGTCACCTTGGGAGCAGCAACCAAGCAGTTGCTGAGCAGCGAACAAGATGCCTCTCACTCGTGCCAGCATTGTGGTAAAGGTTTGCGCGGGCAAGAGGCTTCTCACTCACTGCTTGACTGGCTGCTTGGTCACTTCTTCATTTAACCCAGTCTCCCTCAGACCACCAACCGAGCAGCTGGCTGAGCAGTGAACAATAAGCTTCTCAGCCATTCTGGCCTTGTAGCAAAGGCCAGTGCAGGCAAAAAGCTTCTAGAGGGAGAGGGGCGCAGCCAATGTGTGTATAGTGGGTTTACAGAGGTCACATCCTTTGGACTGGAAACTGCCACGGAAATTGAGATATTTTAACTACAGGAGCTGCTCCTAAGCAAAGGACTCTTTCCAGTAAATAACCTGGGATATTCCTACCCCCATTCCCCAAAGACATGTCTTCCCCACACAGCTTCAAGTGTTCACTCACCCCACCCAACCATAAACATTGCTTCTTCTTCTACCTCTTCTCTCAGCCTATCCAATGAAAGAAAGCAGAAGCAGGCTTAAGTGCACAAACCTTAAGTAGGGACTCAAACTTTAAAGCTCTTTTTTGCTGCTTTTTTTTACCCACTACCACATGCTCTAACTCCTTGCTTCAGTCAGTCAGTCTGTCCCAAAATAGTGTCATTCTAAGACACAGAAATGATACACTGTGCCCAAGCCTTGCAAGAATTTCCTGCCACAACCAGTGAAAGATGTGCCTAAGAGAGTGAGCTTGTGTGGGTAGGTGAAAAGTGGGAGAGACTCTCACTTTGTGGTGATTTTATGGGACCCTGAACAAGAACCCTTCATCCCCACTATGGCCCTAAAGGTTATTTGTTCCCCTTGTCTTTCTTGGACACCAATACATTAATTGAAGGTTCTCTCCACCCCTTTTTCCTCTCACCAGCCCCATGCTGCCCCCTTCCCCTTCACTGCCACTAGGGGGCATACTGACCACTTTGGGAATCACTGCATTAGAACCTTTTGCTGAACACTATTGTTCATGCAATGGTGTCATTTAAAGGGTACATATACAATTTAATTAGATTTCCATTTTTTCCACAGTAGATTAACCTGACACATTGCTAACCAGGAAGGAAAGAAGAAAAGAAGAAAAAAGGAAGAAAAAAGATGGATTGGGAAAGAAAAGAAGAGATTTTTCTTCTTCTTAGTTAAATCCTTCTCACTTGTCCCAATTTCAAAATAATGTAAGAATGTTTCTCTTTAATCCCTTTCAGTAAATGAATTTTTGCTAATGTTAATTCCAACCCGTTCTGTATATGTATTTGCCACAGTTATGCATATGGAGAATCTGTTTGGGAGATTATTGGATTACCATTTTTTGGAGATTACCCTAGAAAAATCTGATGCACAGTTGTGCTGCAATTGTCGAAAAGCTTGGGATTTTGCAGCTTTGATTACTTTTGATTTGTCTGAGGAGCTTTTAAATAAAATAGTTGGGAGATTTCTTCCTGTTCAGATGTTTCTAATAGGATTACATTGTCTGTTCAGCACGCTGTCTTGAAAGTAGTACACCAAGCACTCTGCCATATTTAGCTCCACCCGCATCCCTGTATCGCAGTTACCCATCTCATTAGTAGAATCAAAGACTATGCAAACTTTTGATTATCATTATACTCACCTTGAAATGTTCACTTCTCTTTTCATCTTCAGTGCATTCCCAGAGGAAATAATAAATAATACCACACCATATGGCAAATGGGATCAGCTGTAACTCCACATGGTTTGTGGAATACAGTCTCTTTTAACATGGCTGTGCCTGGTCTTTTTTATACTCTACAACAGGCATGCTTGCAGGTGCCTGTTTCTGAATTATGAGCATCATCTCTGACACCAATAGAACACAGGGGAAAGGATGGCTTTTCCCTGCCTCTCTTCCCATGCTCCTTTGGCTGTACAATCTCAGCCCAGAGTTAAGGAATGTTACTTCTTTAGACAGCAACATCCAGAATCCCTCGGATGGTACAGGTAGTCTCCATGCTGTCTAGGGCAGTGGTTCCCAACCTTTCTAATGCCGCGACCATTTAATACAGTTTCTCCTGTTGTGGTGACCCCCACTATAAAATTATTTTCATTCCTACTTCATAACTTTAATTTTGCTACTGTTATGAATCGTATTTTCATTCAACATAAGTAAAGCATAGTGCTAAATCATAAAAAAAGCCTCAGAGGATGGCAAAGGCAAAGCTCCACTGAAGAAACCTGTCCCTAAAGCCCCAGGATGGGTATGCCTTGAGCCTTGGGCATGAAGCCACACTCTCTCAGCCTCAGAGGATGGCAATGGCCAGCCCCCTTTGAAGAAACCTGTCCAGAAAGCCCCAGGATAGGTTTGCCTTGAGCCTTGGGCAAGGAGCTACGCTCTCTTAGTCTCAGAGGATGGTAATGGCCAGCCCCCTTTGAAGAAACCTGTCCAGAAAGCCCCAGGATAGGTATGCCTTGAGCCTTGGGCAAGGAGCTACGCTCTCTTAGGCTCAGAGGATGGTAATGGCCAGCCCCCTTTGAAGAAACCTGTCCAGAAAGCCCCAGGATAGGTATGCCTTGAGCCTTGGGCAAGGAGCTACGCTCTCTTAGTCTCAGAGGATGGTAATGGCCAGCCCCCTTTGAAGAAACCTGTCCAGAAAGCTCCAGGATAGGTATGCCTTGAGCCTTGGGCAAGGAGCTACGCTCTCTTAGTCTCAGAGGATGGTAATGGCCAGCCCCCTTTGAAGAAACCTGTCCAGAAAGCCCCTGGATAGGTATGCCTTGAGCCTTGGGCAAGGAGCCACACTCTCTCAGCCTCAGAGGATGGCAATGGCCAGCCCCTTCTGAAGAAACCTGACCAGAAAGCCCCATCATAGAAGGGCAGAGGGGTAGTGGTTCAAAGTGAAAGTGAAACTCTTTGGCTGTGCTGTCTCTCTTCCTTTTTGTAGAGCTCTATGTTCCTGAGAGAGGCAGGAAAGGGGACTCTGTGGGCAGTTGCTAAGCAACTGAGGAGGGGCCTGGAGCTGGCTGCTGCTCTAATGGGCCTAGCTTGGGGGCCCTTTGTTTGGGAAGTGGTGCTCTGAGGGGGGTCCCTGGCGACCCCTGGGAAATTGTAATTCAACCCCCAAAGGGGTCCCGACCCCCAGGTTGGGAACCACTGGTCTAGGGATTCTGGAAGTTGTTGTCCAAAATGCAACTATTCATGTCTTTGTCACACAGCCAAATCCTCTTTCCAAAGAAGGAATTTTATGGATATATGCAATTAAATCTGTTCCATTTAAACTAGGGATTTACCTATGCTTAGGATCATACTATACAGTATAGCAATTCTGCTCATTCATACCTCTGATTGTTCATAACAGCACTATGAATGCTCCCATATCAGAAAAATGCTATCAGACTAAGGAGATTACTACATGTTGCTTTTAAACTACAATAATACTTGGAAAAGTGGCTTTGGTGATACTTATCATACCACAGTGTCTCTGGCCTGTATTTCCCCAAGTGAGGGAATCCCTTTTCAGTGATGGTAGAAACACATCAATGAACTCACAATCACATGAGTCCCCAAGTGCAAAACATCACTGCCAATGATTAAGTTCTGTAATCATGTGGTATCTTCTCTCACCCTGTCCCTCCTCCTCCTCCTCCTCCTCCTCCTCCTCCTCCTCCTCCTCCTCCTCCTCACTATTCCCATGCAGCCTGATTACCTTTACTTCTTTTTCTATTTCTTTTCTTTTTTGTAAACAAAACCCTTAAATTACAGTAGCAGAGCTCTGGAATTGCACAAAAAGTGAAAATAAAATAAAATTAAAATTAAATTATAAAACCAGAAGTCATGCTGGGTAAGGCATAGGGCTGGGAGGCAGGGTTAAGGAGGGCAGTGAGCAAGATAGTGGCAGTAACGTGACTGCAAAGACATGTGGTAACAGCTATTACTCAAACAGGTACAATTTCATTTTCACTGACATGCCCAACTGCAGAGAGAACAGGGCTCATGTAGTAAACCCCTAAGTGCCAGTGTTGTCTAGTATTTAAGCTGTTGATGCAGGACCTATGAGAGTCAAGTGTCCACTGAGCTATGAAAACACACTGGGCAACCTTGTCTCAGTTACGCTCACACACTCAGTCCAATTTAGCTCTGAGATTTGTTTTAAGAATCAAGCCTTGAACACATTGGGAGAAAGAACGGTGAGATACAAAAATAAATGTAAATGTAACAAAGACTAAGCTTTTTCTGTTTTCCTTCAATTCAGCCCCAACTAAGTCTACTACATACATTTAACAGATCAGTACTTCCTCAGCACACATCATTGCTAAGCACAGCTTTCAAAGCCTTAGAGTTCAACTGAAGGGACAACAGGAAATACATTCTTAATACGTTAAGGGATGTGAGAACAGGGAAGAAGTCAAACTGTGACACCTTCTACGAAACAGCTACAGTCAGTAACTGGAGATTTTTTTGGGGTACAGTAATGAAAGAGGAGACTTGAAGGCACGCATGCACACACACATAAACCAGGAAAGAGCAGGTGCTTTCACTACAGTACACTGGCTTTTTACACTACAGCCAGGGGACCTAATTTCAGAAGACTTTTTGCTTTCTCTTTTAAAAGCTTATAGCCCACATGGGGAGGATGTGGTTGATGGAAACCAAATAATGACAGGCATGAAAGGCTCCCCCTTTTTTTCTTCCTTGGCACATATAGAGTGACGAAAGTACTAACAACAGAAGCAGACCCTCTGAGACCCCTGAATTGTGATTGTGGCTAACTGTTGGGGCTGCTTCATCCTTATCTGTTGCAACCTGGAAGCCACTCTAGGAACATGTGTGTAAACTGTGTCCTCTCCACCCGTTTTGTCCTCCTTCTTTTTGGATGATGTAGTTCCTTCTATATATGTGTATATTATGAAAGCCCATCCTCTGCTTTTCTGAAGAATTGAACTAAATTACAATAGTAGTTGCCTTGCTGCATGGATTTTTAGGATGGGTTATGACTTTTTGATCTGTCAGCCCTTCTGAGCTTCAGTGTGTATGTCCATTGCTTTACAACGGGGAAGGGCTCTATTTTTCTGTAGACATTTGTCAACACAAACTGCAGAAACCCTGAAACGCTGCTACCCAATGTAAGCATTCCACTCATGCTAGAGGCAAACAAACAAACAAACAAACAAACAAAATTTCATAGGAATTAATGAACTCCCAAAAGGCTTTCTGGACATGTTGAGAGAGTTTCTTCATAATTCAGCAATATGTCTCCACAACCCTACATGTAAATCTGTAAAAGGAAGCGTCCTTTATGTGTGTAAACTCTCCAAACAATAGGGCACCTTGCACAGACCAATTACAGGGAATGCCTATAGGTGTATAACAGATTCATCCTTGCAGAAATTTTCCCATAATGCAAAGGAGAAAACCACACAGGACATGGCAGAAAGATGCATGGAGGGGAACATCTCACATGATATATTCATCTTATGAGGAGTTTTGTGTGTGTGGCAAAGTATGATGAAATTTAGATTTTCAAAAGAATTTCATGGATCACTTACCCAACATTTCAAGATGTTCCACTTTTCCTGTTTCTATTAAAAAATCAGATATTTTGACATGGCTTCGCGTCATCCATATTGTAGAAGTTCTTCATTCTCTGCTGTACTTAACTGTGTATGGCTCACTCAGTACCAAAGCGCTGACTGGGCTGCATGTTGTTGAACCTGTGTGTTTTAGAGAGAGAGAGAGAGAGATTTACATTTTATACTGGAAAAGCTCCTAATGCCCTATTTTTAGATATATACATGAAGAGAATCTTGACAAGAATGATGAAGGAAATAAAATGAGGCCAGTCAATGGAAGCAATCTGAAAGACTATTATGGGGTGGTTCCCTGGAATGGAGAGGGGAAAATTCATTCTAATTCACTGACAGTCTGGCTGTTCAGGACTGTGGCCACTTGTGCTTTGTTGTTGTTGTTGTTGTTGCTATTAAGATTTATTAATAAAGCACTGTAATTTGCACAGTACTGTACATAGTAAACGGCAGTTAAAAATAGATAAAATAAAATAAAGACCTGCCGGAGGTGTACTTTCTAAAAGAACAATTAGAGGTTGATACATATATTAAAATTTGAAGCAGTACAATATAACAACACAACTTAACATAACCTAACAATCAAGTAGCATCTGGGAACACTTCCATAAACACAGTTGTCTTCAACTCAGCTTTGAAGCTGGTTAAAGAAGAGATAGACCATACATGTGTGGGAAGGAGGTTCCACGAATAGGGTATGTGTCATGAGGATGCTGAAGGTTTTTTTTTCAGCCCACATTTCAAGACAAGTAGATGTGATCTGACCTTCCTGTCAGGATGTGAGCCCCTCACACATCCTGCCATGTTTGTTAGTCATTTATGTTGTGCCTGCTTTGCATTGATGGATGATGGGATCAGTCATACCTTCAGTGCTGCTGGGTGGAAGGGATGTTTATCTTCCTTGGAGCTGGGTAAATGAACAGATGTGAAAGGGAGGATACTTGTTAGGAGCTGTCAAGGTCAGTTCAGTGGGAACACATGGTACTGAGAAAGACAATGGGGCAGTCCTGGGAAGAGGGATGATTTGGTTTAGAAATGAACATGGTTTAGAAATGAATAGGGTGTTTTTAATGTACTGCGTAACTGAAGTTGCGGTGGTCTTAACAATATCACCATACTGTGAACAACTTTAGTTTTCTGAATAAAGCTTTCTGTTTTCCCACTGAGGCTTGGATTTCTGAACTAAGGATAGTGGAACAGAATAGTGAAGGCATCCAATGAGAATAGTGGACATATCTAATTTATGGGTGGGTTTCATTTTCCAAGACTCCTTCAGCCTGACTTGTGACACACTGGTCTGTTCCCTTGGCACCCAGTTTGGCAAGCACTACTTGAGCCTATTGAGCCAAATACAGTTGAAAGTGAGCCATATTGCAGACTAGATCAGATTCATATGCCACACGACTGGATTCCTTCCACTTTTTCCTGCTATTTGTGCCTCGGAAAGAAAGATCTCCACTGTTTCACCATAGATGCTTCATGAAGCACAAAAACACACAAATTCAGATTTGCAAAGTATCATGCTGTTATTCTCTTTGACATTACATCTTGCAGAGCACAGTAATTAATCACATCTTAATATAATTTGGAGAGGGGGTGTCTCCGATGTATTTCTTTTGAGCATGCCACATTCCATTAAAAGTATCCAGCTTTCCACAGCAATAATATTAAATGAAAGCAGCTCATAATTTTGCCAAGAAAGGCATGTACTACACCAAAAAGGAAAGAGTTATTTTGATTAGTTTACAGAAGCCATCTGTCATCTCCACACTCTCAGCAAACTAAGGACAGCAGAGGAACTGGAGAAAAAAAAGGATATTTATTTTTGACAATGGAACATGCTTACTTATTACCTATTTCAGTTAGCTTGAAGGAACAAATGTGCCACATGACTGGAAAAGACAAAGATTCAAATGGAGATTCTAATTTACAAGAAGAGAAGCATGCCTGCAGCTGACCAGCAGGCTTTTAGCAATTCACAAGAATTGTGTATGTGGTTGAAGCCAGGCAGGTGTGCATTGCAGTCATTTACAGCTGGAAGTTGCCAAAACAGAAGGGAAAGTGCCTTTATGGTATCTTTATTGGAAAGATCAAATAATTTTGCTCTAATGACAATACTTATTTTGAAATTAAACACAGCGGGTGGAAAGATCTTGGACAGCTGTTACATATTCATGCCCTGAAATATGCAGGTTTGGGTTGTTTTTTAATTTGCTTTTTTAAAGGGAAAAGATCAAAGTTATTCTTCAGAGCTGAAAAAAGAGGCAATTGGGAAATGCAGTGTTCCTTGCCTGCAATGAGACATCACAAACAGGCTAAAGATGAATGAAACAATGTGGGTGTGACAGCAATTAAGGAATGCATGAAAGAAGCATAATGCACTGATACCAGTGAAATGTGCAGGACTCAGTTTAGTCAAGTCTCACCAATTTTTAATGCATCTGCTCCAAGTTTTATCTATTGTGTAATGCCCTGAGGGCCCCAGTTGGTTGAGAGCCAACAAAGACATGCCTTAAATAAATAAATAAGTATGGTCAAATTTGGATTGTTAGTTTATTTCATTTGTATGCTGCCTTTCTCCCACAGCGGATCCTAATGTGGCTCCAGACAAAATCAATTTTAAAAAATTGCAATAAAATTTCTAAAATAATTAAAATCCCATGTAAAACAAAATAAAATCAATTTGGATCCAGTCTACAGTCTTCATATTATTCATTATGCCCACATTTATTATTTCTTTTTTGCCCAATATGATGGTTCTCATGCTCACTGATATGAATGTAGTTGGTTGCTTTTTTAACTTGTATTATTGTTAGCCTTTGATAAGATTTTAATATTGTTGTTGTAATTGCTTATTTAACACTTTTGGGCTGAAGATTTTTTTGTTACATAAATATAGATTATTATTATTATTATTATTATTATTATTAAGTTAGAGCATTGCCAGTGTGTGCTTCTTTCTAGAAGGCACACATTAAGCACACTACCACTTGTTCACTGTTGCTTTCTAATGCAGTACTCTGACACCATCGTCCTTTGCCACCAGAAAGCATGGACTGTTGAACAGAAAAAGCATATTCTCTTTGAATGGGGTTCCTAATAAAGTGATGACAGCAGCAGGTTGATTATCAGCAACAAAAGATCTAAGATGAGAAAATGTAGCTACCCAAGTTTAAATCTCTGAGATTGGAAATTTCAATAAAATACCATGAAATACCATGAACCATCAAAGGTCATATACCAGATATAAAATTCAGAATAAATTCAGACATCTAGAAATAAGGGGCCTTTTCAGGGTGGGTAGGAAGGGATATTCAACACTGCATGAGCAAAATAGTTTTGTTTGTGAACAGGGCCTAAGACATTTTCCTACCTGGAGTGGAGAACATGATGTCTCTCCCACTCCATTCCACAGGGAGAAACTGGTTGCAATAAATGGCAGAATCTCACCTCTGCACTGGCAGTGAATCAGTATTTTCCATCAGACTATGGGGAAAGTCATGAGGCATACTTACATCAAGAAATACAAATGGATATTTTGCTTCCTGTTGAAAAGGGCAGATTGCGATTCAGAAATCTATGGTTTTCCTATCTGTCTTGCTCAATTCAGAATGCCTGTGGACTCTGTCTACCCCTACTCTTGGCATGGGAAATGGCACAGGCCAAGGACTAATTTTCAGCTCATTATCCCTCAGCGGGGGCAATGCCAAATCTGCAGTGACATAGAAAAAGTTTTGGGGACCACAGGTGATGTGACAACACTTCTGAATTGATACTATGCTAAGCTCCATTAGGAAGGAGGAGTTGGGGGTGACTGGGGATAAAATAAATAAAGCAAACCACCATATTCTCAGACAGGCTGAGTTGCACCTCCTTGTAATAAGAATAAGTGTGGTAATGCCCCCCTCCCCGATAAAAAATATTCCTTGAAGTAGAAAGCTGTAGAAATCATGTCAGTGAGAGGTTATGTGATATTCCTGTTCCCTGACATCTTGTGCTCTATACGTTGGGAATTAATTGGTCCCACTGTGGAAATCTCCTCCAGTACAGACCACAAACAATGTTTTCCCACATGATCTGCTCTTTGTGTGTATTGTGACATGAAGTGATGTTTGATCTGAAATGGTTCATTCAGACAGTGAGACAGGAGGCAAGTGCTTTGAGAAGAGCAGTGAGTTATGAGAGGAGAGGTTTCTAAATATTCTGCAACCCCAAGCTACCTTGTTATATATAAGTATGGTGGTGGATGATATCCAGACACCAGTAATAAAGTGGCGATGCAGTTATCATACTAGTTGACTTCTATGGCCTGAATTTATCCACTGTATCATAAATGAAAACCAGGACACATGTGGCTAAGCAAGATGACAAAAGTTATTAAGGAAGGAGAATACACAAGCTAGGAGAGGCTGCAGCATTTTGCTTTTGCATGAACCTACTGGGAGTTGTGATATTCTGTCCCTCTTTTCCTTTTCCCTTGAGTTAAATGAATGCAAACTACATTTGTCTTTTGAACTTTGCAACTGAAGTGAGCTGACAACCAAGGTGAAAAGTGAGTAGGAGAGAGAGAGAGAATGGGACATTTTAAAAGCAGTAGATTAATATGCTGGGATGGCAGCATATTAATCAGGATTCTCCCTACTCAACTGGGACAGTTGGAGAGCATGGAAGCCTATTGGTAATCCCAGCTAGAGCAGATCAATTGAATTTTCTTAGTTGCTCATACGAAAGATGATCCATTGGATCTTATTGGTTGCTTCAACTCTAGAAGATCCAATGAATCAATAGGATTTCAGTTACTCACTAGTGAACATTTGATTGAATGAATTTTTTTTCTAGTTGAGATGAGAGATTCAGGCCTGTCTGAGGAATCAAAGAATCAAAGAGTTAAAAGAGGCCACAAGGGCCATCCAGTCCAACCCTCTGCCATGCAGGAAATCTAAATCAAAGCATCAATACAGATGGCCATCCAGCCTCTGTTTAAGGACCTCCAAGGAGGGAGACTCCACAACACTCTGAGGGAGTGTGTTCCACTGTCAAACAGGCCTTACTGTCAGGAAGTTCTTCCTAATGTTGAGGTGGAATCTCTTTTCCTTCAGCATGCATCCATTGTTCCGGGTCCTGTTCTCTGGAGCAGCAGAAAACAAGCTTGCTCCCTCCTCAATGTGACATCCCTTCAAATATTTAAACATGGCTATCATATCACCTCTTAACCTTCTCTTCTCCAGGCTAAACATCCCCAGCTCCCTAAGGCGTTCCTCATAGGGCACGGTTTCCAAACCCTTTAGTTGCCCTCCTTTTGACATGATCCAGTTTCTCCACATCCTTTTCGAATTGTGGTGCCCAGAACTGGACACAATATTCCAGGTGAGGCCTGACTAAAGCAGAATAGAGTGGCACTATTATTTCCCTTGATCTAGACACTATACTTCTGTTGATGCAGCCTAAAATTGCATTGGCCTTTTTAGCTGCCGCATCACACTGTTGACTCATGTTCAACTTATTGTCTACTTGGACTCCTAGATCGCTTTCACATATAGTCTTGTTCAGCCAGGTGTCCCCCATCCTATATTTGTACATTTCATTTTTTCGCCCTAAGTGAATTACCTTACATTTCTCCGAGGGGTGCGTTTACATCTGCACACGTATGTGGTTTTTATCCTTTACCACAGGTAGCAAAATATCTTAGGGTGTGTCCCTTTGTGTGAACAAGCTCATACAACTTCAGATGTAGTCCTGTTTTTTGGAATTCAAAAGAAGGAGCCACTGAGGGAAAATAACTGCAGAAGGTGACAGATAAAATTTGCTAGCAGGAGGGGCACATAAGGCTGGGGGAGGCTTGCAATGGGGTAGTTCTGATTCATATAATTTTTAATTTGCATTTCAAACCCAAGTGCAAAACCTCCCCTTGATACTAAATAATTATAAAAATAATAAATTCAATTCATTCCCTATCGTGAACTGGGAACCTTGGTGTGTTTCATCCAGAGCCTGAAAAACTTAATTTTTGGCCAACACATCCATATGGTTTAGGCAGATAGGGCAATATCCACCTTACTCCCCTACCCCCCAACATTTCGCAAATGAAAACTGGGCCCATGTGGCCATCAAGTGTGATCAAGATGGCAAAAATTATTAATGAGGGAAAACAGACAAACTAGGAGAAACTGTAGCTGCTTTTGCTACAGTCTACAAGAAGGGCAAGACTCTGTCCCGTCCTTTCCTCTTTCTCCTGTTGAGTTAATTAAGTGCAAACTGTTTTTACACTTTGAACTCAGTTTCCAGCAATGGAAGTAAGCTGAGGACAAAGACGCAAAGTAGAAGAGAACTGGGACATTTTAAAAGCAACTGAAAAAGTGGAAGGACAAAGGAACTGTCCATGCCGAATTGGAACCATTGGAAGGCATGCACCCCTCCTAAACAAAAGTGGAGATACAAGCTATTCTAATATCTTGCAAGAGACAGGGTTGGGGAACTAATGGGACGTAATCAGTTCCATGTCTGATAACCTTGCCCTCTGTCCCAACAGCGCTTTCAGGCTACAGTTACCAGAATTCTCCAGCCAACATGATCAGTGGCCATGCTGTCTGTGGCACGCTGGAAGCAGTAAAATAAAAAGGATAGTAACACTCCCAAACTCTGGTCTCATTCAATGATACTCTAACTGGCATCTTTATTTACATGCTGCCCCTTGCTTTCTTGCTTTAGTCATTATTTTTAAAGGGCGGAAGGTTGTCAAATTAAGCTATACTAAATCTATGGGCTTCATGCTATCTATCATGGCAGTAGTATCTTCAAATGACTCCTGAGTGTTAGTACAGCACGACCTTCTCTGCCTGAATCTATACTAGCAACTCTTAATCACACTCTTCATTCCCAGGTGTTCACCAGTCAGTTCTCCTTTATCACCTCCCCTAACTTTTTCTTTGCAACTGCTGTGGGATTACTAGTCTTGGTTAGTTTAATGATTTTCTAACAAAGCCAATCCTACAATTTGGTTTGATCTTTGAAATGTGCCTGTACAGCACATTTGTTAAAAACAACAACTTTTGGCCTATTTTGTTTCCTATTTCAATAAACATGGTAGGGAAAGGTCAGTGCACCATAGAGAGGAGACATGACCACTGCAGAGAAAAGAAATCTATAGCTACTCTTAACTACCAGCTTGCTGTAGCCTCTCTTCTTTGGAAAGTGCTACCTGCCTGATAAAGGCCATCTGCTCACCTGCTGGCCCCAGGTATCCAGGTACTGGGCCTTCACTTGCTCCCTGCCTGAATGGAGATATAAGGGGATGCCTGGGTGACAGGCCCACCATTGCTAGGGCAACACCAAAGGGCTTTCTTTGCTCCTTTGGGGGAAGCTGTTCCAGGGTGAAAATTAGTTATCCAGTTTGGGAGAGGCAGGTTTCCCTTTCTTTTAACTGTTTTTCCCTTTAAATGGCTCTGCTGGCAACAAAAAAGTAAAAATGGAGTATTCAGAGAATATAGGAGGGGAAGCAGTTACTGCAACATGAATAGGTAGAGGAAGATAGAGACTGGCGAGACAGCTACCCACATGGGGCAAAGGAGAGCCACAGAGTGTTGGCTGCTCCTAATCTGTCCTGCACTACAAAGCCACACCAGACTCTGAATGGAAGGCACCGTCCCCCAGCAACTGCTTCAGCTGATGGGGGTGGTGCTGCAGCCTCCAGAGGGATTGTTCAAGTTCTGGCATGAATGCTGGGTGAGAAAGAAAGGGAGGTGACCTACCAGGTGTACAGCTTTTTATGCCCCTCTGGAGTGTCATCCAGTGTGGTCCTCGCCCCCTTTGCCCCCCCCCCCAGTGATGCCTCTCAAGGGAGGGATTAAGATGGTCCATACCAAGAGGTGTGTGGATCTAACTGGATTCCTGATGGTTCTTGGGGAGGTTCTTGTTGCCTCAGCAGGTGATCCTGTTGAAGCCCTGGCTGATCTCTGGAACAAGGAAATAGCCAGGTCAGTGGACACAATTACTCCTAAGTATCCTGTTCCACGTGTCAGAGCCCTGGCTCACTAGGGAACTAGCCATGATGAAGTGAGCAGGACAGAGACTGGCGCAAGAATAGGGAAGACTTGGAGTGAGTTTGACCAAACATGTGGTTGAGCTCACAGGAAAGCCTATACAGTGGCAGTAAAGAAATCTATCTTCATTGCCACCACTGCGTCTGCACAGCATCATCCTGTGGACCTGTCTTGTGGTTGGAGACCTTTTACATTTTGTTGCACAAGAACAGTATGCCAACCATTCAGTAGCCCACCAGGAAGGATTTGCACTACACTTTGCAGATAAAATAGCTCAGATCCACTCTGATGTGGGTGTTATAGTTGATTGCAGTCTAGGGCATTTAATCTTGGCCCTTACTTTCCTATGCTATTGGATACATTTAAACTCAGGATGTGGACAGGACTATTGGAGAGAAAAGAGCTACCATGTGCATACTGGACCCAACCCAAGAGGGACTGGCGGACTGGGTAAGGGAAGTAGTGAATGCTTCACTACTTCAAGGCAGGTTCAATCTTGCCTAAAAGAGGCTGTGGTGAGGCCATTATTTTAAAAAAAATACCCCTGGACCCCACCATACTGGAAAACTGCAGACAAACCTCCAATATCTCTTTTTGAACCCTTTTGTGAGAGAAAGGCATGATATAAATCTTTGAAATAAATAAATAAATAAATTTTAAAGCAAGTTTCTAGAGCATGTGGGAGCCTCCCAGCCACAGGGATTCCTGGATGAAATGTATTTAGATTCATTTCAATCTGGCTTCAAGCTTGGATATGGAAAAGGGACAGCTTTGGTCATCTTGGTAGATAACCTACTCCAGGAACTAGGCAAGGGTGTGTTCCTGTGGGTTCTGCTGGACCTCTCCATCGATTTCAAAACAATTGGCCATACGCTGATGGCATTCAACTCTATCTCACCTTTCCATCTGATTCAAAGGAAGCTACTTCAGTACCAAACCAGTGTCTGCTGTCAGTAATGGACTGAATGAGGGTGAACAACTTTAAACTTAACCAGACAAGACACAGATGCTCCCAGAAAGTCATAAAGCAGATCAGGGAATATGGACTCCGCCTGTGCTGGATGGGGTTACATTCTCCCTAGAATCTCACACTCGCAATTTGGGCATATTCCAGGACTCCACTCTGATCTTGGGTGCCCAGGGTTCAGCAGTCACAAGGGTGTTTACACAGCTAAAACTAGTATGTTAGCAACACCTGTTCTTTAAGATGTCAGATGTGCCTATGGTGACTTGTGCCTTGATTGTTTCCTGTTTTGGACTACTGTAATACACTCTATCTGGGGTTGCTTTTTGGAACAGTTTGGAATCTTCAGCAGGTATAAAATGCTGTCGCCAGGCTCTTGATCTGGGTTGGTTAAAGGGAGCATGTACCAATCCATTTCCAGGCAGAACTCAAAATGCTATTTTTTGACCTTTAAAGCCCTACATGGCTTGGGTCGTTTTATCTCCTTATCCAACCCAGTTTGAGTTTTAAGATCTGCAGGGGACAGCTTTTTCTTTTTCCAACCACCTTTGCCAGCAAGTTTGATAAAGATTTAGGGTACAGCCTTAACAGCAGCTGCTCCCAGGCCATGGACCCTCCTTCTATGGGAGGTGTGGTTGGCTCCCTCCCTCCTCTCTTTCAGCTAAAGGCGAAGAGGTTTTTTTTATTCAGTCAGGCCTCTGAAGTTTAATTATAGAGGAACAGTGTGTGAATCAAGTGGTGTATTGTATTTTTATTTTTATTTTATTTTTATTATTTACTGGTAGTTATGTTTTAATTGTTTTAAATGGTTTAAAAATAATATCAAGATTTAATTCTTCTTCAACTTTTGTAAGTTCAGGTTTGAGCTTAATTTAAAAAAAATTTTTTTTGTAAGCTGCCTTGAATCCCATCTTGGGAATAAAACGGGGTATAAATTCAATAAATAAATAAAAATCAAATATGCTATTTCTTTGCTAATTTGTTTTTCAACTGATGCATACATTTTGGCTCTTTTCACACAGCACAGCTAAGATTGGACTCATAGCTCTTCTGGTTCTCCCCCCAAGGTACATATAGCTACAACTGAGGATGAGGGGTGGAGTCCACCATGCTCCTGTATTACATGACTCCAGACCAAACACACAGGTAATACAGATAGTATGGGCCACATTTATCCCATTTTGCTATGTGGTCGGTTCTGAAGCAAAATTTCAGAGGGAAAAAAATGGGTTCCATCTGCAATTACATGCACCTAATTAGATTCTCCTGGGCCAACTGTGAAACACAACACACCTGCATGCTGACCTTTCCTGTGATGCAGTTCTCCAGTTAAAGAATGCATAAAATGATGAACATGAGAGAAAAGTGTGCCCTGGAATACACATACACAAAGCCACATTTTCTAAGAGAAGATTATTTGTATTCATTAGGAAAAAATATGCAGCTTAGAAAAGGTACAAGAAAATGGATGCAAATTTTCACATGGACTTTAAAAAATGGTAAGGAATCATCTGAAAATGAATTTAGCATGAGAAAAAAAGGGGAAAACAGAATAGAACTGAAACTAAGAGATTGAGCCATCCGTGCACAGACATCTTTCCTTCTCCTATCTGAAATCTAATTAATTTGAGGAGTGAGAGAGCACTTGCTAATGTGAAAGAATGAGACTCTGAGTATGGGCATGCATTAGTGCCTCTATACCTGTGATGGCACTTGGCCTTTAAAAGGTTCACTAACAATGTTTTCAAATAAAAGCATTTATATATTAAGAAATTAAAGCAATAATAGTATAAAAAACATGTGGTGACATGCTAGATTGCAAACAAGAAAAATCATAGTCTTAAAGTTGATCTTATTTGCCTCTGTTGTGCATATTTCCGGTTATTCTATTTAAATTATGTCTTCTTTGTCTTTCTATACTCCTTCCCCTCCTCTTTTGTCTCATTTTCATTTCCTTTGCCTTTTCTACAATGTCAGCTTATTTCTTGTTCTCTGTCCTTTGAAGCAGTATTTATCATCATTTTCAAGTGGAGGATGCTGTGGGTGTAGAACAAACAAGTTTACATAAACCAGTAAATGGATCAGATAGACTCTTTGTTTTTTACATTACATAGTTCAGTAGCCACTACTGCTGGTTCAACTTCTAAACAAATATGTGTGTTTTTAAAAAATCAATAAGCCTTTGGTAAACTTGAGTTAATGCTCAAGTACAGCAGTTTGCTGTGGTACATGGATGACTAAGGAACTTTCAACCGAGCTAAGTTTGAAACGGAACATGTATAAGAAATGGAAAAAGGGGGAAATCACAAAAAAAGGAATTCAAAGAAATAGCAGGCATGTGTAGGGGTAAAGTCAGAAAAGCTAAAGCGCAGAACGCACTCAGGCTTGCTAGAGAGGTTAAGAACAATAAAAAGGGCTTTTTTGGATATGTCCGCAGCAAAAGTAAGAAGAAGGAAACGGTAGGACCACTCCGTGGACAAGATGGCAAAATGCTAACAGAAGACAGAGAAAAGGCAGAATTACTCAACACCTTCTTTGCCTCAGTCTTCTCAGAAAAGGCAAAGGGTGCTCAACCTGAGGATAATGGAGCAGAGGACAGAATAGGGGAATTTCAGCACAGAGTAAGTAAAGAGATAGCAGAGGAACACCTGGTTAATCTAAATGAATTTAAGTCTCCAGGACCAGATGAACTCCATCCAAGGGTATTAAAAGAACTGGCAAATGTAATATCGGAGCCATTGGCAATAATCTTTGAAAACTCCTGGAAAACAGGAGAGATCCCAGCAGACTGGCGGAGGGCAAACGTTGTCCCCATCTTCAAAAAGGGGAAAAAAGAAGATCCCAACAATTATCGTCCAGTTAGTCTGACATCAGTACTAGGAAAGATTCTGGAGCAGATCATTAAACAAAGAGTCTGTGAACATCTAGAAGGCAATGCCATAATCACAAAAAGTCAACATGGGTTTCAGAGAAACAAGTCATGCCAGACAAACCTAATCTCTTTCTTTGATAAAATTACCAGCTTGGTAGATGAAGGGAATGCTGTGGATATAGTATATCTTGATTTCAGTAAGGCCTTTGACAAGGTTTCCCATGACATTCTTGCAAACAAGCTGGTAAAATGTGGGCTAGACAAAGGAACTGTTACATGGATCTGTAATTGGTTGACCGGCCGAACCCAAAGGGTGCTCAACAATGGCTCCTTTTCATCCTGGAGAGAAGTGACCAGTGGGGTCCCACAGGGCTCTGTCCTGGGCCCAGTGCTATTCAACATCTTTATCAAAGATGACAGAATTGGGAGCATACTTATCAAATTTGCAGATGACACCAAATTAGGGGGAATAGCTAATACCCCAGAGGACAGGATCAAGATTCAAAATGACCTGAATAGACTAGAAAGCTGGGCCAAAGCTAACAAAATGAAATTCAACACAGAGAAATGTAAGGTATTGCACTTAGGGCGGAAAAATAAAATGCACAGATATAGGATGGGTGACACCTGGCTGAATGAAACTACGTGTGAAAGGGATCTAGGAGTCCAAGTAGACCACAAGTTGAACATGAGTGAACAGTGTGATGCGGCAGCTAAAAAGGCCAATGCTATTTTAGGCTGCATCAATAGAAGTATAGTGTCTAGATCAAGAGAAGTAATAGTGCCACTGTATTCTGCTTTGGTCAGGCCCCACCTTGAATATTGTGTCCAGTTCTGGGCGCCACAATTCAGAAAGGACATTGAGAAACTGGAGCGTGTCCAAAGGAGGGCGACAAAAATGGTGAAGGGTCTGGAAACCATGCCCTATGAGGAACGACTTAGGGAGCTGGGAATGTTTAGCCTAGAGAAAAGAAGGTTAAGAGGTGATATGATAGCCCTGTTTAAATATTTGAAAGGATGTCATATTGAGGAGGGAGCAAGCTTGTTTTCTGCTGCTCCAGAGAACAGGACCCGGAACAATGGATGCAAGCTACAGGAAAAGAGATTCCACCTGAACATTAGGAGGAACTTCCTGACAGTAAGGGCTGTTCGACAGTGGAATGCACTCCCTCGGAGGGTGATAGAGTCTCCTTCCTTGGAGGTCTTTAAACAGAGGCTGGATGGCCATCTGTCAGGGATGCTTTGATTTGGATTTCCTGCATGGCAGGGGGTTGGACTGGATGGCCCTAGTGGTCTCTTCCAACTCTATGATTCTATGATTCTATGATTCTATGATTTCTGCATAATTAGAGTAATATGATTTCATGCATTCTGCTGAGACCGGAGCCCTGTGCATATCTTCTTAAAGTGTGGACAATAAATGCATGGGGAGGGGACAGACAGGGGATATTGGAATTGTATGACCAGCACTTCTTCAGTCTCCTTGTAATGACTGGCTCTTATGCATGGCACCTCAGTATACTCGTCTCTCCACATTTGCAGCTGTGACTTTCGTAGATTTGATTATTCATGAATTTTATTAATATGTTCTCTCTAGTCTAGAAATATCTAGGTTCTCCAGTTCAACTCTATGGCCAACTTTAATCAAAAGTCACATTGAAGGACCTAGATTCCTAAAAAAACACACACTACTAGGCATTTGTAGCTCATCCAGTGCAATTCTATGGTCAATGTCTGGCAGAGGTTTACTGCAGAGTTGCACTGGAGGACCTAGAGATTCCTAGAGAGGTGGTATTTCATTTAAAAATATGTTTTTGTTATTTGCAGTTTTTCCACATTCATGGGGATTCTGTGCCCCTAACTGCAGCAAATGAGGAGGGATGAGCATACATATAAATTGCACTCTGTATTTATGCAGGGCTTATGCCCTATAAAAAGTGCCTCCACACAAACAGGACCTGCATGTGGAGGCAGTGTCAACTCTAGCCAGTGATGCATTCAAATCATTTGCTCCAAGTCTCAAGTCAAGTCTCAAGTCTTATGGCCTGAACAGACAGACCAAAATAAAGCTGCTTTGGGTCACATTGGAGGTATGCTGTTTAAATAACACATTTATCTTAAGAGGCCACAAGCTGCACCACTGCTTCCGGCCTCTCAGCACGCATGCAGCATTTAAACAGAATACCTCCAAAGTGACGTGAAACAGCTTTATTTTGGCCTGTCTGTTCGAGTCCTTATGTTCTTGCAAGGTACTTTCAAGTCAAGTCTCAATTCTGGGACCCATTTTTAACAGAAAAAAGAAGATAGTTATAGTGGTTGGGGGGGGGGGTGGATTTCAATGACTAGAAAATCAAGAAGACTTCCACAAAGTTAGGGGATAAATTCTCAGAGGAGAACAAAAAATGTGTTAGGCAATGGGCTTAAGTTGGAAGGATCCTTCTAAATCTTTTGAAAAGTTTTAGAAAGCTCTTCCAATGTACAGGGGGATAGGCTGCTGAATACATCTCAACCTTTGCCTTAAGCCCATTGCCTTATGTGCTTGCTGTTTTTGGATGAAGTTGGAAAAGCAAGTCAGTTGCTAAAAATATACACAATTCGAGTTGGGTCAGTGCATCATTTTTTGCCAATTTGAGTCACTGAAGCAACTTTAGTGCAAGTGAACTGACACAAGTCTACATCACTGATTCCAGGACTTTTGGGGGGAGGGGGGACTCATGATGATGATCTCATCATCAAGGGAAGCAAATCATTAGTTATTAAAATAACTTTAGTTTTCTATTATTATTATTTTTACTTTTTTACTGTCAGGTAAAGGAACTTGTGAGATTTTCTATACCAAGTGCCAACCTAACTTGGCTAATCCTGGGAGCTATGCAGCTTCACTTAGGGAATGGGGCACCATTAGTGGCTCAGCCTCAGGGAGCAAATATCCTGAGCTAGCCCTGATAGGCCCCCATTTCTCTGGATAGTTTTGCTACATAGTCTTTTGAAAGCCACAGGTATCATATCTGAACCAAAGAGTACAGTACTAATCAAATCTAGATAGTGTATTCATAGAATTCTAAGCCATTCTCTCTTACTTAAAATGTATTTTCATAGTCAACTTTTTAAGTGTTGAATTTTGCCATCTCAGAATTAATTCACTTCCATATCACAAACATGGGCTGGAATCCTAGTGGTTAGTCCTGATTACAGTTGCCCTGATTCAACAGGTCAACTGTAGTCAGGACTAACCAATAGGATTCCTGTTGAACCAATTGTAGAATAATGATACAACATGTTGGTAAATGTCATTATTTTAATGGATTTAGGGATGTGGTGATTCAGCGGTTAAGATGCTGACTCTGATGATTGCAAGGTTGCTAGATCAGCAGTTCGAGACCCAAGAGCCGTGTGATAGAGTGAGTGCCCATCATTACCCAGCTTCTGCCAACCTAGCAATTCCAAAGCATGCAAAAGTGCAAGTCGATAAGTTGGTACCACTTTAGTGAGAAGGTAACAGCATTCTGTTCAGTCACGCTGGCCACATGACCACAGGAGATACCTTCAGACAACGCTGGCTCTTCAGTTTAGTAATGGAGACGAGCTCCATCCCCTACAGTTGGACACAACTTGACTACCTTGTCAAAAGCAAAATCTTTACCTTTAGTTGTGTCTAACAATACAATTTAGACCATAGAATAAGGGGTCCAAAACAGAATCCTAAACAAATAAATAAGTGGCAGAGGAATAACATTCCCCTCCAGCTTTCAGGACAAAGCAAAAATGAAGAGTGGAGAAAATTTAACCAGTTCATCAGTGTCTGTGGGGCTATAAGTATGACTCTGCAAAGCAACGTATAGAAAACAACAAGCAAGTGGGAAGAGCCACTATTTTGCTACATTTAGTGTTTTATAGGTCAAACCCAGGAATTTAGATTTACCTCTGGAACAAACGGAAAGGCACTGGTTCATGAGAAGCATTTCTAAACTGCATGCCAGACCAGTCTTGGCACTGAATGATTCTGTACCAGCTTTAGCTTCCGAACACTTTCAAGGACTATACAGCATAGTCTAATCAACTGCATATGAAGGCATTATCAAAAATTATTTCATTCTTAACCAAATGTTTACAAATATTTTGCCCGAGAGGGTATCTCCAAATTTCCCTTAGATTTAATTTTAAATAACATTTTATAGATGCAGAGAACACCCTGAAACATTTTACAAAGATGATCCAAAATTATTCTATCCTATAGGAATTCCTTACTCTCCAATAACTCACTTCAGAACTCTGTACATTTGATAATAATAATTACAACCATAATTACAGTGTACCCTTGCCTTACTGGGGGATCCATTCTAGACCGCCCCCCCCCCCCCCCCCAGGCAAATTCCACATATATTCAAGCACCAATCAAAATAATGGGGCTTGTGAACGTGGCGACGTGTAGTGTGTCCCATGGGCGCACACACCATTTCCTGGGTGTCACACAGCTTTCAAGCATCACCTCAAAGCTGCATATAGCGCTTTCGTGTATGACGCAGGCACACTGTATGTCTCATTTGGGACTTTCTCTGTGTGTGTGTTTGTGTGATTTCAAGCTCTTGAATATGGGTGGTGGCAAGTGGGAACCTGAAATATTTTGAACATTTTCCATGGTGATGGCAGTTAAGATGATGCTGTCTCTGTGTTTATATCATTCACCAGTTGCTTCCTACTTTTTCCAATTGTTAACATTTTTGAAATTTGGTGGCAGTGGTTGCACTGACATTGGACCTCTTCTGAGGAGTCCTGTTTTGGGGCCAGCCTTTTCTTCTGAGTGGGTGGGCGGGTAGAGTATTTAGTTTGGACTGGTCCCAAGCAAATGAAATAGTATGAGCTGGGGGGACCTAGAAACAGTGGTACACGCTCTGGTAACCTCTCGGTTGGATTTCTGCAATGCGCTCTACATGGGGCAACCCTTGTACCATACCCGGAAGCTGCAATTAGTGCAAAATATGGCAGCAAGACTGGTCACTAACATACCTATGACCAGTCATATAACACCAGTCTTAAAAGACCTACATTGGCTGCCTATTCGCTTCCAGGCGCAATACAAGGTGTTGGTTATAACCTATAAAGCCCTAAATGGCTTGGGCCCAGAGTACTTAAAGGACCGCCTCTCTCCGTACAATCCGCCCCACACACTCAGATCCACCGGGCAGCACTTGTTAAGAGTTCCGGAGGCTAGATTAGTTAATACCACCAGAAGGGCCTTTTCCACCTTGGCCCCTACCCTCTGGAACTTGCTGCCCATTGAGCTCCGTTCAGCAACCTCCCTGGCCCAATTTAAGAAGGGGCTGAAAACGTTCTTCTTCAAGCAGGCTTACCCCTGATTCTTTGCCCTGAGAGCCCCCTCTCCCCCCCCCCTGTTAGTAGTTTGTGATTTGGCACAAGTTCTTTTATTGTTTTAATTGCATTATTTTTAATCTATATTGGATGTATGTTGTTATTGTTGTTAACCGCCCTGATGTTTCGAAGGGCGGTATATAAATAAAGTTTTTATTATTTATTTATTTATGTTCATACATTTCTTTTTTTACACTTCAGACCAATATAAAGCCTGTGGTAATACGACACAAACAGTTAACTGTCAAAAGTGATATGCATGCACTTAAAAATGCAGTTCTTTGCATTTTATTATTCATAAATCCCTAAGCCCACCTTGTTCAGTTTTACCTCCCTCAGAGAAATTCTTTGGAAAAGCAAAAAAAGCTGTGGAAAGGACAGACTCAGCCAAAGGGAAGTCAGTATTAGCTCTAGAGAATATTTGACATTCACATCTTTTCCTTTCACAAAGAGGTGGAAAAGTATTAACATTTTCCAAATTACAGGTGTGAAAATTAAGTTAGCTGCAGGCATGTGTCTAAAATACGCATTATATGTTTGAAAACCATTGGAACGTTAGCAGTCAACCTAGGGAATGCACAACAACACCACAGAATAATGAGGTAATTAATGAACCAGAAAATCACCGGTAGTGGGCTCATAGTGCAGGGTGCCCCGAATATAAAGTGATGGCAGTGCTTAAGCTGTTGTTAACTGTGGCCAGGTAGGAGTGAGTCACCCAATGACAAGCTTTCAACCCAGCCATTGCATTTCCAGTAAAAAAAAAGCCTACATGTTTTATGCCCTAATCATAAAATAAGAAAATGCATTCTAAACCAGAATATTAAAGTTCTGCAATGAAAATCACTCAAATACTTAGGCAACAACACAGCTGGACAACATTTTTTTAAAAAAAGAAAAAAAACCCTCTTTAATTACAATTTTAAAGAAAATCCCAGTATTAAAAACTTTTATACAAAAAACAGCAACTCAAGAAAATATGTGCACAAACAGGTTTACATTTAGAAAAATGACTCTAAAGAAAGCAAACCCTAACTTGACATGTGGCTTTATGTAAAGTCCAGTGAACTCAAATGGATAGATTGGAGCCTTTGTTTCTGTTGTTCTAAGAGCCATTTGCCTGGTTTGCACCTCAAGGCAGCTTACAAAAGTTAAAACAAATACAGCTAAAAAATCACATTATGCAAAAGTTACACATGTAATTAAACTATCAATAAAATTAAAGTCAGTTGAAAACATAACCATTTAAAAAAGAAAACAACAAATAAATAGTGCAGCACAGTCTGAATGGCCCTTTCTCTCTGAGTGAGAAGTTCTCAGAAGACTGCTTAAAAAAAACAAAAATAGAAAAAAGTCTTCACTTGACTAGAAAAGGATAGCAAGGGCTGCTAAAACAAAACAAAAAGTCTTTTCTTGAGTAGAAAAGGGTCAAAGCTCTCTGGGAAGGGAGTTCCAGAGCCTGAGGGCAGCCACTGAGAAGACCCTCTCCTGTATTCCCATCAGATGTACTTCTGTGGGTCATGAGATAGACACCCAAAAGATCTCAAAACAGGGGGAGGCTCATATGGGAGTATTTTCTCCTTCAAATTACCCAGGCCTGAACAAAAATTACATAAACTACAGTTGGCTCTCAACATTTATAGTTTTTTCGTTACATATTTGGTTACTGATGAGTTTGTAGATGCCTCTGCCACCCGCTGCCTCCTAGGACAATGACACTGTTGTAAAAATGGCAGGGACAGTCCTGAGTAATCCCCTCTCATCCTGTTTCCTGGGGTTAGTGGCAAAACAGACCAGCAAAGCTGAACTTGGGCAGATGCAGGTCTCCTGGTCTTTCCAGGTAAAGCCAAGTGTGGCTCCCACAAGCTGAACACCAAGAGCAGCATTTTTCCAGTGGTCCCAGGCTACAAAAGGGGATGCTGGTGAAGGCAGGTGTGACCAGCTTACAGTGGAAGGACTGGGAGATCTGTGCCCACCTGAGTTTGGCCAGGGAAGAGGCAGGGGCATTTTGAGTCTTCAAAAGAAATCCCAGGAGGTGGCTTCTCTCCACATTCTGTCTGGCACGTGCTCCCTTCTGTGCCCCTGGTCTGGCCAGCGAGCAAGCCATGCTACCCACAGGAATGCTGCTATGACATGAGACCTCTGCACCCAGCTCCAAATCAGGGAGGAGGAGGAGGCTGGCTGAGAAGTGGAAGTGGCAGCATAGTGGGAAGGTGGGGGAGGATGATAGGAGGCAATGGAGGTGGCTTGGGAGCGAGGCGGAGGTGTCATAGTGCCAAGGCAGAAGAGGAGGGTATAAGCTGGAAAAGAGTTGGAGAGGAGGAAGAAGAGGGCGAGAAGCAAAATGATGACACTGCAGGAGATTTTTGTATCAGTGTCATCAATTTAGGAGGTGGAGGCAACTTGGAGCAAAACAGATATTTTTGCTGTAGCAGAGTCCGTAGAATGCATGTTTGGGGGGCTTAAAACATTCATGGTTTTTCCCCTTTCATGAAGAGCCTGCACCTCTAACCCCTAAAAAAAGTTGAGGTATTTCTAACAAGGACTTGAATAGGCTGAATTTCTAGATTTCTCAGGGTTGATTCTAAACTTCCGCCTCACCCACTGAACAAGAAGAAAGAAGAACAGTATCAAAGAGATGCTTCTCCCTGATGTTCCTGGCATCAAATGTTAATTTGCACTACCAGTATGGTGTGGCAATGGTGCAACCCTGACCCCTCAGAGTGGAGGAAAGTGAAGCTTTCCTGATCATAGTGTGTATAAGGGTTTTAATGAAATTACTAGTGTCAGCAGCAAGAGTTGAAAGGTGATTTAGGCTGCAATCACACTTCAGATTTAATGCAGTGCTTTAACCATGGCTCAATGCTATGGAATCCTGGGAGCTGTAGTTTGTTGGAGCAGCAGAGCTCTCTGACAGAGAAGGCTAAATATCTCACATAACTACAAATCCCAGAATTTTATAATATTGAGCCATGGCAGTTAAAGCAGTGTTAACTGCATTAATTCTGCAGTGCAGATGGAGCCTGAATGACTCTTTAACCCATGCAGCTGATACTAGTAATTCCAGTGAACCCCTTATACACACTACAGTCAGCCCCAGCTGATTACCTTGCACAGCAACAGTCAGAAACACAAGATTTCCACTGATTTGCTGTATATGGAGGACGATTATCCTCAGATCAGGCACTAATGCTAGCACAACAGTCTTGTGAATGTTTCCAAACTATTTTTTTTCCTGTCTACAAAAAGCTGGGCAAAAATGGAGATGTGTGGAAGACAAAAAAAATAATAAAATCAACAAAATAAAATCATGAGACTGACAGAAAGGAAAGAAGGACAAAAAGCAGGAATAGTAAATGTTTAGGATAAGTGAAGACACACTTTGTATGACTAAGGAGTTGAGCAACTGCATCCTGATTATAACTGTGAGTTGTACATTCTACAGTTATACAACAATAATAATGGTATAATAATGAGAGACTGACTTGTGAAGACATTGACTGAGCATACACTGGCAGAGTCCCTGAGATGTGGATCAAATCAGTGCAAAATGCAGGACTTTCTAGGTGCCAGTGAACTCCATGAGCAAAAGAGATGCTGCATGCAGCTGACAATGTCTTTAACAACACAGCTGGATCCAACAAAGTTACACATATCTTCATTACAGATGGAGCATTAGAGAGTTTCTCCTAATGCTACAGTACTAAGATAAGACTGAAATTTATGAAGACTTAAAGGTAACAGTACTCATTTGCAGTTTCTTCATCTCTTTCCAATTGATTTGTTTTAAGAAATAACCATGTCCCTGATTAATGCCCATATTTCTAACTTCACAAAAAAATTTTCCAGTGCACATTTCTGAGATGGCTGCCCCATGTTGCTTACTGAGGTAAGAACGCAGTATTCAGTGGTATTTAATAGTAGAGTACTATTCAGAAAAGGATATTTGAAGAATAACTTACTTTTCTCATTCACCAGTTTACTGGCATCTTCATCACAGGAAGATGCCTGATTCATCACATTATGCAATATAATGAAATGAACTGCAGACTATTGTGCCATAAATGTCATGAAATTTGACATCCAGGCACTTCTCTCGTCTCTCTCTCTCCTCTTCCAGGAGCAAAACAATATGGAGGGGACAGCTGGTAAGTGGAACATTCAAGCATACTTGACATGACATTAGTAATTACTTTGTACTCATTGGAAATTTTCAGTAGGGAGGAGGAAGAAGGATTATTCAGAAAGTAATACGTAAATATGAAGAAATCAGCTTTGAAGATACAAGTTTGGCAGAAGCACATGTGAAATATGTAAACAATTAAATGAAATAATGAAATAAATAAATAATATGCAACCATGTTTTTAAACCACATTTCTTAATTAATCCCAGCTAAAATGATCCCTTTTCTCTTGATAAATCTCCTTTCCTTATGATGTGGAGCAACACAAAGAGTCAGTAGTGTGTGTAAGTAATTAGATTTTTTCAAAGTAGAAATATGTATAGAAGTAAAGTGAGTGGAATATTAAACCCTCATCTTCCTTTTGAGTAGAGAGCTAAAACTTGGTCTTCTGAGGTCACCTCGAAAATAGTCTATTCTTCCCGCTGGCATCAATTTCCTAGATCAATTAAATTTAATATAGGTCATTATTCCCTGAAAAACTCTTTGCTCCTTCTCCCAAGCTCCTTGCAAAGAATCATTAAAATAAGGTTTTTGCCTTCCTCAGATCACCAAGGAGATGAGGAAAGGAGAAAAAAGAGAAAAACTAAACAAAAGCAGTCATTAACTCGTATTCATAGTGCTGCTTTCCTTCCTATTAACACTATTTTATAGAGGTGGTTGGCAAGGGGGGGGAGGGGGATCTACACATTTCTACTGAATCCTAAGGACTGGAGCACAGCTTTGGCGCAGCTTCTTGCATCTTAAGATGTGTGTGTCATTTAAACAGCATACCTCTAAAGTGACCCAAAGCAGCTTTATTTTGGCCTGTCTGTATGGGCCCATAGAAACCTGAGTTCCAAATAAAGAATTGCAGATAGACATAAGGAAGAATTACCAAGCCTTCCTAAATGCTGAAAACACACATGCTTGAAATTGTTGGACCTATGATAGCTGGATAATGAAACAGAGAGAAACAAACTCTTAGTCATGTGTTCAGGTTTTCATCTGTGAAATGTTGGAGAGTATAACATGTGTTTGTGTGTTTCTCTGTGTCAGTCCCCTCTAGTAACTTTGTAAGTGCAGGACTGCAATTACAAGGGAAATTCAGGAAAAGTTCTAAAGTTGGCTTCCTTCAAGCCCAAATCTTGATTAAACAGAAGAGGGAAAATTATGTTCCCTTAATCTCTTTTGTGAAATTCAAATCATGTTTATACCTAAGGGAAAAGACCAGAGGCTAACATAGCATGCATGAGCTTGCAGATGATTAACCTACTTTACGCTGCTCCTGCTGCATTGCATTCTGTAAATCATTATTCTTGGAGGGTTTTTTAACCACCAATTCTTTAACAATTAGGAAAAAACAGTATTTATCTGTTGCTATATTCAGAATAAATAATACAAACTGAGAGTTAGATCTATTCACATTCTTCACAACATCTCATATGTCAAATACTTAAACTTTAGTTAGAAGAACAACGAAATCTGGTCTTGACAACTTTGACTGATGGATTACATCTTCCTTGTCATGAAATAATCTATTAATACATATGTTTATGGAGAAGGCATAGATATGAGCATCAAGTGGTCTTTTTTCCTATACAGACTTATAGCCAGATTTTCCTGCCCCACTTGTTCCAAATCTGGCTCAGTATTTTTTCTGCCTAGGGCAAAGAACATAATGGCCGGTTACAAACCAGAATTTGGGACGTCCGGAGGACGTCCTATTTTAAAAAAGGGGCGTCTCTTCTAGACACCCCTGGGCCTAATACGGACTCCGTCCGTACAAGATGGAGACGGGCCTTCTACATGGCCGGCGCCATCTTTGCGTATTGGACGCTGAGCGTCTGTACGCGTCGCGTCCTTTGTGACGTAGCGAGTGCGCCCCTGGTGCCTCGCTACGTCGCAAACGCGACTCCAAAAGAAGCTCCATTTTGGAGCTTCTTTTTCGATCCGCAGGGGAGCCGCGCCGTGTGGAGGCTCCGGCTCCCCCGCGGACTAACCGGCGGCGGCGGCAGACCGCCGCAAAGCGGCAGTTTGTATCCCGCCAATAGCACTCACCTCAAAAAGTTGACTTAACTGTGGCTAAAGAAAGGGGGATTCAAAGAAGAATCAAAACACAATCAAGGAGACTTTGGGAAAGCCGAAACCTGGAGGCCAAGTAAGGTAAAGGACCCTTGAGAGAATGCACAAGTACATTTTCAGTAGGGATAAGGACATGGAAAGGAGCCCTGGTGGAGCAGTGGTTTGATTTTACTGTCTCCCCTGCTACACTTTCTCTGAGTTGTACCAGAGCTCTGCTAGTAATGAAGGATAACAGAGTTGAATACTTGAGAACCCCACTGCCAACCCCTGCTTTGGAAGCATTCAGTGATTGGGATTGATGCTGGAAAAGGGCCTTCTGTACCTGAGATTAAATCTGGATCTGGATCCATTATATGTAGCTTCATTGTTTGGGGCAAAAATGTTGTCAAGGGCTGCCACTACACTATAGAAATAAAGCAGTTTGTCACCACTTTAACTGCCATGACTCAATGCTATGAAATTGTGGGATTTTGTAGTTTTGTGAGATATTCAGCCTTCCTTGTCAATTAGTTCCTAATTAACTAGGGGTGGAGATACTCTAATAGAGTGTCATGCTACTTGTTACTTATTGTATCCACACAAAACTGAAGGAGCGGGGAAGATTACAGTGAATCCCCCCTCCCCCAATGCTGTAATTCTCTTCATATTTAGATTTCTTCCACAGCAACAGAAATCATAGATCCATTAAGGAAAGGAAGATGGGAAGGGAGTGTCTTTTTAAAAAAATGTACTAGAATTCAATTTGAATTATAGCAACAAACAAGAAGTTCACAAAAGTTTGTGGTATGCCTTTTAACAGACTGTAAAATGGCTGCAGTCTGTTCCCTGTGCAGCCAAGCTTTAAATGAAAAATTGACCAAAAAAAAAAAAAAAAAAGGCAAAAGCTATTAAAGAAACTAAAGGGCCATAAATTCTTTGTTGGAAGACTATGGATTGCTTAATATGGTACATGATCAGTTTGGAAACAAGCCACATTTTTCTCATAACTGAAATCAACGTACATAATCGCCTCCTTGTTACTAAATGATGCCCTATAAAAGCTTAGAGGCGAAGGCATCTCTTAGAAGGAAAGCCTTATAGTCTTTACAACTGCTGTGAAGAGGAATACATTGTGCAAGGCATATTTTTTACAGGTATGGGTTATATTTCCATACTGAGAATGGACTATTTCCTTCAACATGATAAAAATATGGCAGAGGAAGGGAACAGTACTTTCTTTAAAATGCATTTTTCTAGCAGTCAGTACGCAAGCAGGTTCTACATTTTTACATGTCTACAACTTTCCTGGCTTAACACAAATGATCTCCTTCTACAGTCCATTACAAGGTGCTGTTCAGCTGAAGCTGAATATGTATGATTTATTTACTTCTTATTTCTATCCTGCCTTACCACTAAAGAGGTGTTCAAGGCAGGTAAATATAATTAAAAACACACAGATGTAATGTATGAATTATAACATATACATTAAAACACATCAGATAAAAGATTACATGAAACATGCATTAATTAAAAAAAAACAGTCTTCACCAATTAAATAACCATCTTATAAACAGCACCTAGCACTGAAATCAAGTTCAGCAACAAAAGAGCTTAAGAACAAATACAGCTTAAGGTGTCAATACAGATATTGTTTTCTGTTGGCAGGAGGACTAAAGAGACTGAACTAGCCTCATCTACTTTGACAGGTAGTTCAACAGTGAAGAAGGCAATCTCCCATATTATTATGAAACATACTTCTAAAGGTAGGAGGACAGTGGGGAAGTTCTTGTTTTAACCCCTCCTTTATTATCTGAACAGTAAGCAGATGTGTTTGGTTGTTGCAGAGCATTGAAAGTATGGACTGCATGCATATATGTGTGTATTTTGCTTATATTATGCTCCTGTTTGGAATAACCAATATATCTCTGGTTATTAATTTAATCAAGACAGTGAGACTCTTGTGCATATATATCGGTACACGAAGGGATCTTGTAGCACCTCTGAAAGAAAGAAGCCAGCAGCATGAGCTTTTCTAGACTGGAGTCTACTTCTGAGGAAATATCTGAGGAAGTAGACTCAAGCTTACGGAAGCTCATGCTACCAGCTTTTCTTTCTTTCTTTCTTAGTCTCACAGGTGCTACAAGATGTCTTTGCATAATGACCTAAGTGTGTATGACTGCATCAGTGTGTGCCATTCAAAACATCAGAGAACCCCCAGTTTACACGGTCTGTCTCTTCTAGCTTCCAGTGAGGGTACCTTTTTCCGGCCCCTTCCCAAATCTTCAAATTAGCATCACTTGAATTCCAAATGGCTCCACTTTTCTGCACTGTGAGAACTGTTCCTATTTCTCCATCAGCATTTGCAGATGCTCACTTGAACCTTGTGTGATGATGAAAACCTTCCCCCTCCCCTTCAGCTACATAACAATGCAGACTTTTTGGGGGGGTGGGGAGGGAGGTGATACTCTGGGATTTAAAAATATAAGCCACAGGAAAAGATTTCTTTGCATAAAAGGACTGACACAATGCTTCCCTCCTGCTTTTCTCTGCCACTCTGTTTTATACAACTCCTGGGGAGAAAAAACCTTGAGCATGCAAATCACCCATCCATTGCGATTTGAATAGATTTTAAAGCCTGTGGGCCTACTCAAATATAATACTGTATTCCTATTGTGAATTACTCTTTACTTCTTTGCAGCAAGGAAGAATTACATATGATACATAATGCATCAAACTGGCCTCACATGGAATTTTGTTGGTAACAAAGGAGCTGTACAGTATTCATGAAAAATGCTAGAGTGTTCCAGTTCAGAAAGCTTCTGCATATTGGCCTCAAAGA
Organism: Sceloporus undulatus; assembly: GCF_019175285.1. Lineage (NCBI taxonomy): Eukaryota > Metazoa > Chordata > Lepidosauria > Squamata > Phrynosomatidae > Sceloporus > Sceloporus undulatus. Next base: position 211,052,775 of record NC_056522.1, read on the forward strand.
AAGACAGATGGAAATAGATAAGGTAGTAACCCTTTCCACATATTGATTGAAAATAATTGAATTTCTCATCTACTTATTCCAGGCATTTACCCTCTCCAGAGAATTTACTGGTGATGTTTTGACTATCCCCATATATGCCAGCTATCTACTAACCAACAGTATTTGCTGTGTTGTCTGAAAAGTAATATAAAAAAAATTTCAAATACTTTGACAGCACTGGACAACTGTGGCTATGTGATAATGTCATTCATACATTATCCAATGGCTATGAACTGAGCTACATTCCGTTAAGAAGGTGTTAATTTAGCATTTACAATGACAGAGGGTTACATAATATCCAGGAGATACCCTTTGCTAATGAAGCTTCATGCGGACTACAGAGATGTTAAAACAACTGGAATCTTCAAGGATCCAGGGTATAAAAGTTTTATTGCCTTTGTTCTCAGGTTCTCCAATTTTTTTAGGGAGCTTGTAATTTGCAGAAGTACAGAGAGGTTCTGAAAGGATCAGACTTCCCAAACCATGAAAAAAAATTAAAAACAGAAGGTCTACTTCTCTGTAAGTGAGTACAAAGGGATATAAAGAGGGGAGACAGATGGGATGGCATGTGTTGAATACATTTAGGCTAGTCCAACTTTTATTTTTAAAGAAAGTCATACAAAATGTTCACACCCACCATATATATATATATATATATATATATATATATGGGATGGTTGTGGGCTGTAAGAGGCAACTGTTGACAGGGGTATTACTCAGCCAAAGTGGTCTACCAGTTTGGCAATCTGACCCAAATAGCTATCTGTCAAAAGGAAAGGCTCTCCTCCATGACAGAACGAGAGAAAGAGAGAGAATATGTGTGTGTATGAGAGAGAGAGAGAGAGAGAGAGTGCACACTTAGACTCATAGTCTGTTGGAAGTCATAAGACCAGTGATGTCCAAACTCTGGCCCTCCCGGTGTTTTAGACTTCAGCTCCCAGAAGCCTCAGCCATCTTGGCTAATGGTCTGAGAATCTGGGAGCTTCTGGGAGCTGAAGTCCAAAACACTTGGAGGGCCAGAGTTTGGACATCACTGTCATAAGACAAAGAAGCTAATACAAATCAGTCTAAACCTACTGTTACACACATATCTGAGTATGCTTAGAATCTGTCAAATCTGTACTCATGGATTTCTTTCACTGTCAACCTCTGGTATCTGTGCTCTGTTTGCTGTGTGGATCTTCTTCTTCTTCTTCTTCTTCTTCTTCTTCTTCTTCTTCTTCTTCTTC